>NC_090445.1:503802312-504124475 GCF_031143425.1 Pleurodeles waltl
TTCAAATCTGCTTGACTTCAGGCTGGAACTAGGCGCCAGTTGCCAGTCTCCCGTGTGGGTAGATAATTTCTTTCTCGCAGTTGACCGGAGTCATCAACTTGCAGTCCCCAGAAAGATGAAGCTGAAGATAGGTCCTACTTGCTCATACGGTGATAAATTTTAATTTTTATGCTTTGCTACCATAATCATATAATCTATATGCTGTGTACATTGCAACTGAAAAGTACTGGGATATATTTTGTTTTCTTGCTGCGACTACTTTGTGCTTGAAATCTATTAATTTGTCTCTCAAGAACTTGTGGGTGGGGAAGAATTAACAACAATAAAGGTCTTCTTTGAACTCAGAAGTGCATTCCAGAGAGGTTCTGTAAGCTCCGATAGGAGATAAGTAGGAAGGCAGAACACCATGTGCCTCATTGTAACGTTCCTCTGCCCTTGTCCTGGGATTCCTCACTGGGGTCAGTATCCATGACAGGTTGGGGTAACCAGAGTAACCTGTAAATATCGAGGGACAACTGTTAGACACACACTAACTCTTAGGGACAACCCCATACCCAGACACCTACTTATAGTGGGTGGGGACATTGGGCTCACCTATTAGCCACATCCAGGTCCTCTGGAATTGGCCCATCTCATTAGGGATGCTGCTATTCCTCAAGATATAGGCATCATGCACAGAGCCAGGATATTTGGCATTCACATGTGAGATGTACTGGTCTGCCAAACACACCATCTGCACATTCATCGAGTGATAGCTTTTCCTATTCCTGTAAACCTGTTCATTTCTCCAGGGGGGAACAAATGCCACATGTGTACCATATATGGCACCAATGATGTTGGGGCTATGTTGCAGGGCATAGAAGTCAGCTTTCACTGTGGCCAAATCCTCCACCTGGGGGAAAACGATGTAGCTGCTCTGGCGTTGTGCGCCGTCGCGGTAGGAGGTCGATGACCGCCGCAAAAACTTTGCATTCATTGGGCCATATGGGTTCCAGGAGCCAATGGCTTTGTACGCCGGCGGTGAAGGTACGCACCACCGTGGAGGTGACTGCGATTTTCCAACTACTCACTCACTTGCTACCTGACCATCAACAGGAGAGGACCTACACTGCAAGTGCTGCTGTGACCTGAGTCTGGAAGCAACAATGGCTCATTGTTAGAAATGGTGTATTTGGTTGGCAGTCAGGTTACCCCTCCTCCAAGCAAGGACCCTTACTCTAGTCATGGTAAGTCACACACAATTCAAATTATTCTGTGCCTACCCTCTGGCAGCTTGGCACTGAGCAGTCAGGCTTAACTTAGAAGGCATTGCGTAAAGTATTTGTGCAATAAATCATACAATACCACCATATAACACCACAAAAATACACCACACAGTGTTTAGAAAAATATATAATATTTATCTGAATAAATACAGATCAAAAAGGATTAAAGATGAACTAAGCAAATGTAGGGATATCACTGAAAGTGATATCAAGTATCTAGAGTTTAAAAGATTACTGTTAAATCAATAAAAAGTGTCTTAAGTTCTCCAAGAAACAACAAGTGTCTCTTGCAGGAAAAAATATCTGGTTTGCATTGAAAAATCCTCGCAAGGGACCACAGAGGAGGAGATGCGTGGAAAACAGTGAGTATGCATTGGTTTCGCCCCTTCACACACAGACTTGTGTTGTTATTTTCCACACGGGGAAGCCGTTGCATTGATTTCCGGCACGCAGACTTGGATCCTCTTCGGGTTGTGGCGTTTTCAGATGCCCCGGGGACGATGCATGGAATCCTGGGCTTGCGGAGCGAAGTCACAGCGCCCCGGGGATGATGCGTGGAATTTTCTTACACATAGGAGGCGTTGCGTTGATTCCTCTCAGGAAGTCGGGCGTAGTCATTCTGAGTCGGCTTGCGTTGGTCCAGGAGGGCTACTCGTTGAAGTTCTGGTCGCATCGCTGGCACTGCGTCGATCTTCTGTTTGCGAAGTCGGGCTGTGTCATTCCAGGATCAGCGTGCAGTGAAAATTTCACTGTGAGCAGGCAGTGCGTCGTTCTTGGCATGTGGTGCATCGAATTTTCACTGCATGGGGATTTCAGCTGCAGGAGAGAAGTCTTTTTGGTCCAGAGATTTCAGGGAACAGGAGGCAAGCTCTATCCAAGCCCTTGGAGAGCACTTCTGTAGAAAAGTAAGAGCAAGACAGCAGGGCAACTGCAAGGCAGCAGTCCTCTTCATAAAGCAGCCAGGTGAGTCCTTTAAGCAGCCAGCAGTTCTTCTTGTTGGGGTGCAGGTTCTGGTTCAGGTTTCTTCTCCAGGAATTGTCTGAGGTGGTAGGGCAGAGGCCCTGTTTTTATACCCAAATGTGCCTTTGAAGTGGGGGAGACTTCAAAGAGTGGCTTAGAAGTGCACCAGGTCCCCTTTCAGTTCAATCCTGTCTGCCAGGTTCCCAGTAGGGGGTGTGGCAGTCCTTTGTGTGAGAGCAGGCCCTCCACCCTCCCAGCCCAGGAAGACCCATTCAAAATGCAGCTGTATGCAGGTGAGGCTGAGTATCCTGTGTTTGGGGTGTGTCTGAGTGAATGCACAAGGAGCTGTCAACTAAACCCAGCCAGACGTGGATTGTAAGGCACAGAAAGATTTAAGTGCAGAGAAATGTTGACTTTCTAAAAGTGGCATTTCTAAAATAGTAATATTAAATCCAACTTCACCAGCCAGCAGGATTTTGTATTACCATTATGGCCATACTAAATATGACTTTCCTACTCCTTTCAGATCAGCAGGTACCACTCAAACAAAGTATGAGGGCATCCCCAATGTTAGCCTATGACGAGAGCAGGCCTCACAGTAGTGAAAAAAATGAATTTATGAGTTTTACACTACCAGGACATGTAAACTACACAGGTACATGTCCTGCCTTTTACCCACCCACACAGCACCCTGCCCTAGGGGTTACCTAGAGCACACCTTAGGGGTGACTTATATGTAGAAAAAGGGGAGTTTTAGGCGTGGCAAGTACTTTGAAATGCTAAGTCGAATTGGCAGTGAAACTGCACACACAGGCCATGCAAGGGCAGGCCTGAGACAAGGTTAAGGGGCTATTGAAGTGGGTGGCACAATCAGTGCTACAGGCCCACTAGTAGCTTTTAATCTACAGGCCCTGGGCACATATAGTGCACTCTACTAGGGACTTAGAAGTAAATTAAATAGCCCAATTGGGTGTGATCCAATGTTACCATGTTTAAAGGGAGAGAGCATATGCACTTTAGCACTGGTTAGCAGTGCGCAGAGTCTAAAAACCAGCTAAAAGAGTATCTCAAAAGTGGAGGCAGGTAGGCACAAAGATAGGGGTGACCACCCTAAGGCTGTCAGGTCTACCATGTGTCCCCCCAAGCTGTAAGTGGGGAGAGCTACCCAACCTCCTGGGAGCTCTCATCGCTAAGGCGGAAGTATCTGGAGAGACCATCAGCATTGGCGTCGTCAATCCCCAGGCGATGCTCCACCGTAAAGTCCATCCCCTGTAGGGAAATGTACCACCTCAAGAGTTCAGGATTCTCACCCCTTATCTGCATGAGCCATCTGAGGGGCCTGTGGTCTGTCTGAACCTGGATGTGAGTCCCAAACAGGTATGGGCTCAGCTTCTTCAGTGCCCAGACCACAGCAAATGCTTCTATTTCAATAGCCACCTCTGTTCCTGTGGTAATAGTCTTCTGCTAATAAAAACTACTGGTTGGTCTAGGCCCTCCTCATTTAGCTATGCTAGGACTGCCCCTATACCATGCTCTGAAGCGTCTGTCTGCACGATAAATTCCTTGGAGTAGTCCGGAGCCTTGAGCATGGGGGCCGTGCACATGGCTTCCTTCAGGGAGTCAAAGGCTTTCTGACAAGCCTCTGTCAAATTCACTAACCTAGGTTGCTTTTTGGATGTGAGTTCTGTCAAGGGTGTCATCATGGTTCCATAGGCCTTGACAAATCTGTGGTAGTATCCAGTGAGTTCTAAGAAGGCTCTCACCTCTGTTTGGGTTCTAGGTGGTTGCCAGGCCTTGATAGTTTCAATCTTGGCCTGGAGTGGCTGTACCTTGCTACCACCTACTAGGTGTCCCAAGTACACCACGGAACCCTGCCCAATCTGGCACTTACTGGCCTTGATGGTCAGGCCTGACTGTTTCAGAGCCTGAAGCACCTCCTTGAGATGGAGCAGGTGTTCCTCCCAGTTGTCACTGTAGATGGCAATGTCGTACAGGTAGGCTGCGCAGAAGGCATCCTTGCCAGCTATGACCCCGTTAGCCAACTGTTGGAAGATAGCGGGGGCATTTTTCAACCCAAAGGGCATCACCCGGAATTGGTAATGGCCCTCAGGTGTGGAAAATGCCGATCTCTCTTTAGCCCCCTCAGTCAAGGTGATCTGCCAGTACCCTGATGTGAGATCAAAAGTACTGAGGAATTTGGCAGTGCCTAGTCTGTCTACGAGCTCATCAGCTCGGGGGATGGGGTGAGCATCAGTCCATGTGACTGAATTGAGACCCCAGTAGTCCATGCAGAACCGCAGTTCCGGCTTGGCACCTGGTGCAGAAGTCTTGGATACCAGCACCACAGGGCTAGCCCAGGGACTACTAGACTTCTCAATAACCCCAAGAGCCAACATCTTGGAGACTTCCTCTTTGATGCTGGCCTTCACCTTGTCTGACCACCTGTAAATTTTGTTCTTTACAGGGCGGCTGTCTCCCGTGTCAATGTCATGGACACACAAGTGTGTTAGTCCAGGGCTGAGAGAAAACAAGGAGTACTGTTCCGGTGACTGGTAGCAGCCCCCTCTCTGGTCTAGGGTCAGGAAGTCAGAGAGAATGACACCTTCCACTGACCCATCACCTTCCTTGGCAGCGAGGAGGTCGGGGAGAGGTTCACTTTCCTCCTCCATACCCTCATCTGTCACCAGAAGCATGTTGACTTCAGACCTCTCAAAGTGAGGCTTCAGTCAGTTGACATGGAGCACCCTTAGGGGGTTCCTAGGGGATTGGAGGTCCACTAGGTAACTGGCCTCCCCTTTCCACTCCTTCACTTCAAATGGGCCAGACCAGTGGTCCTGGAGAGCTCTAGGCTCTACTGGCTCCATTACCTACACTTTGTCTCCAGGTTGAAACTCTCCCAGGGTGGCCTTCTGGTCATACCAGCGTTTCATTACCTCTTGACTGGCCTCAAGGTTACTTTTGGCCATTTTCCAGAAGCGGTGCATCTGGTTGCAGAGGGCCAGCATGTAGCTGACCACATCTGAGGGGGTGCCTTTGGAGCTTTCGCCAATCCCTCCTTGACAATGCTTAAGGGTCCCCTGACAGGGTACCCATAGAGAAGTTCAAGGGGACTGAACCCTACCCCATTCTGTGGTACCTCTCTGTAAGCAAAGCTGTAAGCAAAGAGAAGGCATGGTAAGAGGACGTCCCATTTACATCTCAGGGCCTCAGGGAGGACTGTGAGCATGCCTTTCAAGGTCTTGTTGAATCTCTCCACAAGACCATTAGATTGGGGGTGATAGGTTGTGGTGAACTTGTAGGTTACACCACACGCATCCCACATAGACTTAATGTATGCAGACATGAAGTTAGTGCCTCTGTCAGACACTGGGCCTCATTACGACCCTGGCGGGCGGCGGAGGCCGCCCGCCAGGATGCCGCCCTCCATAATACCGCTCCGCGGTCAGAAGACCGCGGAGGGTATTATGAGTTTTTCCCTGGGCTGGCGGGCGGTCTCCAAAAGACCGCCCGCCAGCCCAGGGAAAAACTCCCTTCCCACGAGGATGCCAGCTCGTAATCGAGCCGGCGGAGTGGGAAGGTGCGACGGGTGCTACCTCTTACGGGGGCCCCTGCAGTGCCCATGCCATTGGCATGGGCACTGCAGGGGCCCCCAGGGGCCCCACGTCAATCCTTACCGCCATCCTGTTCCTGGCGGGCGAGCCGCCAGGAACAGGATGGCGGTAAGGATTGTCAGAATCCCCTCGGCGGCGCAGCGAGCTGCGCCGCCTTGGAGGATTCTTAGGGGCAGTGGAAAACCGGCGGGAGACCGCCGGTTTTCCCTTTCTGACCACGGCCAAAGCGCCGCGGTCAGAATGCCCAAGGGAGCACCGCCGGCCTGTCGGCGGTGCTCCCGCCCCCGTTGGCCCTGGCGGTTCTCTACCGCCAGGGTCATAATGAGGCCCACTGTCTCCTTTGGGAATCACACACAGGTAAATATCCCCATCAGAGTTCTGGTCACCACCGGTGCTGTTATGGGTTCTCAGAGGGATTGTCTCTGGGTAACAGGTGGTCCACCAAAACCAGGATGAACCTGTTGCCTAGGGAAGTTTTGGGGCCAATGGACCAACAATGTCGATGCCCACCCTTTCTAAGGGGGTACCAACAACATGAAGTGGATACAGGGGGGCCTTAACCCTTTTTCCTGTTTTACCACTGGCCTGGAAGGTAGGACAGGACCTACAGAGCGCATCTGAGTTTGTCCTCATTCGGGGCCAATAGAAGTAGGTGACAAGCCTGGCAAAGGTCTTGTCTTGTCCCAAATGTCCTGCCAGGGGAATGTCGTGAGCCAGTCCCAGTAGGAAGGTTCAGTATCACTGGGGGATATATAGTGGATATGCCCCCATGGCCGGAACCTTAGGCTCACTGTAGAGGAGATAATTTTCCCAATATATGTGGTGATTGCCAGAGGCTTCACCTGCTGCCTGGGCTGAGGCTTGCTTCGTCATGCCCTTTAGAGTGGGACATTCCTATTGCGCCTTGCACAATTCATCCCTGGTGGGCCCACCCTCAACTTGCCAGCCAGCATGCTCAGGTAGGTCACCTAGGGTGGCAATGTGTTCCCCAGTTGGCTCGGGTGCCTCCTCCGCAGGAACCCCGTCATCCACTGCGGGTACTTCTGGGATCGGTTTCCCGCGCCCCTTGCCTCTCCTCTTGGCATTTGTCTGGGCCATTGTTCCAGGCTCGTCTAACACTCATGTGTCTGAGGAATGGGCCCCAGCCTTCACTACGGAGGATTTGGAGAAACTGGTGGATGGGGTCCTACCCCAGTATACGTTACTCTACTGTCCTCCAGACAAACAGGTGAGTACACTGAGAGCATGATGTGTGGGAAATAAATGTTTTGAGTGGTGTGGATGTAGGCCACATGTTGGGGGGTGCTGAGGCGTCCTGGCCTGAGTGCTGCATGAGAGGTGGTCAGTGTATGTGCGTTAGGGCATGGGTGGGAACTGGGGGGCAATGAGTATGCTGGTCCAGACGGGTGAGTAATTTCCTTTCATCCTGTCTTTTCCCTCTAGGTCAGCGCCCACCAGAAAAAGGGTATTTGGCATGGGGTTCTATCACAGGCAGAGCACCCACTGCCGCAAGAGATGGGAGGACCTGCGTTGCTGGACAAAGAAAACAGAGGAGGCCCAGCTGGGGATGGCCTCCCAACGTGGAAGGGGTGCCCATCTCACCATGACTCCCCTGATGTTTTGCATCCTGGTGGTGGTCTATACGAAGTTGGATGTGTGCTTGAGGGCTTCACAGCAGCCACAAGGGGGTGAGTACAGATTCTGAAAGCTGACGTTGCATGCTTTAGGAGCTAGCTGGGTGGGGGATGGGGGCAGTGTGTGCCCTTAGGCTAGGGCAATCATGGCAGGGTAGGTCCCTTGTGTGCAGGTTCTGAAGGACTCCAAACCCAATGGTGTAAGTGGCCATATACTACTGGGCAGGGTCCTGTGGGTGTCAGGTGTTCAGATGCTGTTGTTAGCCATTGTACCCCATGGGCTTGTGACTACTTTAGTGACTGATTGGGCATGGCCTAGTGCATAGGGCAGCTCCCTATGTGTTGTGTACGCCAAAGGTAGTGTTGTTGCTGGCATTGACCTTTTTGTTTTGTCACCCTGTCCTTGTGTGCATTAGCATCATCTGGCGGAGGAGCAGAGACACCGGCGACGGAGGGAGCTGCATGCCACATGGCCCATGAGGGCGAATCCACTGAGGGTCAAAGTACTAGTGGGACAGAGGGCGAGGGAAGCACCACAACAGTGACAGGAGGGGAGACTAGTGACAGCGACACCTCCTCCGATGGCAGCTCCCTGGTGGTGGTGGACACCTCTATGCCCACCCCAACAACAGGTACAGCTGCCACCCCCACCAACACCGCCCTCCCAGCAGCCCCTCAGCGTGTTTCCTGTGCCTGCTCACCCAGGAGGATGGGCATCTCCTTCTCCCCAGGCACCTCAGGCCCTGCCACAGTCAGACCTGCTGCCCTCAGTGTGGAGGCTATTTACCTCCTGAGATCTCTCACTGTTGGGCCGTCAATCGTTCTGAATGCCATCCATGGTGTCGGGAGGCATTTGCAACAAACAAATGCATATCTGCAGGGCATTCATTCTGCCATAGTGGCCCAACAGAGAACATTTCAGGCTCTGGCTTCAGCAATGATGGCAGCCATTGTCCCTGTGTCTAGCTTCCCCCCTCCAACGTCCTCTACCCAGTCCCAATCCCCTCAACCCCAGTCTATCCCAAGCACACCTTCAGACCAACAATCACCCAAATCAACACACAGAGTGGCTCAGGCAAACACAAGCACCACACTTCATCCCACAGGCACTCACACAAGCACCATCCCCATGCAGACACAACACCATCCACTGGCTCCTCTGTGTCCCCTTCCTCCTCCTCGTCCACTCCCTCCCAGTATCGTCTCCACTCACACCTGCATACACTACATCCTCATCCCCTACGTCCATCACCAGCACGCCTATCACAACACACTCCTCACGAGCAGTCACCACCCCCACAACCATGCACACGTCCCCTGTGTCCTCTCCCAGTGTGTCTGTGACCCCTCCTCCCACAGTACACAAACGCAGGCTCCCACCCACCCAACAGCCATCCACCTCACAGCAGCATCCAGCCCATGCACCTTCACCCAAACTCAGCAGAAAGACACCTCCAACAACCACTCCCACTTCCTCCACTCCCAAACCCTCTCCATCTTCCTTTCCCAGTGTGTCTAAAAAACTTTTCCTTGCTAACTTTGATCTCTTCCCTACGCCTCTCCCATCCTTCCCCTCTGGCCAGGGTGTCAAGATCTCAGGCCAGCCCCTCAGTTGGCGTCTGCTGTGGTACCTGCAAGTCCCAGAGGATCAAATAGGTCACCTATCATGGCTGCCAGTGTGCCAGCGACCCCTGCAAAGGACCAACCCATTCCACTACCTGCCAAGGTGAAGAGGGTTCCAGCAAGCAGCACAGCCAAAAAGCACGACCCACCCAGCAAGGCCTCCTCCAAAACTGCATCTGCCAGTGCCAAGGTCCCAGCAGTTTCTGGCAAGGTGGGGAAGGGTAAGAAAACCCAAGTCAAGGCACTTCAGGCCTTGGATCCTCCAGGTGAGGGACTGGTGCTCACCATAAGTACTGACAGCCCAGCAACCTGTACCACGGAAGGCACCGCCGCAGGCACCGCCACCTGCACCGCCATCTGCCCCGACACCTGTACCCCCTGCACCACCACCTACACCGACGCTGCCACAACAACAGTCACCAGCATCATCGTCAGTGGACAGCTGACCGAGGCTGCAGGAGACGGCCTGGTGTCTCCCTCCACTACTACCAGCACCTACACCACGTCCTGCACCAGCAGCATCTCCGCCACAGACACCGCCGCAAGCACCGCCACCTGCGCTGCCACCTGCACCGCCACATGCCCAGCCGGTGCCAGAACATCTGTCATCAGCAGCATCTCGTGCCTCAGACACCAAGGTGAGGGAATGGGAACTTCCACACCCCAGGTGCAGCATTACTGGGCACAAGGCCCCCTCCAGAACAAGTGGAGATATATATCCACTCACCCTATCCTTGGCAGTATGAAGCAGACTGGGCACAAGGCCCCCGCCAGAACTAGTGGAGATATGCATCCACTATCACTTTCCTTGGGAGGATGAGGCACACTGGGCACAAAGCCCCCTCCAGAACCAGTGGAACATGTCACCCACTTGAGAGACTGTGGCTTTGCACTCCCCAGGACAAAGCAGTGGGCAAACCACCCACTTGACAGACATGAGAGACTGTGGCTTTGCACTCCCCAGGAGCAAGCAGTGGGCAAACCACCCACTTAAGAGACTTGAGAGACTATGGCTTTGCACTCCCCAAGACATCGCTGTGGGCATGTTGCCCCTTCCAGGAGTAATGGCGTAGTACCATCTTACAGCTGAGGTGTCCCCCCTACCCCCTGAGGAACCTGTGTGTTTTTGACTTGATGCCCCTGCAGTGTTCTCTCCATTTTGAGGCAGGAATCAAGTGTGGGCTTTGCCCATGTTTGTTTGCCCACTGGGCCACGGACATTTGCAAAGGTCAGTGTACTGCCTTCTGTACATATTGTAAATATTTGTATATACTGCTGTTTACAATCGTTAACTTTAGCTGCTTATTTCTTAATATCACTATTTGCACTCAATTCCTTTTGCATTGTGTTCTTCCAGGGGGTTACAGGGTGTAAATGTAATGTTGATGCATGTTTTTGTGTGTATGGTGTTGTGGGTGAGGGTGGGGGTGGGGATATGTGTGTCACTTTCTTTTTCCTCCCCCCTCCCCTGTCTGCTAGGTGCAGTACTCACGTGGTCGTCACGACCGCGTTCTTTGATGTTCCTGGTGTATTAGCAGATACACCAGCATCGGCAGGACCTGTAGTTTGGGCTCCATGGCGTCCTGATTCTTTGTTGAGTGTCGAAAGGCGAGTGGTTCCCCTTCTGTGTACTGTTTCCGCCGTGCTTTTGATGGCGTTGGTACTGCCCCGGAAAAGCTGGCGTATTGGTGGGTTGTGATAGGGTGGGCGGTACATTGTCTTCCGCCTGTCTGTTGGCGGTGAATGCTGCGGTGTTTGTTGCAACCACCGTGGAGGTGGGAGTGTTAAAGTGGCTGTCTGTGTTGCCGGTTTCCGCTGTGGTCATAATCCCATTTTTTTTAACACCGGCCTGTTGGCGGAATTACCGTCGCTTTAACACCGACCACCAGGGTTGGAATGAGGGCCATAATCACCCAGATATACAATTATGTTTCAACCTTAACATCTCAAAAACTACTGAACAAATTTACATCAAATCACATAAAGCATGATCTGCATTCCAAGATCGAGATTTCTGACATATTTGGTGTAATTCTGTTCAGCAGTTTTTACTTAGACTTGTCTAAAGAAGTCTATGGAAAATGCATGTAGATTTTGCAGTTTGGGACACTTTTTTCTCAGCCACCACTTAACAGATCACCCCGAAACTTCCCATGCCCAAACTGGGCAAAAGGTAGCACCTTTTTAGAAAGTTTTGAGGAGATTTGTCAAACAGTGCTTAAACATCTCATCTATAACACTGTAGTAACAGGTCGATTGTTCACTGTCTGAGTTGGAAAGAGCACAAAACTGTCAAAATACAGTTGTGCATTTCTTCTCAAAACGTTTGCAAACGTAAAGGACAGAATAAAACATCAGAGTTGCACTCCAGCATTAGTTCAATCTGCAGACGTTTGTGATTCGTGGACTTTATGTTTCACATTGATGAGTACTTACTTGTATTCAGTTTTGAATACTGTTTATTCATACATGCAAAATTTACTTTTTCATCACACCAATATTCATCAATTGTAAATTTAACACACTGCATGCAAACCATGAAGCACTCCTATTTAGATGTCCAGACATTGACATTCTTGTAATGGCTTATAAACCAAAATTACATAAAAATGTTGACACTGTTTTAACACCATTGCAAACATTGTTCTTTCTACATAAAACATTTAACAAATCCACTGTTGGAACAATTGAAAAACAATCATCTTTATCTTGTTCAGCCATTTTATGATCTGAACCTATGCCACCGGCCCACCGATATTACTTTATGCCAACCATTACCATATTTCTTCTCAATACCAACACTTCAATATTTTCAATGTTTCAGCTTATAGATGTGACCTGTAGAATATACAACACAAATCATAAACGATAATAAAACATTATGGTGGTCATTACAACCCTGGCGGTCGGTGTTAAAGCGGCGGTAAGACCGCCAACAGGACGGCTGTAAAAAATTTGCAATTACGACCGTTGCGGAAACCGCCAACAAAGACAGCCACTTTAACACTCCGACCGCCACGGCGGTACAAACAAACAGCTTGGCGGTCACCGCCAACAGACAGGCGGAGGACAATGTACCACCCACAGTATCACAACCTACCAATCCTCCACCTTTTCCGGGGCGGATTCACCGCGGACAAAAACACGGCAGAAACAGGACTTCGAAGGGAAAACGCTCACCTCTACACACCCCACGAGGAATCCGGACGCCATGGAACCCGAGCTCCAGATCCTGCTAGCCCTCATCTTTTTGCTCCTCTACCAGGAGCACGAACGCTGGTGGCGAAGACAACAGTGAGTACTGCACCTACGACACAGGGGAGGGAGGAGGAAAAAAACAGGGACACACACACGCAACACGCAACACCCCCACCCCCACCCTCACCCACTACAACACACACACTAATACAGCATGATACATCACAGTTACACCCCCAAACCCCCAGAAGAATGCAAAGACAAAAGCAAATGAGTGTAACCATTGTAATCTATTAAAATCCAGGACGCAAAAATATATATACACCATAAACAAATATATACACCAAGAATAGTAGTCCAGGTAGTGCTCCATTGAAGTCCGTGGAACACTGGGCCCACACGGCATGGGCGAGGCCCACACTCAATCCCTGAACAAGACGGAGAGAACACTGCAGGGGCATCAGATAGCAATAAAACCGGCACCTCAGGGGGAAGGGAAAGGGGGGGCACCTCAGCCGGTTGAGTGCACGACGTCAAATCCACGAGGGGGCCACATGCCCACTGTTCAATCCTGGGGAGTTCAAAGCCACAGTCTCTCAAGTCTCTACAGTGGGTGGGTTGCCCACTGTTCCATCCTGGGGATTGCAAAGCCACAGTCTCTCAAGTCTCTGCAGTGGTTGGGTTGCCCACTGTTCCATCCTGGGGAGTGCAAAGCCACAGTCTCTCAAGTCTCTACAGTGGGTGGGTTGCCCACTGTTCCATCCTGGGGAGTGCAAAGCCACAGTCTCTCAAGTCTCTACAGTGGGTGGATTGCCAACTGTTCCATCCTGGGGAGTGCAAAGCCACAGTCTCTGAAGTCTCTACAGTGGGTGGGTTGCCCACGACTGCATCCTGGGGAGTGCAAAGCCACAGTCTCTCAATTCTCTACAGTGGGTGGGTTGCCCACTGTTCCATCCTGGGGAGTGCAAAGCCACAGTCTCTCAAGTCTCTACAGTGGGTGGGTTGCCCACTGTTCCATCCTGGGGAGTGCAAAGCCACAGTCTCTGAAGTCTCTACAGTGGGTGGGTTGCCCACGACTGCATCCTGGGGAGTGCAAAGCCACAGTCTCTCAATTCTCTACAGTGGGTGGGTTGCCCACTGTTCCATCCTGGGGAGTGCAAAGCCACAGTCTCTCAAGTCTCTACAGGTGGATTCCTTTCTCCACTGGTTCTGGAGGGGGCCTTGTGACCAGAGTGCTTCTTCCTGCCAAGGACAGAGGTAGTGGATGTATCTCTCCACTGGTTCTGGAGGAGGTCTTGCGCCCAGAGTGCATCATCCTGCCAAGGGCAGAGGTAGTGGATGTAACTCTCCACTGGTTCTGGAGGGGGCCTTGTGCCCAGAGTGCTTCATCCTGCCAAGGTCAGAGGTAGTGGATGTATCTCTCCACTGGTTCTGGAGGGGGCCTTGGCCCAGAGTGCTTTATCCTGCCAAGGACAGAGGTAGTGGATGTATCTCTCCACTGGTTCTGGAGGTGGCCTTGTGCCTAGAGTGCTTCATCCTGCCAAGGACAGAGGTAGTGGATCTATCTCTCCACTGGTTCTGGGGGGGACCTTGTGCCCAGAGTGCTTCATCCTGCTTGTGACGGACTCAGTAGCGTCAGTGCCCTTGGTGTTCATGGGCCAGCGGTGATTGTTGCGGTGGTGTCCTTGGCAGCGGTGCTTGTGGCGGCGGTGTCCTGTTCACCAGTGCTTGTGGCGGCGGTGCCCTGTTCAGCAGTACCCTGTTCAGCGGTGCTTGTGGCGGCGGTGCCCTGTTCAGCGGTGCTTGTTGCGGCGGTGTCCTTGGCAGCGGTGCTTGTTGCGGCGGTGCCCTGTTCAGCGGTGCTTGTTGCGGTGGGGTCTTTGGCAGTGACTCAGCTGCTGGCGGTCCTGTCTGGCCCAGCGGGGCTGGTGCTGGTGGTCCTTCATGGCCCAGCGGGGCTGGTGCTGGCGGTCCTTCATGGCCCAGCGGGGCTGGTGCTGGCGTCCTGTCTGGCCCAGCGGGAGTGGTGCTGGCGGTCCTGTCTGGCCCAGCGGAACTGGTGCTGGCAGTCCTGTCCTGGGCAGCGGGGCTGGTGCTGGCAGTCCTGTCCTGGGCAGCTGGACTGGTGCTGGCCTCACGGGCAGCTGGGCTGGTGCTGGCGGTGGCCTCCTGGGCAGCTGGGCTGGTGCTGGCGGTGGCCTCCTAGGCAGCGGGAGGATGGCAGTGGCCTCCTGGGCAGCGGGGATGATGGTGGTGGCCTCCTTGGCAGCGGGGATGATGGCGGTGGCCTCCTGGGCAGCGGGGATGATGGCGGTGGCCTCCTGGGCAGTGGGGATGATGGCGGTCTTCTCCGCCATGCTGCTCTGCCCAGACTTGCTGACTTTCTTGTGGCCCTTCCCCACCTTGGAAGGTCTCGCAGCTGACTCCCCACTGCCACCTGTACCCCTGGCAGCTGCTTTGGTGGCTGGAGTCATCCCCCTCTCCCGCCAGGCACTGGCCAACTTTTGATGCTTGACAAGTGGGGGACTGTCCGTGCTGTGGCTCTGAGCCACATTGGCTGCCCTGGTGGCCGGTGCACTCCAGATTCCAGTGACTACAGGCACCACTGGTCCCAGAGATGTTGTGGCTGAGGTGCTAGGTTGGGACCTGGAGAGTCGGGCCCTAGGAGACTGATGGGGTGGGGGAGGTGAGGGAAAGAGGTCAAGGTTGGACAGGAAAAGTTTCTTGGGAACACTGGGACGGGTAGCTGGAGGGGGTTGGAGGGAGAGGTTGTGGTTGTAGGAGGTGTTCGTTTGGTGACTTTGTGTGAAGGTGCATGCGTTGTAGGCTGTCGTGAGGTGGATGGTTGTTGGGTGGGTGGGTGCTTGCGTTTGTGTATGTTGGGAGGTGGCGTCACAGACACACTAGGAGAGGACACAAGGGACGTGTGAATGGCAGTGGGGATGGTGACTGCACGTGAGCGGGGTGTGGTGGTGTGTGTGCTGGTAATGGAAGTAGTGGCTGTAGATGTAGTGCATGCAGGTGTGTGTGTAGACGAGACTGGGAGGGAGGAGGGAGACAAGGAGGAGGGGGACACTGTGGAGGCAGTGGATGTTGGTGTGTCTGCATGTGTGTGATGCTTGAGTGATTGCCTGTTGGATGTGTGGTGCTTATGTTTGCCAGAGCTTCCCTTGTGTGTTGAGGTGTGTGCATGCTGGTCTGATGGTGTGCTTGGGATAGTCTGAGGTACAGGGGATTGAATCTGGGTGGAGGAAGATGGAGGGGAGAGGCTAGAGACAGGGACAATGGCTGCCATCAGTGCTGAGGCCAGAGTCTGAAAAAGCTCGCTGAAGGGCTGCCTGACCAGAATGAATGCCCTCCAGGAATGCATTTGTTTGTTGCAACTGCCTTTCTATACCCTGGATGGCATTCAAAATGGTAGACTTCCCAACAGTGAGGGACCTGAGTAGGTCAATGGCCTCCTCACTGAGGGCAGCAGGGGTGACTGGTGCAGGGGCTGAGGAGCCTGAGGGCGGTGCTGGTAGGGGGGTGGCGGCTGTACCCGTAGATGCGGGGGCACAGATGTTGCCGCCATCACAAGGGAGCTCCCACCTGAGGGCGAGTCCATATCACTGGTCTCAGCTCCTTTCCCCGCCGTGGAGCTCCCCTCGCCCTCCGTCCCACTGGTGAACTCCGAGTCCGTAGTGTCACCCTCCATGGCCATGTGGGATTCAGATCCCTCCTGCTCCGGTGCCACTGCTCCTCTGCCTGATGATGCTAATGCACACAAGAACAGGGAGACCACAAAAAGGGGGGGGACCACAGAAGAAAGACATGTTGAGTGCATGCATTACCGCTACTGTTGGCGGACACGACTGACACAGAAGCCCCCTGCACTACGCCGTGCACTTGGGCTCCACTATTCAATCCCTGGGACATGGCCTACAAGGCTATGGCCGACATCTGCACACATGGATGACACAGGAGCCTGACTAGGTGTACTTGGCTCTGTACACAGGTGGGGTGGGGTGCCACAGGGTCTGCCAGAACAAGGGGACCTAACTAGCACACTCGCCCTGGCCTAGGGAAACCCACAGCCCACCTCCCCCACCCAGACACCTCCACTGCGCGCAAAATCAGTGTACTCACCCCCTTGTGGCTGCTGTGATGCCCTCAAGCGCCCATCCAACTCCGTGTACACCACCACCAGGATCCTGAACATCAGGGGGTGTCATGGTGCGACGGGCACCCCTCCCACGTAGGGAGGCCATCCCCAGCTGGGCCTCCGCCGTCTTCTTGCTCCAGTGGCGAATGTCCTCCCATCTCTTACGGCAGTGGGTGCTCTGTCTGTGGTAGACCCCAGGGTCCGGACGTCCTTGGCGATGGCACGCCAAATATCCTTTTTCTGGTGGGCGCTGACCTACATGAATTGTACATGGGGAAAAGAAAAATTATTACCAACTGCACCGCCACAGTCATTGGCCCCCATCCCTACCCTTGCCATGTGGCACATGCACTCACCGTGGTTTCATGCACGCCTCAATCTCACCCCCCCATCTTTCTTCCACCCCACTCCACACAGGCATTGCCCATACAGCATGGTAACGGTGTACTTACCTGTTTGTCTGGAGGACGGTAGAGTAGCGTGTACTGGGACAGGACCCCATCTACGAGTTTCTCCAACTCCTCCGATGTGAAGGCAGGGGCCCTTTCCCTAGACGCACGAGCCATTGTCTCTTCCAGACCGAGGTCACAGCAGCACTTGCAGTGTAGGTCCTCTCCTGTCGAAGATCAGGTATCGAGTGATTGAACAGATAGAAAAGGGCGGTCACGTCCGCGGCGGTGCGTACCGTCACCGCCGGCGTACATTGTCTTTGGCTCCTGGGAACCATAGGGTCTAATGTTAACAAATGCAGAATTGCGCTGCGGTTTTCGACCGCCTACCGCGACAGTGTACAATGCTAGCGCAGTTACCTCACATCCCATTGTCCCACTTTACAGGTCAGGCAGCCGCCATTTCAGGGGCCCACATGGCTTAATTTTTAACTGCGTTACACATACCTAGGCCTTGCCTCAACACTCATACAGGCCAAATTTCTGATTATGATTTGCGTTCTGTGTAAGCTGTGGGTACGTACCTCTGAGTTGGTTGACTCTGTGCTCGCTGTTGTCCTTCATAGGCACCATCCGCTGGGACATATGAGGAGATGGCGGAATCTTCCGGTGTACAGACCACTGGTGGACCTGTCGACAATGGAGGAAAGACACGTGATCATCACCTACAGGCTTGATCGTGCCACAATCCTGTAACTGTGTGTCCATCTGGAGCCAGACCTGATGTCAGCTATCCGCCATCCCGCAGGTGCTGTCAGTACTCCATTTCCTTGCAAGTGGGTCATTTCAAACAACTGTGGCCATTGCATCAGGGATGTCCCAGCCTATGTTTTCCAACGTGTTGTCCAGAGTGTTGTCTGCCCTGCTGAAATACATGTGGAGCTACATCATTTTCCCACAGGTGGAGGATTTGCCTACAGTGAAAGGTGACTTCTATGCCCTGGGACATATCCCCAACATCATAGGTGCCATTGATGGGACACATGTGGCTTTGGTACCCCGCCGCAGGAGTGAACAGGTGTACAGAGACCGGAAGAGTTATCATTCCATGAATGTGCAGATGGTGTGTTTGGCCGACCAGTACATCTCCCATGTTAATGACAAATTCCATGCCTGCGGAATAGCAGCATCCCTTATGTGATGGGGCAACTCCAGAGGCACCGTGTGTGGCTATTAGGTGAGCACCTGGAAGCAAGTCAGTGGGAATGGTTGTCTTGGTCTGGGGATATCTCTACAGGTTAGTGTGTGTCTAACAGTTGTTCCTCGCCTTTTGCAGGTGACTCTGGTTACCCCAACCTGTCATGGCTACTGACCCCAGTGAGGAATCCCAGGCAGGACAAGGGCAGAGGAACTCTACAATGAGGCCCATGGGCGAACTCAGCAGATTATAGAGCGGACCTTCGGCCTCCTGAAGGCCAGGTTCAGGTGCCTCCATATGACAGGTGGATCCCTATTCTACTCACCATAGAAGGTGTGCCAGATCATCGTGGCCTGCTGTATACTTCACAACTTAGCTTTGCGACGACAGGTGCCTTTTCTGCAGGAGGAAGGTCCAGATGGTGGTGTTGTTGCAGCTATGGAGCCTGTGGACAGTGAAGACGAGGAAGCAGAAGTAGAGGACATCGACAACAGGAACTCAGTGATCCTGCAATACTTCCAGTGAGACACAGGTAAGAATACAAACCTGCTTACTACATGTACTTTAACACTACTACCTCTCAACTGTCTGCTGTTTTCACCCAGTGTATGGTCACTGAGTTGTTACTTTCCCTTACGATTTCACACATGTGGGTCCCACTGTGTGACATCTACTTTGTTTCCTCATGGACTAGATATGTGTGACATAGGTATGTTGACATTACATTTGAAAGAGCATTTTGACACTGTAATTGCTAATACACTATTTCGAAATCACAGACTGACTCCAGATTGTTTTGTGCTTCAAGGGTGTTTATTTAAGTGCTCAATATTGGAGGGGGTTGTAAAATGGTTAGGGGTGATGGTGGAGGAAAGTCCATGTCAGAGTCCAGTCTATTAGTCTCACAGGTGCATTGCCCAAATGGGCATAGGAAGTGGACCTGAGGCAGTTTGAGGATGTACAGGGTGACAAAGTGGGACAGAAGGATGATATTCAGGGTGGTCTCATTTCTTGGCGGGGGTCTTGGCATTGTTCTCTGTCTTTGTCCTGGATCTCAGGGACCATTTGAGGAGTGGTTCACCCTCTGCAGGGGGTGGGGTGCTGGTGTGGTGGTCCTGTGGCTGTGCCTCCTGTCCACTAGCGCCGGCGGAGGTGGTGGACAGTTCATCATCCAGGCTAGTGTCAGGGGCCCCTTGTAGTGCCACAGTGTCCCTCCTGGTGTTGAGGACTTCCTTCAGCACCCCTACAATGGTGCCCATGGTGGAATTGATGGATCTGAGTTCCATCCTGAAGCCCAAATACTGTTCCTCCTGCAAGCGCTGGGTCTCCTGAAACTTGGCCAGTACCGTTGCCATTGTCTCCTGGGAGTGGTGGTAGGCTCCCATGAAGTTGGAGAGGTCCTCGTAGAGAGTGGGTTCCCTTGGCCTGTCCTCCCCCTGTCACACAGCAGCCCTCCCAGTTCCCCTGTGTTCCTGGGCCTCCGTCCCCTGGACCTTGTGCCCACTGCCACTGCCCCCAGGTCCCTGTTGTTGTTGGGGTGGTGGGTTAGCCTGGCTTCCCTGTGGTGGTGGACACACTGCTGATTGACGTGTCCTGGGGACAGAGGTATGGGCCTGCTGGGTAGGTGCAATGCTGGTGTTTCCAGAGGGGGGAAACTCTGTGGTGGCCTGTGACTGTGTCAGGGGAAACGACTTTCCAGAGGTCCCTGATGAGCCGGGCTGGTCATCTAGATCCAGTTGGACAGAGCTACTGTCATCACTGTGGGCCTCTTCTGTTGGTGGTGTGGACATGTGTGGACCCTCCTGTCCTGCGACGTTGGGTAGGGGTCCTGCAGGGGTAGAAAGGGATGTTTACTACATCTGTGTGTGGCATGGTGTGCAATGGGTGGGTGACCGTGTACCCCAGTGCTTGCATTCCTGTGTGGGTCCTTATGTGATGGTGGTTTAGGGGGGTGTATGGGTATGTGCAGTGGCCATGCATTGGTGATGGGTGTCCATGCTTTGTTGTTGCATGCAGGGCTTGGGTTTGGGATGTGTGGTTTGTGATATTCGGACATTTGTGAGGAGTTGGAGTGATGGGGGTGAGGGTGGGGGTATGTGATAGCATGCAAGTAGGGTGGGGGATGCAATAGTTGAGATTTGACTTAACAGAGTCCATTCCTCCATCTACTCCTGCGAGGCCCTCAGGATGCAGAATCACCAAGACCTGCTCCTCCCATGTTGTTAGTTGTGGCGGAGGAGGTGGGGGTCTGCCGGCAGTCCGCTGAACCGCAATATAGTGTCTGGAAACCACGGAACGCACCTTCCCCCGTAGGTCGTTCCACCTCTTCCTGATGTCATCCCTATTTCTTGGGTGCTGTCCCACTGCGTTGACCCTGTCCACTATTCTTCACCATGGCTCCATCTTCCTAGCAATGGAGGTGTGCTGCACTTGTGATCCAAATAGCTGTGGCTCTACCTGGACGGTTTCCTCCACCATGACCCTGAGCTCCTCCTCAGAGAACCTGGGGTGTCTTTGCCGTGCCATGGGGTGGTGTGGGTGATGTGTGGGGCGGTGTGTGTAGTGATAAGTGGGGTGATATTTAGTGGTGTGTTGTGTGAGGTGCGTGGAAGTTATGTGGGTGATGGCATTTTGTGCCTGTGGATGCTTGGTAGTTGTTTGTAGTGTCTCTCTCTGGCCTTCTCTCTGTAATTTTATCGTAGGGGTTTGTGGGTGATGTGGGTGTGAGTTTTATATTGTAATGGGTGTGTGGGAGTGGTGTGTGTATGTGTATCAGGTGTGTGTATTTCGAATTGTCCAATGTGGTTGTGTTTTGTAAATGTGTGTGTATTTTGAGCGCTGCAGTGTGTACCGCCAATGGAATACCGCAGTTGAAAGACCGCCGCATGGATTCGTGTGTCGTGATAGTGTGGGCGTATTTCTGTAGGCGTGACGGTGGAGGTTTTGTTTTCGCCAGTTTATCACTGACCTTTGGTGTGGCGGACTTGTGTGGGTGTCTGAATTTTGGCGGATTCCGAGCAGTGGGTCATAATGACCGTGGCGGTGTGTTGGCAGTCTTCTGCATGGCGGTAAGCAGCTTTTACCGCCAATGTTGTAATGAGGGCCTATGATTTATAGTGTACAGTATATCTGATCCACATCAAAAATTAATCTCTTGTTCTTGAAATACATACAGTAAAAACAAAAATATAAAGTGGGCATATAAAAAAGTGAAAAAAGCAACTCTCTCAAGCGTTATTATACTATTCATAAAACAATACACATAACCCTATCAGATCTTTTGATATCACAACCCACTCAGCATGAAATAAATGCCAAATTAAGTAGGCGGATACTGTTAGAAATGCGGTCTCTTGTTGGCAGTCAGTTTGCGCTCTGTCCAAGCAGGGACCCTGACTCTACTCAGGGTAATGGAGACACACATGTAGGGTAACCCCTGCTCCCCACCTTGGTAGCTTGGTAGTGGTATTTTCAAACTGACAATCAAAAAAACAACTTTACTAAAAGATGTAGTCTTGAATTGTGAGTTCAGTGACCCCAAACTCCATATCTCTACCTGCTCTCAAAAGGAAACTGCACTTAAAAGATATTTAAAGGCAGTCTTCATGTTAACCTATGAGAGAGGTAGGAAGGCAAAAGTGAAAACCGAATTTGGCAGTATTTCACTGTCAGGACATGTAAAACACATCAGTACATGTCCCACTTTTAACATACACTGCATCCTGCCCATGGGGTACCTACAGCCTACCTTAGGGGTGCCTTACATGTACAAAAAGGGAAGATTTAGTCTTGGCAAGTGGGCACAGTTTAACACTGTGAACGTAGACACTGCAGTGACAGGTCTGAGCCATGTTTAAAGGGTTACTTATGTGGGTGGCACAATCAGTGCTGCAGGCCCACTAGAAGCATTTGATTTACAGGCCCTGGTCACTTCTAGTGCTCTTTTCTAGGGACTTACTAGTAAATCAAGCATTCCAATCATGGAAAAATGCCAGTCGTCTAAGCCAATCATTTACACATACAGTTTACACAGAGAGCACTTGCCCTTTAACACTGATCAGTGGTGGTAACGTGCCCAGAGTACCAAAACCAGCAAAAACAAAGTCCAGCACACAGTCAAAACACAGGAAGAAGAGGCAAAAAAGTCAGGGGAGTCCATGCCAAGGATCCCAGGTCTAACAGAGACTATGAACTAGAGTCACTATAATGATAAAAGACATGGCTTTAAGAGCACACATATCTCATTCAGGCCCCTTTCAGTATACAAGCACAATCTTATTGAACTAAACAGATGTATTACTGCATGTCTGGGGGTAAGCGTGGTGAGATCCACACAATCTGATTTACAGCTCATTAGAGAGAGGTCCTGTAGTATTATTACTAATATTAGGTGAGAATGGGATTAGTAGATTATAGCGAAATTGCCCTAAAAAGTGGACAGGGATTCTACTTAACTGGGCCTCACGGTTTTACCAGGGTGCACCCTTACTGCCTGTGCCTGTCTGGGGCACCTCTCTTCTCTTGCTCTAGTTGTTACATAAGTAATCACAGGTGTGTAGCATCTCCCTCCTCTTGTGATTCCGAATGCTGTACACATCGATACTACAAGTGAGTACCCCCAACTTGATCTGGGCTGATAATTTCTAAGGTTCATATTCCACTTTCGTACTCTTCCTCTATGTGAAAGTGTTCTAATTTTGAAATTAATTATTAAATTGCAAGAGATTGTGGATCTATGCCTGCATCTAAAATTGGAGTGTAATTTCGACAATCTTAAAAGTATTGCTCAAAAAGGAAATATACTCACTATAATGCAGTATAGGATAATATTGATCTTGTGTCGTTTCTGAGTACATCCTCTTAGTACTAGTAAGCTTTACTTGACTGACACTATTCATTTCGCTATAATACTTCATCAATGCCTGCCTGCATTTTACAGCCCTGTGCCTCCATTTATCAGATAGATGTTTCAACGCCACAATCTTGCTAGTTTTTTTAGTTAAGAATACTATCCTTCTAATATAATTAACTGGTCGGGTAACTTTCAAGTTGGCATAGATATCGGAGGTCACTGAGGTCAGAATTGCTTCAGAGACAGATCGGAGGCATAGGAACAAAGCAGACTTGCAGTGTCTTATATTATATTTCTTATAAAGGAGGCAAAGGTAAAGCTTCCTACCTGACATAGAGGTAGTACAGATCACTATAAAATTCAGAAAGGTTTTATCACCTTCTTGCTTGCATTTGTATGTGGTAGAATATAGGATTTATTGGACCAGTTATTAGTGTAAGTCACAGTGACAGAGAACCAATACTAAGCCTTATACATAGCGATATTTTTATTTGTGGAAATAACTGATCCAAACATTTCTCCGATTGTGGGAATCATGAAACTTCCTGAAATCGTGCCATTAGCTTACCCCTTGCTAAACTTTTTGCCGTGAACAATAATTCCCCTTTACTAATTTCATAACTGATGGAGTAATTGTTTGCGGACTACTCCAAAATTCCACACTTCCTATGTTGGTTTAAAGTAGACCTCAGCCCATGTTTCTTTATAAGTCAGTAATTCCTTGCCTTAATGTTACCAGAGCCATCCAGCGATGAGACTGGGCAACAGTTTGTTGGTTGATTCCAGGGGCCTATTCTAATGAAGGGATAATGACTTCAGATCTCCAAAGGCGAAATGTAAACCCTTTCATACATCTGGCCCAGGATACAGGAACCTCGTAAAATTCCCACCGAATTGCTTTGAATGCTGTGGTCAGATCAGATACTCAGACTGGTAGATTTTGATACGTATTAATTGGAATTCTTTCCGTGCTTGGAACTTTCATCTGGTTTTCACCAAGGATGGTCACAGGAACTTTCCCTTAAATAAATTAGAAGCATTCCTCATTGGGGGAGCTGAACTCCCTTGGAGGTTTTAGGACAGATTAAGGGGGTGATTCTAACCCTGGCGGTCGGTGTTAAAGCGGCGGCCAACCCGCCAACAGGCTGGCGGTAAAAAATATGGAATTCTGACCCTGGCGGGAACCGCCAACACAGACAGCCACTTTAACACTCCGACCGCCACGGCGGTACAAACAAACAGCGCGGCGGTCACCGCCAACAGCCAGGCGGCAGACAATGTACCGCCCACCCTATCACAACTCACCAATCCGCCACCTTTTCCGGGGCGGGAGCACAGCCGATAAAAACATGGCAGAAACAGACTACGAACGGGAAAACGCTCACCACTACGCACTCCAGGAGGAAGGAGGACAGCATGGAACCCGAATTAAACATCCTACCTGCTCTCGTCTACCTTCTCATCTACCACGAGTACGAAGTCCGGCGCAGACGACAACGGTGAGTACTGCACCTACGACACACGGGAGGGGGGAGGACGAAAGGTTACGGGCACACACATATGCGACCCCCCCCCCCCCAACTATGTACACACCAATGCAGAGCAACAAGTCACAGTGACACCACCCAAACACCCCTGAAAAATGCTAGGACATAATCAAATTTGGAATAAATATTTATGTACCAAAAAGGTCCTGAAAAATATCGTACAACCATGAAAGATATTCACAACAAAACAAATGACATACACATCAGTGTATAACTGAAGTAACAAGTCCTGCACATCCTACGAATTCATCATGTCCGTGGGCCAAAGTTTTGAGAAACAAGGGCAAAGCCCACACAGGAGACCTGAGTCCTTTGGAGAGAACACTGCAGGGGCATCAGATGTAAAAACTACAGGCACCTCAGGGGGAAGGGAAGGGGGGGGCACCACAGCCACATGAGTCCACGACGCCAGATCCACGAGGAGCCACCATGCCCACTGTACCATCCTGGGGAGTGCAAAGCCACAGTCTCTCAATGTCTCTACAGTGGGTGGGCTGCCCACTGTACCATCCTGGGGAGTGCAAAGCCACAGTCTCTCAATGTCTCTACAGTGGGTGGGCTGCCCACTGGACCATCCTGGGGAGTGCAAAGCCACAGTCTCTCAATGTCTCTACAGTGGGTGGGCTGCCCACTGGACCATCCTGGGGAGTGCAAAGCCACAGTCCATCAGGTGGATGACAGTCTCCACTGGTCAAGGAGGAGGCATGGTGGGCACAGTGAACCATAAACAGTGATTGAGACGGCGGTGCCCAGCGGAGCGGTGCTTGAGAGGAAGGGCCCAGCGGAGCGGTCCTTGAGACGGCGGTGCCCAGCGGAGCGGTGCTTGAGAAGAAGGGCCCAGCGGAGCGGTGCTTGAGAGGAAGGGCCCAGCGGAGCGGTGATTGAGAAGAAGGGCCCAGCGGAGCGCTCCTTGAGACGGCGGTGCCCAGCGGAGCGGTGCTTGAGAAGAAGGGCCCAGCGGAGCGGTGCTTGAGAAGAAGGGCCCAGCGGAGCGGTGCTTGAGAAGAAGGGCCCAGCGGAGCGGTGCTTGAGAAGAAGGGCCCAGCGGAGCGGTGCTTGAGAAGAAGGGCCCAGCGGAGCGGTGCTTGAGAGGAAGGGCCCAGCGGAGCGGTGCTTGAGAAGAAGGGCCCAGCGGAGCGGTGCTTGAGAGGAAGGGCCCAGCGGAGCGGTCCTTGAGACGGCGGTGCCCAGCGGAGCGGTGCTTGAGAAGAAGGGCCCAGCGGAGCGGTGCTTGAGAAGAAGGGCCCAGCGGAGCGGTCCTTGAGACGGCGGTGCCCAGCGGAGCGGTGCTTGAGAAGAAGGGCCCAGCGGAGCGGTGCTTGAGAGGAAGGGCCCAGCGGAGCGGTCCTTGAGACGGCGGTGCCCAGCGGAGCGGTGCTTGAGAAGAAGGGCCCAGCGGAGCGTTGCTTGAGAGGAAGGGCCCAGCGGAGCGGTCCTTGAGACGGCGGTGCCCAGCGGAGCGGTGCTTGAGAAGAAGGGCCCAGCGGAGCGGTGCTTGAGAAGAAGGGCCCAGCGGAGCGGTCCTTGAGACGGCGGTGCCCAGCGGAGCGGTGCTTGAGAAGAAGGGCCCAGCGGAGCGGTGCTTGAGAGGAAGGGCCCAGCGGAGCGGTCCTTGAGACGGCGGTGCCCAGCGGAGCGGTGCTTGAGAAGAAGGGCCCAGCGGAGCGGTGCTTGAGAGGAAGGGCCCAGCGGAGCGGTCCTTGAGACGGCGGTGCCCAGCGGAGCGGTGCTTGAGAAGAAGGGCCCAGCGGAGCGGTGCTTGAGAAGAAGGGCCCAGCGGAGCGGTCCTTGAGACGGCGGTGCCCAGCGGAGCGGTGCTTGAGAAGAAGGGCCCAGCGGAGCGGTGCTTGAGAGGAAGGGCCCAGCGGAGCGGTCCTTGAGACGGCGGTGCCCAGCGGAGCGGTGCTTGAGAAGAAGGGCCCAGCGGAGCGGTGCTTGAGAAGAAGGGCCCAGCGGAGCGGTCCTTGAGACGGCGGTGCCCAGCGGAGCGGTGCTTGAGAAGAAGGGCCCAGCGGAGCGGTGCTTGAGAGGAAGGGCCCAGCGGAGCGGTGCTTGAGAAGAAGGGCCCAGCGGAGCGGTTCTTGAGAAGAAGGGCCCAGCGGAGCGGTGCTTGAGAAGAAGGGCCCAGCGGAGCGGTGCTTGAGAAGAAGGGCCCAGCGGAGCGGTGCTTGAGAGGAAGGGCCCAGCGGAGCGGTGCTTGAGAAGAAGGGCCCAGCGGAGTGGTGCTTGAGAGTAAGGGCCCAGCGGAGCGGTCCTTGAGACGGCGGTGCCCAGCGGAGTGGTGCTTGAGAAGAAGGGCCCAGCGGAGCGGTGCTTGAGAGGAAGGGCCCAGCGGAGCGGTGCTTGAGAAGAAGGGCCCAGCGGAGTGGTCCTTGAGACGGCGGTGCCCAGCGGAGCGGTGCTTGAGAAGAAGGGCCCAGCGGAGCGGTGCTTGAGAAGAAGGGCCCAGCGGAGCGGTGCTTGAGAAGAAGGGCCCTGTTCAGCGGTGCTCTTCTCCACGGCGGGCCCTGTTCAGCGGTGCTCTTCTTCACTGCGGGCCCTGTTCAGCGGTGCTCTTCTCCACGGCGGGCCCTGTTCAGCGGTGCTCTTCTTCACCGCGGGCCCTGTTCAGCGGTGCTCTTCTCCACGGCGGGCCCTGTTCAGCGGTGCTCTTCTTCACCGCGGGCCCTGTTCAGCGGTGCTCTTCTCCACGGCGGGCCCTGTTCAGCGGTGCTCTTCTCCACGGCGGGCCCTGTTCAGCGGTGCTCTTCTTCACCGCGGGCCCTGTTCAGCGGTGCTCTTCTCCACGGCGGGCCCTGTTCAGCAGTGCTCTTCTTCACCGCGGGCCCTGTTCAGCGGTGCTCTTCTCCAAGGCGGGCCCTGTTCAGCGGTGCTCTTCTTCACCGCGGGCCCTGTTCAGCGGTGCTCTTCTTCCCCGCGGGCCCTGTTCAGCGGTGCTCATCCAGCAGGTCAAGGGAGCCAGACCTGGCCTGGACTCCCTGCTCAGTCGCCCTCGGACCGTGACGTTTCTGGACCCTTCGGGGACGGACTCCTGGCCTCCTTAGTGTCCTCCTTCCCAGCTGGGATGTGGCATGTGGGGTCCACCTTCTCCGTGCTCCTGCTGCCCTTCCGCTCCTTTGATGGGGCTCTCAGGCCCTTGCCTCCCCTAGATGGTGTGGGTGGTGAAGTGGCCGCACATTGCTCCTTGGGGGCAGCCCTGTCGGTCCTCTTGCCGGGGGGGGGGCTGGACGTGTCCTTGCTGCTGATCGATGTGTCACTGCTGGCAAAGGGTGGGCTCCAGAACCCATGCACAACAGTGACACCCGAAGCTGGGCTGGTGGTGGCTGCGGTGCTCTTGGGACTCTTTGAAGATGGATGGGGGAGCTCATCGGGGGGAAAGAGGTCAAGGTTAGCCAGGAAAGGTTTTTTAGGGCCAAGGTAAAGGGTAGGAGAAGTGGAGATGGAAGTGGAGGTAGAGGAGGTGGTTGTAGGAGAGTCAGGTGTGCTGTCATTGGGTGAAGGTGCTGGTGCTGTAGACTGTCGTGAGGTGGATGGCTGTTGGGTGGGTGGCTGCCTGCGTTTGTGTGTCTTGGAAGAGGGGGTGACAGACACAGTGGGAGAGGACACAGGGGACGTGTAAATGGCAGTGGGGGTGGTGACTGCACGAGTGTGGACTGTACTGGAGGGTGAGGTGGTGATGGAAGCACTGGCTGATGTTGGGGTGCATGCAGGTGTGAGTGTAGACGTCACAGGGAGGGAGGAGGGAGACGAGGAGGAGGGGGACACAGGGGTGGCAGTGGCTGTTGGCATGTCTGCATCTGGGTGTTGCTTGGGTGAGTGTTTGTGGGATCTGTGGTGCTTGTGTTTGGATGAGCTGCTCTTGGGTGTTGAGGTGTGTGCAGGCTGGTCTGATGGTGTGGATGGGATAGGCTGAGGGACAGGAGACAGAGAAAGGCTGGAGGCAGTAAGAAGAGGGAGGCTGGAAACAGGGACAATGGCTGCCGTCAGTGCTGAGGCCAGAGCAGTGAACGCTCGTTGATGGGCAGCCTGACCCGAATGAATGCCCTCCAGGTACGTATTGCTCTGTTGCACCTCCCTTTGCACACCCTGGATGGCATTCAAAAGGGTCGTCTGCCCAACAATGAGCGTCCTTACCAGGTCAATGAGCTCCGCACTGAGGGCAGCAGGGGAAACAGGGGCAGGGGCTGAGGTGCCTGGGGCGAAGGAGACGCGCGCCTTCCTGGGCGAACGGGCACGGAGCGAAGACTGAGGGGCTGCTGGGAGGGCGGGGCTGGTGCGCTGGGTGGCGGCTGTACCTGTAGAGGCGGGGGCACGGATGTTGCCGCCACCCCTAGGGAGCTCCCATCCGAGGACGTGTCGCTTTCGCTGCTCTCACCAGCGGTCCTCGTCGTGGTGCTCCCCTCGCCCTCCGGATCACTGGTGCCCTCGGTGTCTGTTCCTGGGCCCACCGGGGCCTTGTGTCCTGCAGCTCCCTCGTGCTCCGATGCCAAATCTCCTCTGCCTGATGATGCTAATGCACACATGCACAAGAAGATGAAGAGAAAGGGTGGGGGGAGAAAAAAGAAGACCAGGTTGAGTGCATGCAATGTCAACACCGTTGGCGGAGAGGACAGACACAGGTGCCTAATGCACTAAGCCGCGCATTCGGGGTACACTACTCAGTACTACTGACTAAGACAACAGGCCAAGAGACGTCAAACGCGCACATGGGAGATGCTGGACCTTCAATGGCTGTACTTGTCACCCTACCGAGGTGGGGGCCGGGGGCACAGGGCCATGCCTAAGGGAGAGGACTACACTACAGAAAGCGCCCTGGCCTAATGTCACCCACAGCCCTCCTCCCCCACCCATACGCCTCCACTGCGCAGAAAGATAGGAGAATGTGCTGATACTCACCCCCTTGTGTCTGCTGTGATGTCTTAAAGCGCCCATCCAATTCAGGGTAGGCCACCGCCAGGATCCGGGACATCAGGGGGGTCATGGTGCGACTGGCACCCCTCCTAGGTTGGGAGGCCATCCCCAGCAGTGTTTCTGCGGTCTTCCTTGTTCCGCGGCGGATGTCCTCCCACCTCTTGCGGCAGTGGGTGCCCCGTCTGTTGTGGAGCCCCAAGTTCCGGACTTCCTTGGCGATGGCACGCCAAATCTCGATCTTCTGATGGGCGCTGACCTATTTGACATGTACAGGGTGGAATCGAGGAAATCATCAATGACCTGCATGTTAGATGTGATTGGCCCCCCCCTCCAACTTTGCCATATGGCACATGCTCTCATCTGTCGGGCGTTGCACTCCTCATTCGCCCCCCACCCCACCAACTTACATCCACCCCAATCCACACAGGCATAGCCCATTCCATGTGCACCCGGTGTACTCACTTGTTGGTCTGGAGGACCGTAGAGTAGCGCATACTGGGGGAGGACCCCATCCACGAGCTTCTCCAACTCTTCAGACGTGAAGGCAGGGGCCCTTTCCCCAGTCGCAGCAGCCATTGTATCTTCCAGACCGAGGTCACAGCAGCACTTGCAGTATAGGTCCTCTCC
Organism: Pleurodeles waltl; assembly: GCF_031143425.1. Classification (NCBI taxonomy): domain Eukaryota; kingdom Metazoa; phylum Chordata; class Amphibia; order Caudata; family Salamandridae; genus Pleurodeles; species Pleurodeles waltl. The sequence continues at coordinate 503,832,272 of NC_090445.1, forward strand.
TGTGGATGATCAGGTCTCGAGTGATTAAGCAGATAGAAAATGGCGGTCACGCCCGTGGCGGTGCGTACCGCGGCGGTGCGTACCGCGACCGCCGGCGCACTTCGTCATTGGCTCCTGTAACCCATAGGCTTCAATGTTAACCAATGCGGCTTTGCGCCGCGGTCTTCGACCGCCTACCGCCACGGTGTGCCCCGCCAGCGCATTGACCTCACATCCCATTGTCCCACTTCACAGGTCAGGCAGCCGCCATTTCAAGGGCCTACATGGCTTAATTTTGACTGCGACACACAGGCCTAGGCCTTGCATTGCCACACATACACGCCTTTCAACCCATTGCCATTCTTTAACTGTGCAAGCTGTCTGTACGTACCTGTGGTTTGGCTGACTCTGTGCTCCATGTTGTCCTTCCTAGGCACCGTCCGCTGGGACTTGGGATGAGAAGGAGGAATCCTCGCGTGTACCGACCGCTGGTGGACCTGTCGACAATGGAAGAACGCCATATAATACTTCGATACAGACTTGACCGTGCCACTATCCATGAACTGTGTGCCCAGCTGGAGCCAGACCTGATGTCCCCCATCCGCCAACCCACAGGGATTCCCCCTCTGGTGCAGGTTTTGTCAGTCCTCCATTTTTTGGCAAGTGGGTCATTCCAGACCACAGTGGCCATGTCATCTGGAATGTCTCAGCCTATGTTTTCTAAGATTTTGAGCAGAGTGTTGTCTGCCCTGATGAAACTCATGCGGAGCTACATCATTTTCCCAGAGGAGGGTGACTTGCCTACAGTGAAGGGTGATTTCTATGCCCTTGGACATATCCCCAACATCATTAGCGCCATTGATGGGACCCATGTGGCTTTGGTACCCCCAAAAGACGATGAGCAGGTGTACCGAAACAGAAAAAGTTATCATTCGATTAATGTCCAGGTGGTCTGTTTGGCTGACCAGTACATCTCCCATGTAAATGCCAAGTTCCCAGGGTCAGTGCATGACGCGTATGTGATGCGAAATAGCAGCATCCCCTATGTGATGGAGCAGCTACAGAGACAACGTGTGTGGCTAATAGGTGACTCTGGTTACCCCAACCTGCCGTGGCTACTGACCCCAGTGAGGAATCCCCGGACAAGGGCAGAGGAACGCTACAATGAGGCCCATGGGCGTACTAGGAGGGTGATTGAGCGAACCTTTGGCCTCCAGAAGGCCAGGTTTAGGTGCCTGCATATGACCGGTGGATCCCTAATGTACTCACCAAAGAAGGTGTGTCATATCATCGTGGCGTGCTGTATGCTTCACAACCTGGCTTTGCGACACCAGGTGCCTTTCCTGCAGGAAGATGGTCCAGATGGTGGTGTTGTAGAAGCCGTGGAGCCTGTGGAGAGTGAAGAGGAGGAAGACTCAGAGGACGACACAGACAATAGGGACAGAGTGATACAACAGTATTTCCAGTAACACCCAGGTAAGAATCACCCACGCCATTTCACAATTGCTTATAGCCTCCTGCATCTGTACTTTCTGTAGTTCCCACCAGATCTTTTTGGGTAATTTTTTTTTTTCCCTTCCCTTCTCAGTGCTGTATGACTCAGTGCCTGACTTCTGCTTGGTTTGCCCATGAACTACAGCGTATTGACATTGGTATGTTGTCATCACTAATTGACAGAACAGATATTGAACAGTAATATGTAATACATTTGCTAATAATACAGCATGACTCCAAACTGATTTGTGTGCAATATGTGATTTATTTGCAGTGCTAGATATTGGTACATGTGATTATAAGGGTGATGGGTGGGGGTGGAGTAATGTCCATGGCAGAGTCCAGTTCTCAGTCTCACAGGTGCATTGTCCTTTTGCCTGTGGAAGGATGGAGCAGAGGCAGTTCATGGTTGGACAGGGTGGCAATGTGGGACAGTGGGAAGAGTTCAGGGGGTATGTCCTGCTGGCGGGGGTCTTGACATCCTACTCTGTCTTTTTTTTGGATCTCAGGCTCCTCTTACGGGGTGGTTGTTCTTCAGCAGGAGGTGGGGTTCTGGTGGCCTGTCGTGGTGTTGGGGCCTCCTGTCCACTTGCGCCGGCGGAGGTGGTAGGCTGTTCCTGGTCCGGGCTAGTGACAGGGGCCCTGTGTGGTGCCACATGGTCCCGCAACGCGTCTTCTATCCTGTTGAGGGCCAGGACGATGGTCCCCATTGCGGTCCCGATGATTCTCAGCTCCTCCCTGAACCCCATGTAGCGTTCCTCCTGCTGTGCCTGGATCTCCGTGAACCTGGCCAGTACCGTCGCCATCGTCTCTTGGGAGTGGTGGTAGGCCCCCATGATGGTGGTGAGGGCCTCTTGGAGAGTGGGTTCCCTGGGCCTCTCCTCCCCCCCCGTCGCACAGCAGCCCTCCGAGCTGCCCGGTTTCCCCCGGCCTCTGTCTCCTGGACGGTGTGCCCGCTCCCACTGCCCCCAGGTCCCTGTTGTTGTTGGGGTTTTGGGTTAGCCTGGGTGCCCTGTAGTGGCAGACACACCGCTGATTGACGTGTCCTAGAGACAGAGGCATGGGCCCGCTGGGTGGGAGCTGTGCTGGTGTTGGCAGAGGGGGTCGGGTCTGGTGTGGCCTGTGGCTGCCTGAGGAGAACCGACTGCCCAGAGGTCCCCGATGGTCCGGGCTGGTCATCAGGTTCAGTGTCGACAGAGCTGCTGTCCTCACTGTGGGCCTGTTCCGGGGGTGGGATGGACATTTCTGGACCCTCCTGGCTGGTGTGTTGGCGTTCGGGTCCTGCATGGGGTGAGAGAGTTTGGTTATTGTTTCTGTGTGTGCAATGGCGTGCGTGTTATGGGTGCCCTCGTCCCCCAGTGCAGGCATTCCCTTGAGGGAGGTGTTGTGAGGGTAGTTAGTGGGGGGGGGTAAGTGCAGTGGTCATGCTTGGGTGATGGGTGTCCATGGATTGTGTTGGCATGCAGGAGTTGATGTTGGGATGGGTGGGTTGTGCTGGTGAGACATTGTCAGGGAGGATGTGTGCTGGGGGTTTGGGGGTGAGGGTGGGGGTGTGGGTTGGCATGCTGGTGGGGTGGGGGGGATATAGTAGTTGAGATTGGACTTACCAGAGTCCATTCCTCCGGCTACTCCTGCGAGGCCCTGAGGATGCAGGATGTTGAAGACCTCTTGCTCCCATGATGTAAATTTGGGAGGGGTGGGTGGGGGTCCGCCGCCAGTCTTCTGGACCGCGATGTTGTGCCTGGAGACCATCGATCGGACCTTCCCCCGTAGGTCGTTCCATCGTTTGCGGATGTCCTCCCTATTCCTGGGATGCTGTCCCACCGCGTTGACCCTGTCCACGATCCGCTGCCATAGCTCCGCCTTCCTAGCTATACTGGTGTGCTGCACCTGTGAGCCGAAGAGCTGGGGTTCCACTCTTAGGATTTCCTCCACCATCACCCGGAGTTCTTGGTCCGAAAAGCGTGGGTGCCTTTGGGGTGCCATGGGGTGGTGTGGGTGAGGTGTGGGGTGGTGTATGTGATGATGAGTATGTTGGTGTGTGGTGCTTTGTGCTACTATGTGGTGTGTGTGATGGTGTAGTGTGCCTCAGTGTGTATTGCTATGGATTGTCTGCTGTGTCTCTCTCTCCTTCTCTCAGTAATTGTGGTCGTAGGGGTTTGTGGGTGATGTGGGGGTGTGTTTTATAGTTGATTGATTGTGTGGGAGTGGGTTGTGTATGTGTATCAGGTGTGTGTATTTGTAATTGTCCAATGTGCCTGTGTTTTGGTGCTGTGTGTGTATTTTGACCGCGGCGGTGTGTACCGCCAATGGAATACCGCGTTGGAAAGCCCGCCGCGTTGATTCGTGGGTCGAAATGGCATGGGCGTATTTCTGTTGGCGTGACGGTGGAGGTTTGGTCATCTCCAGTTTATCGCTGCCCGCTGATGTGGCGGCCTGCAGTGGAGGTCGGATTTTTGGAGGTTTGGCCGTTGTGGGTCAGAATGACCGTGGCGGCTTTCCGCGGCCGCGGCGGTGTTATGGCGGTCTTCTGACCGGCGGTAAGCGCCTTTTACCGCCGAGGTCAGAATGACCCCCTATATTCCGGTGTTTCATAGCGTTTGGGTGGATTGAGTTGGAAATTGATGGCAGTGCTCCGCCCAGGCATTTAATATTCTTTTCTAAATTTTTAGCAGGACCTTCACAGCCTTCAAATTTTTAGTCTGGCCTATGCTTGAGCATAAAGGTGCCTCTTCTTATGCTTAATGAGGCACTTGTATACTTGCCTCAATGAGAATAAGTGTGATTCTTCATCTGAATTGCTACTGCTCCTGTTGAAGGCGTTTGCTAGGGACCCCTTTAATGTTAAGCAATCACTAACAAACCGTTCAATTTCCATGTTCTTTTAGAGCTTTGCGAATAGCCAACAAAGGCAGTATTATGATGTTTGCCCAATTCTATTTTAGTTTTAGCACGCTTTACAGCTTTTGGATAGCATCTGGGCTTTATATATCCTTATTTCTTCTCTATAAATTAATCTCGATTTCCGGTCACAAGATTTCTCACCTCGGAATATTTCTTTACATTTCTTTGCATTTTTATAATTAAAAGCTATAGACCCTGTGGTTAGGAACATAGGTTTATTGTGTTCCTAAGGTCATTGTCCAATGCATTTCTCTTTGTGATAACATCTCTTCATCATGTCATCCTCTATATGGTGCCTTGCTATGCTCCATAATTTTGAATTCATTCTGACTCAAAATGTATTTTGCTATTTGAAAGTGAGCCACAGTCAATTTGATTATTTTTTATTCTAATGCCACTTTTATCTTCTTTCCAATGTTTGATTGCCTGATGTCTTACCAACAGCTGTAAAATCACCCACACATGTTATCAACTAGATACAATAGTTGCTACCACAAATAGTGTACAGTATAGTAAAAATACAGAGCGAATGTGCATCAGTCATCTTTTCCTAACAAATTGCTGTTGGCTTCTTAAATTACTCATTGCCTCTAGATGAACCATATAGTCTCGTAGTTGTGTTGCAAACATCCGCTCTGCCTGCGTTTTACCCTTCTAGCATTTCCCTTTAAACCTATTCTAGAACCTCGGAGATAATAAAGAGGGCATGCAAAATGCATTAGCTCTCCCCTATACAGTAACCCCTGTATGCAAGCGACTGATCTGACACCTGGCAGGCTATGAATATATTGTAAGATACGAATAATCAATAGTTTGTATGAAAGATTGTCACACATTGCACCCATGAAAGATTGTCAGCCATCTATTGCCGCATATTTATATGTGGTATGTATTAATATTTTGTACCTATGATAAAATCCATCATTGGCTCCTATTTTGCTTCTATAATCTCCGACATATGAGCACTACAACTGACAACTATACTACATGTAAAATAATATTTCTAATACATTTTGATTGGCGAAAAGTGGCAGAAACATATTTCAATTTAAATAGTGGTACATATTTTGGGGCACTTTTCATACGTATGAAATCCATGCAAGTTCCATGATAAAAAAAGAACTCTTGCAAGCGTTTGCTTGTTGTAGGCTGCAGCGAGAAAGTGTCTGTCACATAAGGACGGAGAGTAACTTATGTACGAGTATACCAACATGCCTCTCGCTTGACTATTTAAAATGCGTGAGACAACACGTAATTAATTCTTCTTGAGTGTCTGTTTTATAAACACGTGCTACGAGGGCTACAATATGTGCATTTATAATTGACTAAGCTTCCCCAGTGGCGTCCCTGGTAGCTTGGAGTATCTGCACCCAATTAGTTGCAACCCTTTGATCGCAAATGTGTGGTCCTTCAGCTACAGAAGTGATCATCTGCCATCTTGTCTTGACTTTATGGAGAGTGGAAAGGAGTTTCTGACTCGTTTCACAGTTTGTGGGGATCTCCTAAAATGTGGCGCTCAAATGGACTGTTTTCCCCAATCTCGAAGAGTTCCTGCCAGTACTACAGCGTAACACTGAAAACCAGATGTGGGTTTGGCAGGTTTCGATCAGCGAAATTAGACCCAGCACCACCAATGCAGAAAGACGCAAATAAAACGTGTTTAGCGAGAGGTTCTGCGGTCACAGTCTTAGCCTGTGGTACTTTCATCAGAAACATCCGTCGGTCAATACTTACTGGACCAGTGCAAGCTGCAGGAAACCCGAAAAAAGTCCCAGTATGGAGTGCTGATAGCTCAGAGCGGGGATAGTCTACAATGTCTATTTTTCTGGAATTAGAAAGCCTTCTACACATGTGTGGTAGGCCGTATGGAGTCGTCAAGGATTTCCTGGCCCCTTGGGAAAGGAAGAAGGGTCTCATCACCCCTAAACCAGGAGACACCATTGGAATGTCAGGGATTACCTTCCCTACGGTGTAAACCACATGATGTGTCATGAAATAAATCTTTGCTTGGAGATCACTGCTCACACTGGTTCCACAATGATAGAGGTAATCTGGGGTAGCATAATGAAACATCTATCATATGCCAATAGAGGCCTATTCAAGGTGTGATGGAAATTTTCACAGCAATAAAATTGAGGCATGTTGCTTGGTCCATGACCATAAAAAAATCTGTTTCCATATGGCAAACAGTTCAATACTGAGTCATGGCCAAGTTATTTCATACCATAGCCTTGATCCATGCACTAGGTGCTTGGTTGTGTTGAATATGCTGTTGAGAGTACAATATAGTGATGCGTTTAAGCCTCTGTCTTTGATGGGCACTAACTACCACTGGTCAATTTCTAATGGAGCAGAATTTGACAACTGTCAGGGGCCAACTACTTTGTGTTTACAGAATTGTAGCTAAGCAGTCTCACAATTTTCTTGTACTGTTGTATTGATGTGTCTTGGATTTACATCGCTGTTTATTTCTGCAAACTGAACGATCCCTTTTGCAGTTTCCTGAGCTCTTGTACAGATGTCATTGAGGTGCTTTCTCCAGGATAGGAATCAGTTAAATGCAATAGCAAGATATTTGAAGGTGAATAATATTTTTTATCTTTTGTAACAGTATTTATGGTTGGTGTCGTCCTAATTACGCAGCCACACGTCATGATTTTTTTGTTTTGTTGAGTTGATCAGTAGCTGTTTTTTGGTGCAGCGATTTTCCATTGCTCTTATCTGGGACTGCAGTGCATTTTGCGTGTTTGCAAGAAAGAAGGAGTCACCAGCGTGCAGGAGCAAGGGTAATCTTGTTGATCCCCCTAAAACCTGCTAAGGTTGCCAATACTGCATTGAATATATCGTTTGCATAAAGTTTGAAAAATAGGAGGACCAGATGAAGTCTTGTTAAACTTATTTGTTTATCAGCATCATTTCCACAATTTCGGGAAGCATGCATTGTTTGTACAAAAGTGAATACCTCGCAGAGGAGAGATGACAACTACTTCACAAAGCATGTAAAACACTCTAGTAATATCATGGTGAGTGCTGGGGATTCGTTGTTTTTACCTCTCGTATGACTTTTCATACCTTCCCTATTGTAAACCAGGTGACTGGACTTCCTTATGTTTTATCTCCTGACCCTGATCTTCAGGTGCTGGATCATAGGAGGGCCTTTCGGTGTAAAATATTTTGTGGAAATGAGTTATTCATTCTTCAGCATGAATTTATTTGGGGTAGTTCACGCTTAAGCCCCCAAAACTTTTTTTTCCACACAAGGTATCCACGCCAAATTTGCGTCCTATGTTTCCAACATTCTGGGGACTCTAAAGGTACCCAGGGTTTGTTGAATCCTCTGGAGGGATTGAAGAAGTTAGCCAAAATACATCAAAATGTTAAGTTTTTTGGGGAAAAAAGTGCTGCAGAAGAAAGCATCTCTTTTTTCCTGCAAATGTCATCAAGAAGGGCTTGTGTGCTAAAATCACCATCTTCCCAGTTTTCGAAACAGGCAGACTAGAATCCGAAAATTAAAATTTACAGCTCAATTTTAGCATTTTATTGGGACTTACCCCATTTTTTCCATTTTTTGTGCTTTCAACCTCCTTCCAGTTAGTGACAGAAATGGGTGTAAAACAAATGGTGAATCCTGGAAACCTATACGTTTCTGAAAAGTAGATGCAATTCTGAATTCAGCAAAGGGTCATTTGGGTAGATCCTTCAAGGTTTTCCTATAGAAAGTAACATTTGAAATAAGAACGATAATGACATTGACTGAAAAACAGCCATTTGTGTCCAAGTTTTTATCTTTAATTTTTCTAAGTATGGCAGATTTTCAAAAGCAGTATACTGTTATGTCTGATGGACCCTTCTGTTTGCAGGGATATGTAGGGCTTGTAGGTTATCCAAGAACCCAAGCTAACAAGTGCCTATAACTGATCTGTACCTAGCAATTGTTTTTCATTGTGTACCGGGAATACATCAATTCCTTTGGTAAAATATCAAGAGTGAAAAATAGGCATCAAGGAAACCTATGTATATCGGAAATGGGCACAAAACATTGAGTTTAGAAGCAGAGATTATTTGCACATCTCTGAATTTGGGAGTACGCATACTAGCATGCAAATAAAAAGGCATTTCTCAAAATGACTTCTTTCTTACACACTGTCTTACATTTGGAAGGCACAAATAAATAGAAAGCCAATTGATAATAACACTGGTTCTACTATTCTGTGTTTCCACTAGCCTCCCAATATAAATGGTACTTCACTTGTGTGGGTAGGGCTAGTGTCCACAACAGGAAACTCAACATGGACACAGCACATATTTCTGTTCTAAACTGACACTTTTTTTTGCAATGTGCCTAGCTGTGGATATTGGGCTCTAGCTCAGCCAGCACCTAGGGAAACCTAGCAAACCTGTACATTTTTTAATACTAGACACAAAGGGGAATTCAGGATGTGGTGACTTGTGCAGCTCTCATAGGGTTCTGTTGCCCAGAATCCTTTGCAAACCTCCAAATTTGTTTAAAAACACATTTTCCTCCCATTTATGTGTGCTGGGAAGTTCTGCCATCTGTGGAGAGCCAAAAACATTCTTCCACATAGCATTTCCCGATAAAAATGGTACCTCACTTGTGTGGTTCAGCCTAGGGCCTGCTACACGAAACGGCTTAAATCAGAATGTGGACTCATCACATTTTTCCATACCTAACTGACCCTTTTTTGCAATGTGCCTATCTGTGGATTTTGGGCCATAGCTAAGCCAGCACCTAGGAAAACACACCTGTACATTTTTTTAAACGAGACAACCAGGGAAATCTAGGATGGAGTGATGTGTGGCTCCCCCCAAGTTCTGCTACCCAGAGTCCTTTGCAAACCTCAAAAATTATTTAAAAAAAACAAATTTCCCTCCTATTGCTGTGATGGAAAGTTCTGGAATCTGAGGAGAGTCAACGATTTCCTTCCACCCAGAATTTCCGCGAGTCTCCTGATAAAAATCGTACCTCTCTTGTATACTACTACTACTACTTGTTTATTTTATTAGTTAATTAAAACCATAAAAATAATCCTTCTACATAAAACGTAATCAAAGCCGTACTCATACATTAAAACATATAAATTGCATAAAATTTTAAATAACTGAGAGGGGGTATATTTCACAAAGAAGAAGAATCCCTACTTGACTCCGGGATCTAATACAGTACTTCAATATTCAATATGGTGTTTTGTGGGTTGAATGCTTAGATTAGTGCTTGTCTGCAGGGGCAAAGTCAAACTTTCAGGCCGACCGCGATGGAGCCCTGCTCGGCTACAGGTCGCGGGAGGCCTCGGTTAAAAAGTTACCTTCTGACTTAGTCTTTATTTTGAAGTTTTTCTTCACCGGGACGAACCTGCCAGTTGAATCCGACCTCCTGGAGCCCTTGTCCGGATACGCGATGTGGGTTTCCTCGGTGGAGACTTTTACCTTCGGACTTAGTCGTTTTTTCGAGATGAAAATCCTTCGACCGGGGTAAACCTGGATCTTGATCCGACGTCCGTGGAGCCCTTCTCGGATACGATGGCTGGGAGGTCCCGGTCAACTTTTTACGTTCGGACTTAGTCTCTTTTTTGGATGTTTTTCTTTACCGGGACGAACCATGAAGTCAGGCCGGGTCGCGGTTGAGGCAAGCCGGCTAGAATTTCCGCGGCGGGTCGGTCCCTCTCTGGAGCTTTTTTCCAAAAATTCTCAAATCTTTTCCAAACTTCTGGGGCTTCACCCAGATGTTCTTTAAAGGTTCTTTTGGGGTCCACAGCTCACCCCAAGGGTCCAGAAGTTCTGTGATGGTCCTTGGGGGGTGCGGATTTCAACTCCCAGAATGCACCTGGCGCAAACTCCTTTTTGGCCACTGGACAGTGGTCAGCTGGTCGCTTTCTTCAGGAGTTGGTGCAGGGGACTCTGGTTTAGCAATTTTTCACCTGTAGCAAACAGGGAGTCCCTCCTTGAACCAGTTGAAGCCAGGCAAAGTCCTTCTTGTGGTGAAGCCCAAGTGTGCAGCTGGTGCAGTCCTTCTGAGTGCAGGGTCAGGGTGCAGGCCAGGGGTCCAGCAGGGCAGTCCTTCTTCTTCTTTAGTTCCTTTCTTGTTGAATTCTGGAGGGGATCTGAGGTGTGGGTGCAGGTCTGCCAGTTTTATCCTTGCTCCTGGGTGAAAAGCAGGGGGGCCCTGGTTCTCCAATCAGGGACAGGGTCGTCCCCCTGTGATGACCACTTCCTGGGAAGTGTGGCAAAAATCCATCCCAGAAGGCAACAGTCTCTAAAAATCCAACATGGATGAATCTGATTTTTGGAGCTTACATCTGGCTGAGCCCACCCACTGGTGTGGCTAAAAATCATAAACACACCCCTCTCCTGCCCTCTCCTAATCTAATCAAGGGGGCACCTAGCTGTCTGGGGTTGCAGGATGTGGGGGTGTTGCTGGGTGCTGCAAATGTCCTTCTCTGCCTTTGAAGACCAGTTTGGCAGCCCTCCCCCTTCCTGCCTCACCATCTGCTGAGGGGAGATTCTCTCCCCAAGCACATTCCTTTGTGAGAAGTCTGGCCACTTCACACCTCATCAAGGCAGCCTGGCAGAAGCTGCTGCAGGATGGCCAATCAGAGCACAGCAGCAAAAACAATGCAGAGCTGAAATTGGCAACTTTTTAGGTAAAGTCTAAACTTTTTACCTGAACTAGTTATATTAAATCCAACAACAATTAATTTGATACCAAATTCTTGGTATGCAACATTTAAGGAGACTTTAAAATTTAAAATAAAGTCTGCCCATTCTAGCCTATGAAGGCCATTTACTTCAATGAGGGAAAAACGAATTTGGCTGTTTTTACCTCACCAGGGCTTATAAATCTATTTTTATAAAGTCCCTGCTTATAGTTACATGGCACCCAGCCCTAGGGGCACATAGGGCACACCTTAGGGGTGACTTATATGTAAAAATAAGGTAGTTTAAGACTTTGGAAGTACCTTTAATTCCAAAGTCGAATTTGCATATAACTTTAATTTAAAAGCAGCCAGCAAGGCAGGCTTGCTTTTAAAATGACACTGGGCACCTCAGCAATGCACCTAAGTGTGCACCACCTATGCTGTGGTCCCTAAACCTACATGCCCTACCATATACTAGGGACTTATAGGTAGGTTAACTTAGCCACTTATAATTAGCCTAATTTGCATATCCATTTTACACAGAGCACAGGCCCTGGGACTGGTTAGCAGTACCCAGGGCACCTTTAAAGTCAGGAAAACACCAGCAAAAAGTGGAAAATGGGGGCAAAAATTTATGGGGCCTCTGCAATCAGCCCTGTTTTCTCACAAGCACATATAATATCATGTGAAGTTCAAGGACCTTACAAATCGTTTGAGTTTTTTGGTATTGAGCATGTAGGAATTGATCCTAGAGGAGGAAATAGAGAGTTGACACTAAGGAGGAAAGAGGCCATATGGATATTACTATTGAAGGCAGTTGAGACAGGTTTAAATATGGATAGGGAACTTGAATACTTTCTTGGTGACTAGGGAAAACATATTTTACATCTTAACAGTATTCAGCAGTGGTAACTTATCTCAATATTGTCAATATGATATTTGACTACATTTTGTCATTAATATAAGTTCATTTAAATCTTGTAAACTGACAGCATTTGGGTATATTGAGATTCTGGTCTAATGTGAAATGTAATTCACCTTAACTAATGTATCTACTGTTCAATGATAGCACGTACTGGCGATGAAATTTGATTTTCTGTGAAAGTAGTGTACATTCAATTTTGTGATCCATGCTTTGTATTTGGTAGGATTATTAACGAAATGATGCAATGTAACAACCTCTGCAACCAATTACATTATGAAGTTTAGATATATTATCTCTGGGGATATATTATTCAAATATTACTAATATATTGACTGCACTTTCCTTATATATTACTGATTTTCTTTAAAACTATTTACTAATCTTCACTGTAGATGGTTTGTTGTTTTACACTCATTGCTAATAACACATAAAATTCTAATTTTGGTTGGTATTTGAATTTTATTTACGACATCTCATTTTAATATGAGCACTCCTATTAGGGTATATATTACAATGCTCTCTCCAGGTCTTTATTTAATAGTTTACTATTGGAGATATTGGGGGTTATTCTAACTTTGGAGGAGGTGTTAATCCGTCCCAAAAGTGATGGAAAAGTGACGGATTTACCCACAGCCGTATTACGAGTCCATTATATCCTATGGAACTCGTAATACGGCTGGTGGTATATCCGTCACTTTACCGTCACTTTTGGGACGGATTAACACTCCTCCAAAGTTAGAATAACCCCCATAATTATTTGAAGATAGTCGGTATATAAGGTAGTTCCTCTCTTTTTTCGACCATTGTTGTAGGTCTTTGTGAGACTCCTTCCAAGATGGCCGCCAGTATTGTAGTCCTTTCTTTATGGTTACTTTTTACATTTCTGTCTGGAAGATGTGATTCACTCTAAAGATGGCCGCCATAAATCTTGGTCCTTCTTTTATTTTTATTTCATCGGTAGAGCGAGATCTCGTCTGTGGTCTCATATAAGGGACCCAGACATGAACACTCGAGTTTTGATACTTCATCGATACACACGCGTACTCGCGCTTCACGTTTTGACTCATTGGAAGGTGGATTGATATAACTGATATCAGGTAAGCTACATGCTTTAGGTATAAGTTTATTCAAGATTTCAGGATAGGACATAGTAGTAATGTTTTTTTTTTTTTTAAAGGTACTTAGGAGAGAGATATGATTACGATATACTTGTATACTTGGCCTATTTTATTTATATTTATTTAATAGGGCATGTTAATTTTGATAAGAACTCTGATTAGATAAAGATGGGATTTTAGGGTTCACTATGGTTCTGATTTGTTTCTCGATATTGGTTTGGTTGGACGTGTTTGATAGTTATATTTAATTTTTTCACATAGCAGATAAGTTGCTTAACGGAATTATTCTGGGATTCGCTTGTAAGGAATACTTATGATATAGGATGCATCTACATATTGTTTAGGTAAGAGCATGGCTCATTTGCACGTGTTTTTTAGTAGCAAGGGACATCACTAGGGTACGGGGTCAGCTCATATTCAGTAAATAAGAGCGATTTAAGTAAGTTTCATTTTTTTGAAACCTATTCACTAATTCTTATATCCTAACACCATGTTCACCTTTCACTCAAGAATGGGTGACATAGTATCTAATAATAATATATGATGTTTGATACCTAAGGGTATGATACTCTCACATTTTGGGAATTAAGGTGCACTGAGAACTAACATATGTCTGCATCCCACCATTGTGTTCACATTTTATTCCACAACTTTTCCATTAATTTTTATATTCCTTTCATATATTTTCTTCACCCCTTTTTTACATTTTCTCATATATTTTTTCATGTCCATACACTGGTGGAGGTCTCTCCTTTTTAATTAGGAAATATGGATACACATATAATAATAGGTACCTATATAATTTACAGCCCTGATGAAGTCATTGGGAAACTCCCGGACGAAACACGTGTTGGCTATCAATTTGGATGCGGCTGCTAAAATTTAAATAATAAGCTATATCATCCTTTGAAGAATATGATTGAACCTTGATTTGAGAAAATCTGGACTGGCTATCAATTTGGATGAGGCTGCTAAAGTTTAAATAATAAGCTATGTCATCTTTTGAAGAATATGATTGAACTTTGATTAGAGAAATCTGGACTTGGACTTTGGATCATAGCAAACTTGGAACAACAGATCAATTAATTCTACTATTTGGATTTGGACAGTGATACTGTAATTGGGGATTACGTTGGAAATAATCCTATTAATTTTCAGAAATATATGACAAAACATTGCCTATGTATACTGACTCATGAGTACTATTATTTTTCATGTTATAATGAGTGCCTCTTGTATTTTATATTTGCAATAGTGCTTTTAGCATCTATCAAGACCTTTTGGGTGTGGTCTTTCAAGAGTGCACCATTTCGAGATTCTACATTCTTCGTTGATATTCACCTCGCTACCCAGAGCGCCTAGTTTTCTCCCAGTACAATACACCCACCTGTTCATTTTTGTGACTGGACTGAAATGTTCAATGAATCCTACTAAAGGTAATGAATCCATTGCCCAGGATTCTCTTGTATGAATAGGCCTAGTGCCCATGACAGGAAACTAACCATTTTTTGCAATGTGCCTAGCTGTAGATTCTTGGGCCCTAGCTCAGCTGACACCTATGGAAACCTTGAAAACCTACACATTTTTGAAAATTAGACATCCAGGGTAATCCAGGATGGGGTGACTTGTGTTGGTCTCACCAGCTTCTGTTATCCAGAATCCATTGCAAACATCAAAGATCTGTATAACAAGACACATTTTCCTCACATTTCTGTAGTGGAAAGTTCTGGAATCTGAGGGGATCCACAAACATCCTTCCTTCCAGCATTTCCCCAAGTCTCCCAATAAAACTGGTACCTCACTTGTGTGGATAGGCCTAATGCCTGTGACAGGGAAGGGCACAAAATGTATTATGGAGACATCAAAATTATCTCTTTCAAAATGACCTGTTTTTTCAAGGGGGCACATGCTTTTTCAGTTCTGGGCTCAGCAGCCATCTCAGGAAACCTACCAAACCCAGACATTTGTGAAAACTAGGCACCCATGGGAGCTCAGGGAGGAGTGGCTTGCATGGATCCCCAGGGTTCTCTTACCCAAAAAGCCCTGCAAACCTCAAATTTAGCTAATAACTCACATTTTCATCACGTCTGTGTGGAATAACTGCACCAGCACATAATTTGTATCACCTTGTGTTCCCCTCAGTCTCCTGATAAAAATGACACCTCACTTATGTAGGTGGGACAAGTGCCTGCGAACAGGAAGGTCCAAAAATGTGTAGCAATTGAGGGGAAACCAGAAGGGCAGGGTTTTTTTTCCACACGTTTTTGGGCTGACTCTGCTTTGGGCAGCCACACAAGTGGGCAGAAGTTCCTAGGTACGGATGTGGCAATGCTGGGTGGCAGGAATTTTGTGGATTCCTGAGGATTCTGCAAGTTTCCTTCTCAGAAATACAGGGAAAATGCCTGATTTCAGGAAAGGTTGGAGGTTTACAGAGCATTGTGGGTACGAAAATAGTGTGGGTGCATGTGAAGCACATCACCCTGGACTCCTCCAGATGTTTCATTTTCCAAAATGTCTGATAGGTTTTTCCGGGTGGCAGCATAACCAAGTCCAAAAAGTGCAGCCGCTCACCATTGCAAGTGCAATGATAATAGGAGTTAGCCAAGATCTGTGGGTCCATATGCAAAATCAAAACTCAAATGAGTCAAATGTTCTCTTGCTTCCAATTGAGATGAGATGCTTTAGTTCACAGGAATTGGCTGAAAGCCTATTCCCCCCTCCAGTTAAGGTGAGAAAGCATAACCACAGTGAGCAGCTGCCACCCCTCTATTTTTTTTACTCCCTGGCATCTAGCGGGCTGTTTGCCCCCCACCCCCGGGGGTGGAACAGGTGTAATTACCCCATCTGCCTCCGGGGGGGGGGGGGGTAGAAAGACTTTGGGGGTCATTACGACCCTGGTGGTCAGAGACCATCAGGGGTAATGTGGTGTCCGTACAGCCAACAGGCTGGCGGTATGGAGACCCGTATTGGTCACCGCCGGGGCCGGCGGTTTCCTGCCGTTTTAGCCCCGGCGGTGATAATCCACCAGGGCAGCGCTGCAAGCAGCGCTGCCCTGGGGATTATGACCCCCCTACCGCCAGCCTGTTTCTGGCGGTTTCCACCGCCAGGAAGAGGCTGGCGGTAAGGGGTGTCCTGGGTCCCCTGGGGGCCCCTGCACTGCCCATGGCACTAGCATGGGCAGTGCAGGGGCCCCCTAACAGGGCCCTGGGCAGCTTTTCACTGTCTTCATAGCAGACAGTGAAAAGCGCGACGGGTGCTACTGCACCCGTCGCACGGCCGCAACACCGCCGGCTCCATTAGGAGCCGGCTCCTATGTTGCAGCCTCATCCCCGCTGGGCCGGCGGGCGTAAACTTGGTTTGCGCCCGCCGGCCCAGCGGGGATGTCGTAATGCGGTCCGCGGGAGTGCGGCTGCATTGGCAGCCGCACGGCAGTTACCGCTCTTGTAATGACCCTTTTTATTTTGGATGGGAGCATGGCCATGCCCTTACCACTCTTTTTGAAAAAAAACATCTTCCTTGGTATCTAGTGGGCTTTCTGCCGTTGGCCTCATTTCACTTTCATTTTCAGGGAAATGACAATCACCGCGCATGCTGATCATCATTTCCCTGAAAACCAAAAACAGCGTGGGAAGTGGGGCAGCTGTTCCCCACCTCCAGAGATTGTATTTTGGAGCAGGGAATTTCTCTGGTGCTCTGGTGCCCTCTGATTTCCTGAATCGTGTGTAAGGATGGCTGGGAGATGTCCTCTGCACACGAGCACTGCGGCGGAGAACGGCTCGCAGCTCATGAAAAAAGAATAAAATCATTTGCTTTAAAAAAAAAAAGATCCAGGAGCCAAAGCATCCAGGTTGATCCGTGACAATTGCTCATAGTAAGCAGCCAGCAGCAATGGCAGTCTCGTAGGATAGCACTAAAGATGAGCCCTCAGTGGATACACTTGCAGATCCATATCCATAGATTGAACCAGTTGCATTGCAAGACATAAGTCTAGCACACACTCAAAGGGCACAAGACACAGCGGAGCACAGGCTGAACACATTGTAACCACATGGGTTTTAAGGACAAAGACCAGTTCATGTTCAATTCCTGAAGAAAAGACACTCCAAAGTGCTGTATCATGCACTCACAAAACAGCAGAATGTGTGGTAATTCCATCACCATTTAGCCTCGAGGTGGAACCTCCATTGCAGAGAAACAAAAATAGGATGAAAATAGCAATGACTATGAATAGCACAATATGGATGCCTCCAGATACACTACAAACCAAATAGTGCAAAAAGGACGGAATTACTCCAAAAACAGTCTCGAATATGCTCACAAATGCAGACCCGATCGCTGTAAAAAAAAAGGGTATTTGAAGCATCAAATATTTGGTAAACAAGTTTTCCAAAATGCTGTGGCAAGTTTGAGCACAAGAGCAATTGAACTTCAGAAAAAGACCTTGTAGCTTAAATGTAAATGTTTTCTTGAGCAGAATTTAATGCCACATCTTTTTGGAACAATAAGGCTTTCAATAGACTTAACCTATTAAAGTTAAAGGTAAAAATATGAATTGAAGTTCACAAGGTAAGTTATTAATTGTGTGGGTGGGTGAAAATAACACGTTATTACAGCAAGCAACAACCCTGGAAACCTTAGCCGCATATGGGGCACCTACCTTCATCCCACAACAAACTTGGTTATTCAGATTCAAATAACTTCCATTTGTAAGGAATCAGAACTCTTGGAAAATGAAGAAAACAGGGACTCCCTACAGATGACACATTAAATCAGTCATGACTGGTTATTGTGAATGGTCACTGTCAGCACCAAGAGAAGGACCCTCTGGAGCTTCGTAGTGACAGTCATTGCAATCAGTCGATTCTCAACCGGAAGAGGTCACTCTGCCATTGCAAGAATCCCAAACTTCAAGATTTTCACATTTGCCTTGAGAAGGAGTTCTCACTGATACTAGCTAAAGGTCCAGCAGCAAGGGGGCACCTCTTCTGTATCAGGATGCACTCCAGCAGAGGCCAGTGGCAGGGCTCAGGCAGGTCCAGACACATCCAGGTGGTGCAGGCCAGCTGAACAGTTACTGGGAGGCCTCTGGAAGGTTGTTGTATTCTTGTAAATAGCACAGGACAATTGAGGTCATTCTGGGTAGCCGAAGGTCAAGGCAAGAAAGTCCAATGCTCTTTCTTCAGACATCAAGGCATTCCTTCCAGCAGCAGCATAGTCCTTCTACCAGCAGGGCAATCCTTTTTCTGAATCTTCCATAGGTCCAGGAGTGTTCTGTTAGGAGGTTCTGAAAGTCCCCTTTCAATACCTGGTGCCAGATGTTTTGTGGGAGTGAATTTCTGACCTCCCCTTAAATCTGGTTCTGGTCAGTTCTTCCCATTTCCCTGGTGCCAAGCTGTCTAGGGTGAAAAAGGCAAGAGCAGGCCTGCCTTCTGGTTCCTTTGTGTGTGCTGCTGGTTGAGTATTTTGAAATATAGTCAGGGCTGGCTACATCTCCTCCTCTGCCATCCTGTTGTAATGACGCTCTCCTCTCAATCCAAGGTTTCCTTTGTTTCTCTGTCTGGAAGCAATACACACATCCCAAAAGCAGAGCCAAAAAAGGATTTGAAAATACAATTCATTTGAGTATAAATAATGCAGTGTAATTGAGTATTGATTTCTCTTTCTGTCCCAATCTGAACTTAGTACTTATTAAGTATCATAAAGCAAACTAGTGTTGGGCTAGGACATACAAAATGTAAACACATATGTCCTACTTAATAGATACCATGCAGCCTGACCTGCAAACCTTTGGGGCCTACGTCAGGTGTAACTTATAACTTATAAAAAGATAGGTGTAGGCCTGGCAAAAGATGTATTTTCCCTGGTCAAAATGACAGTTTGAAACTGCGCTGCTGGCTGCAGTGGCAAGCCTGAGACATGTTATAAAAAGTACATTAGTGGGTGGTTGTTAGACTTGGCATTGTTGGTGTGGTCTCCCCTAATGTTTTGCCTCTGCTCCCCAAGCTGTTTCTGTGTGCTGGACTCTGTTTTTGCTGTTGTGTTTGCTGTGGACACTTCACCACTGCTGACCAGTGCTAAAGTATAAGAATTCCCTGTGTAAATTATATATATAATTGGCTTTCCATGATTGGCATATTAGATTTACTAGTGAGTCTCTATTAAAGTGCACTAGAGGTGCCTAGGGCCTGTAAATCAAGTACTACTAGTGGGCCTGCAGCATGGTTGTTCCGCTCACATGAATAGCCCTGTAAACATGGCACAGACCTGCCACTGCAGTGTCTGTGTATGCAGTTTTAAAACTGCCAGTTCGACCTTCCCTTTTTGTACATGTAAGGCACCCCTAAGGTAGGCCTTAGGTAGCCCCATGGGCAGGGTGCAGTGTATGTTAAAGGTGGGACATGTAGTGATGTGTTTTACATGTCCTAACAGTGAAATACTGCTAAATTCAGTTTTCACTGTTGCAAGACCAATCTCTCATAGGAGGTTAACACAAGGGCTGCCTTTAAATATTATTAAAGTGCAGATTCCCTTTGGGAGCAGAAAGAAATTAGGAGTTTAGGGTCTCTGACCTCCCAATTTAAAAATACATATTTTATTAAAGTTGGTTTTTAGATTGTTAGTTTAGAAATGCCACTTTTAGAAAGCAGACATTTTTTTGCTGAAAACATTCTGTGACTCTGCTTGATTGTGCATTGCCTCTCTGGTCAGATTGACACAGTTGGGCAGTGTGAGAGGAGGCTTCTTTTTTAAAGGTTAGCCCCCACTTTCTGCCTGATGTTGATGTGTTTTAGAAGTTGGGAGTGCCTAGTGCCTCTGCTAAACAGGTTCCCTGGGCCAGAGCTCTTTCCCTAAATCTGTTGTGATGCTTGGCACAATTGGATACACTCTTAATTATCCCCTTAAGTCCCTAGTAAATGGGTACTCCAGTACCTAGGGCAAGAGGTAGTAAGAGTAGAATCCTGAGGGCAGCAGCACTGATTGTACCACCCACAAGGGTCCTGCACTCAGATGCACCCCGCAGTGCCATTGCAGGCTGAGTGTACTGGGGCAAACCTAAAAAGACAAACTCGAAATGGCAGACCATCTGTGTGCCCTGTCCACCCTACACTGCATATATTATGGGTAAGTCACCCTTGTGGCAGGCCTTCCAGCCCTAAGGGAGGGTGCACCATACTATGTGTGAGGGCATAGCTGCATGAGCAATATGCCCTCACTATGTCCTTGACAATCCAAAGACATAGCGAGTGAATAGAGCAACCATTTTACATACATGTACTGAGCACTGGTCAAACACAAGTTTCCCAGTTACATGATGGCTACTCTGCACTCTGGGTTGTTTGGTATCAAACAACTCAGGATAATAAATCCAAACTGGTACCAGTATTGAATTTATCTCTAAATGTACCCAGGGGTCACCTTAGAAGTGCCCCCTGCAAAAGCTAACCATAACTGGGATAGTTGTTGACTAGTTCGATCCAGCCTGCCACTCCAGACAGCCAACATACAAACCTGGGGGAGAGCCATGGCTCTCTGGCTTGTAAGACAATGCCCTTCCTGGGTGGAGGAGCTAACTCCCCCTCCCTCAGGAATGTGCACAACCGTGGCGGTGAGCTTCAATGGGCTCCAGCCCCTGAAACTTGAGCCCCCAGGCCTGCTGCTAGCAGCAGAGGGCTTCCCCCTTTGCAAACCCCTACTTTGGGTGGGAGCAAAAGCGGGAAACCAGACAAAGGGTAGGAGGAGTGGCCTTACTGTGCATGCACCACCCCCAAGGGCTTGCATGCGAAGCGGACCCTCTATCTAATTTTTTCCTTCTTCGCAAGGAGGAAAATAGCCAATCAGGTTTAAGGAAGTGACCCTTCCCACAGGAAGTGGTCACTGTAGTGGGTGTAGCCACCCAAGGGTAAGTGTCCCATTGGACACCACCTGGTTCCCCCTAAAACGCCCACTAAATTCAGTATTTAGTGGGATCCCCTAGAACAGGAATTTAGATTGGACAGGAAGAAAGATGACAGCACCAAAGAACCCGCCAGGATGAGAATCGAGTATCTACTGCACCAGCAGAGGCTCCAAGACCCCTGCTTGCTGCACCAGAGTCCCAACAAATACCACTGCGGAGGAGCTGACCACTGGACTGATCTCAAAAGCCCCAGAGGACCTCCAGGGTTTGTAAATAGCCTAAATGTCCCTCGTTAGTGGAGGCACCACTCAAGAAAATCAGGAAACCTGCAAAGGACCAACAAACCAGTGATGGTCACTTCACTGAATTGCCAGTATCTCCACAACCGGATATCACAGATGGACCTAACAACACACTGATAACCACACAGATGTGACCTGCATCTTTGCCATATTTGGTGGCACTGTGACCTCTAGTGGCCGAGGTACAGCGCTGAAATAGAATCAAGAGGAAGCCCCAAGTGAGGAACTTCAAGAACAACCTTGACCTCTGACCAGAGTGCCTCCGTTGTCCTTTAATCCATCCTCAAAAGAATCACTTCCAGCTCCAGTGGACACCATTTCACACAGCACCCAAGACCTCCAAAACGCCCTGCACCTGGCTGCCCTGGGCCTCGCATCGTGGGATCTGCCGTGTGCCCTGTGTCCCCAATCCCTTGTAACCTCACCAGCCCAAGGGGACCCAAAACACCATCTTTAAATTTGAAAATCAGCTCCTTTTCCAATTGACCCTCCAGGTGGCCCTGTGCCTGTGCCAGGAACCTCTCCAATGCTGCTCCCGTCGGAGCCGGGAGCCGCCTGAGACTCTCCAGCTGGCACAGTGTGTCCACCAACAACTCCAGCCACCTTGCAAGAGAAGAGACTGGTAACTCAACTGTGTGATTTTTAATACATTTTTAAAGGTGACTGTGCATTGATTCCAATGGTGCGTAGTTACTCACAGAGAGACTGACTTTTCTAAGACTTCAAAAAATCATAAATTGAGAAGTACTTAACGTATTCTACAGATCTTGGTCTTAAAATTTGTATAGAAGTCTGAAGTATTTTTTTATAAATTCTGGTCTTAAGTTAATCATTGAGTGTGTGTGGTGCACAATTGGATTTGTGAGTACAGCAAATGCTTGGCACATCTCCTGGATTAGCCTAAATACTCTACTATCTACCTTAAAAACTGGAGCAGTAGGTGGTCTAATTTTTACCTCTGGAAACTAATGTGTTGCCTGAAACCTTTGCATAGTGTGCTTGGTTTTGCACACTGCGTAGGGGGCCAGTCTCCAACAGGCTGTTTGTGAATCTCCTCTAGACAGTGACACAAAGGGAGCTGGGGTGTAGCCTTCATATCCTGATGAGCCATCTGGGCAAAAGGGAAAGGGAGGTGTGCTCACTTACACCTCAATGGTCTGTGTCTGCCCTCACACAATGCAGTCTCCAACCCCCTGTTGTGAGTCTGGAGCCTGGCCTGGGCAAGTCACCATCTTGCAAACAAGAAAGACTTCCCTTTGAATTTTGCCAACTTCAAAGGCAGAAAGGGGTATAAGTATTGGACCCAACACCCCTGAAAATCGGATTACTTCTGGAACCAATAGGAACCTCTGCCAGGAAGAAGAGCTGGAGAGCTGGAGAGCTGGAGGAGGAGTCCTGCCCTTTTGCAGGTGACTGTGCTTTGCGGGGTTGGCCTGCAGAAGCTGCTTGTGCCTCAGAGAGGACAAAGACTGACTTTTCTGTGACTTCCCACCGGTGAAGAATCTCCAAGGGCTTGAACTGAGCTTACCTCCTGTTGTTGAAGTCTCCAGGTGCTCTGCCAGCACCTGGACTCTATGCTGAGACTCCTGCCCTGCCAAGTGTTGCCCTAGTCTGTCTCTGGGCCCGGAAAGGTGAAGCTGGTGAAAAAGGATTAAAATCCACGCAAAGACGGTCGTGCAGGGAAACGTTTGATGCACCATCTGCAACGCGGTTGCTAAACAACGCGCCACAGTGGCTGAAATCGATGTTCCACCTGCAGCGTGACTCTTATTCTTCTGAAAATTCACATCTTGACTTCTGTATGTTGGATTTTTGTTGTCCTGGTCGTGTTTGATTTAGATAAATATTACCTATTTTTCTAAACTCATCTGGTATCCATTTTGTAGTGTTTTCACTGTATTACTGTGTGTGTTGGTACAAATACTTTACACATTGCTTTTGGGGTTCAGCCTTTCTGCTCATGCCAAGCTACCAAGGGGGTGACTGGGGGTTCTCCAGGTGTGTTTCTCCTTTACCCAGACTAGAGTGAGGGTCTCTTCTTGGACAAAGTGCAAAATGACTGCCAAACAGAGACCACATTTCTAACAGTAGCACACTGAGAGCTGCAGCCGTCTAGTAGCATTTCATTCAAAGGCTCTGAGTACATGTAGTACCATATGCTAAGGACTTACAAGTAAATTTAACATGTTAAATAGGAAATAGCACAAGAACCTTACCACTGGTTAGCAGGTAAAAAGTGCACTAAGGCCCTCATTATGACACTGGCGGTAAATACCGAATACCGGCGCAGTGACTGCCGCCACCATACCACTGCAGAGGCGAACATCTGTCTGCCAGATTATGACACATGCACACAAAACTGACAGAAATGAGCCACAACCATTAATCCGCCAGACCCACAGAACACGATAAACTATTGGAACTAGCACCCTACTGTTATGCCATGAAAACAACGCCCTCCAAATAATGACCCA
Source organism: Pleurodeles waltl (assembly GCF_031143425.1). Classification (NCBI taxonomy): domain Eukaryota; kingdom Metazoa; phylum Chordata; class Amphibia; order Caudata; family Salamandridae; genus Pleurodeles; species Pleurodeles waltl. The sequence goes on from NC_090445.1 coordinate 503,856,018, forward strand.
CGAGTCACCACAGCAGACAATCAACAGCGGTGAACCATTGGTGGTGCACATCTCCAAGGCAGGAAGGGCCACCCAAAAACAAAACAATACAAGATTGGCCAGAACAAAAAAATCAAAGGTGACACAATTACACACATCCCACACACCCACCAACAGCACTATAAAACACACTTCCTTCACACCCACAAACCTTTGCAAACATGAGAAGACCACCACACCTTGCCACATCAATCCCAAAGACACATATCACAACTACCTATACATCCGTCATGCATCACACACCACACCCCCCACATCACACATCACCCTCTATACAACACACACACCACACAACACCCATGTCCCCACAAAGGCACCCTATTTCACTGATGAGGAGTTGCGGGTCATGGTGGATGAAATAGTCAGGGTGAAGTCACAGCTGTTTGGAGCACAGGTACAGCAGATCTCCATTGCCAAGAAGATGGAGCTAAGGCGGAGAATAGTGGACAGGGAGAACGCTGTGGGACAACATCCAAACACAAGGGACGACATAAGGAAGAGGTGGAAAGACCTGTGGGTGAAGGTGCGTTCCATTGCCGCAAAGCACCAGCTCACCATCAGGAGAATTGGTGGTGGACCCCCACTTCCTCCCCCACAGCTGACAGCATGGGAGGAGCTAGTCTTGGCAATACTGCATCCTGAGGGACTCACTGGAGTATCTGGAGGACTGGACACTGGTGAGTCACCATTTACAACCTATCACCCCCTCATACCTTCATGCCTTCTCACCCCCTCACCCTGACTTCCTTCACCCCACTCCATCTCACAAGTGCTCCACCCCAATTACCACACCTAAATGTAAACCCCTGCATGCCATTCCCAACATGCAAGTACTTCCCTTCCAGCTCTGCATGTACACCCACCATCAGTGCATACCGAGCATGGATAACTACCAATCCCAAATCCATCACTGCGCACAAACAAAGGTGGGAGGACATGACCAGTATCATTGGGAAAGGTAAAATTGTGGAATATGTCACAAACAAGTACCCTAGCACATCACTTACATCCCCACATTTGCCCCAGCCAATGTCAGCGGTGAGGAGATGCCACAGCTATCCAGTCCCCCACCAGAAGATGCCCCCAGTAATGACAGCAACTCAGGAGGTCTGGATCTGGATGAACTCCCTGGCCCATCTGGGACCACTGGTCAGTCGGCTACCCCATCCTACAACCAGTCCACTGCAGGCCTCCCCCTCTGAATCAAACACCACAGCAGCCAGCCAGGGACCCCAAACCTCTGTCCCCAAGACATGTCAGTCAGTAGTGTGGCCCCCTGTACAGGGACCCTAGTCCACACCACACAGACAAGACAATGAGGGTTCTGGTGTCAATGGGAGTGGGGACACAAGGGGACACAGGCACAGCATGCCAGGGACAGTCCAAGGACAGCTGTGCACCGGAGGAGGACAGGCCTAGAGAACCCACTGCCCAGGAGGCACTCACAAATGTCCTGGGGACATACCAACAATCCCAGGACAGTATGGGTCAGGTGCTCAACATCATGCAGGATAACCAGCGGCTGCAGGGGGAACACCACCAGGAGGTCATGCAACAATTGCAGGCCTTGAATTCCACCATAGCCTCCGTTGCAGGGGTGCTGGGTGACATGGCCAACATCAAGCGGGAGTACACAGCACACCGGCAGGCCCCTACCAGTAGCCAGTGTACTGACCAGCCCTCCATATGTGCTGCAGCTAGTGGACAGGAGGCCCTGCCACAGGACTCACAGGCCACCAGCACTCCTCCCCCTGAAGAAGGTGAACCACCACACAAAAATTCCCTGCGACCCAGACAGACACCAGAGATAGCTGCCAAGACCAAGACCACCACCAGGAAATTAGCCCCTCCAGAATGTCCCCTGTGTCTTCTACTGTGTCACCTTGTTCACAGTGAACTGCCATTCCTCCTCTTCCTATAGCCCCTTGGACACTGGATCTGTGCTACAAACAGACTGGCCCATTACACTGGACTTTTCCCAACCATCACCCCACCCTATTGCACTTTGCATTGTTTACCTAATTTATAAATAAACACCCTTGGACACAAGTTAAGTAATAGTGCTTTATTTGAAAGAAATGTACAGTGTATTGAACTTTACTGAACTGCATGATCCTGTGAAATTGTCCTGTAATGTGTGAATCCATCCTACATATGTGTCTCAGCAGTCTGTACATATCACAGCATTACACTGTTGTAACCACACCAACATATGCAATAAGGGAAAGCATAGGTGACAGTCAGTTGGGATGCAAAGGTAGTGACTGACATTATACTACAGCCACACAGCACAACACTGAAATGGAGAAATGTATAGTTCAACAGTCTTACCTGAGTATCATTTGAAGTACTGCTGAATGATATGTGGCCTGTTGTCCACATCCTCTTCCTCACTGTCCTCAGTATCTACTGCTGCCACAGGTGGCATTGTCACCACCCTCCTCTTGCAGATATGGCACATGGCATCTAAGGGCCAAATTGTGCAGCATGCACCACACCACAAGCATAGGGAACTACCTGTCAGATGGAGGCACCTGAACCTGTCCTTCAGGAGACCTAAGGTTCATTCAACAATCATCCTGGTATGCCCATGAGCCTCACTGTGCCTATTCTCAGCCCTTGTTCTTGGATTAGCCAGGACAGGTTTGGGTAGCCAGAGTCACCTGGAAGAAGTGAGGGACCCACATTAGCCTTGCACAATGGCATGGGGTATGACTCCTGTAGGCATACACAGACAAACATTGGGTGGGGAGTCAAGCTCACCTATGAGCCACATTCTGTGCCTCTGTAGCCATCAGCAGTGGTATGCTACTATTTCTCAGGACAAATGGAACCATCATGCACAGATCCAGGATACTTGGCAGTAACGTGGGAGATGTACTGGTCAGCAAGGCACACCATCTGGACATTGAAAGAGTGGAAACTCTTCCAGTTCCTGTACACCTGTTCATTGGCCCTGGGAGGGACTAAGGCAATATGGGTCATGTCAATGGACCCAATTACATGTGGTATGTGTCCCATTGCGTAGAATCCAGACTTCAAAGTGGGAAAATCATCAACCTGGGGGAATTGACTGATTCCTCCTCCGATGGAAGCTCCCTGGTGGTGGCAGACCCCTCTGCGATGACCCCAGCAACTTCAACCTCAACCTCAAAACCCATATCCACCCTAAAACCTAAAAATTCCCTTACCACCTCAAAACCTATACCCACCCTAAGACCTAAAAATGCCCTTACCAACCCAAATCCTATTCTCACCCTAAAGCTTAAAAATGCATTTACGACCCGTTACTTACCCTAAACACTATGGGGGTCATTACAACATTGGCGGTAAAAGCCGCTTGCCGCCGTGCAGAAGTCCGCCAACACACCGCCACGGCCGAGGAATTCCACCACAGTCATTATGACCCACAGCTCGGAATCTGCCAAAATCCAGACACCCACACAAGTCCGCCACACGAAAGGTCAGTGATAAACTGGCGATAACAAAACCTCCACTGTCACGCCAACAGGTATACGCCCACACTACCACGACCCACGAATCCACGCGGCGGTCTTTCAACCGCGGTATTCCATTGGCGGTACACACCGCCGCGCTCAAAATACACACACATTTACAAAACACAACCACATTGGACAATTCCAAATACACACACCTGATACACATACACACACCACTCCCACACACCCAATACAATATAAAACACACACCCACAAACCCTTACGACCACAATTGTGACAGAAGGCCAGAGAGAGACACCACCTGAAAGAACAATAGCATCCACAGGCACCCTACACCATCACTCACACAACATCCACGCACCTCACACAACACACTTCTAAATATCACCCCACACATCACAACACACACCACCCCACACATCACCTACACCACCCCATGGCACCGCAAAGACACCCCAGGTTCTCTGAGGAGGAGCTCAGGGTCATGGTGGAGGAAATCATCCCGGTAGAGCCACAGCTATTCGGATCACAGGTGCAGCACACCACCATAGCTACAAAGAAGGAGCTATGGTGCAGAATCGTGGACAGGGTCAATGCAGTGGGATAGCACCCAAGAACTAGTAAGGACATCAGGAAGAGGCGGAATGACCTACGGGGGAAGGTGCGTTCCGTGGTCTCAAGACACCACATCGTGGTACAGAGGACTGGTGGTTGACCCCCACCTCCTCCCCCACAACTAACAACATGGGATGAACAGGTCTTGGCTATACTGCATCCTGAGGGCCTTGCAGGAGTAGCTGGAGGAATGGACTCTGGTAAGTCAAATCTTTCATTAATTCATCCCCCACCCACCTGCATGCTATCACATACCCCCACCCTCGCCCTCACCCCCATCACTCCAACTCCTCACGTATGTCCCAATATCACAAATCACACATCCCAAACCCAAGCCCTGCATGTAACACAAAAGCATGGACACCCATCACCAAAGCATGGCCACTGCACATACCCATACACCCCCCTAAACCATTATCACACAAGGTCCTACACAGGAATGCAAACACTGGGGTACAGGGTCACCCACCCATTGCACACCATGGCACACACTGATGCAATAATTATGCCTTTACACCCCTGCAGGACCCCTACCCAACGTCACCGGACAGGAAGGTCCAGACACGTCCACTCCACCCACAGATGAGGCCCACAGTGATGACAGCAGCTCTGTCCAACTGGATCCAGATGACCAGCCGCCCATCTGGGACCTCGGGACAGTCGGTTCCCCTCACACTGGCACAGGCCACCACAGAGCAGCCCCCCTCTGGAAACACCAGCACAGCACCCACCCATTGGGCCCATACCTCTGTCCCCAGGACACGTCAATCAGCAGTGTGTCCACCACTACAGGGAACCCAGGCTAACCCACCACCCCAACAACACCAGGGACCTCGGGGCAGTGGCAGTGGGCACACCGTTCAGGGCACAGAGGCCCAGGGAAACAGGGGAACTGGGAGGGCTGCTGTGCGACAGGGGGAGGACAGGCCCAGGGAACTCACTCTCCACGAGGCCCTCTCCAACATCATGGGAGCCTACCACCATTCCCAGGAGACGATGGCAACGGTAGTGGCCAAGTTTCAGGAGACCCAGCGGCTGCAGGAGGAACAGTATTTGGGGTTCAGGGAGGAGCTCAAATCCATCAGTTCCACCCTGGGCACCATTGTAGGGGTGCTGAAGGAACTCGTCAACACCGGGAGGGACACTGTGGCACAACAAGGGGCCCCTGACACTATCCTGGACGATGAACTGCCCACCACCTCTGCCGGCGCTAGTGGACAGTAGCACCACCACAGGACCACCACACCAGCACCCCACCCCCTGCAGATGGAGAACCACCCTGCAAGCGGTCCCTGAGATCCAGGACAAAGACAGACCCCCACCAAGAAATTAGACCACCCTGATTGTCATCCTTCTGTCCCACTTTGTCACCCTGTCCATCCTTAAACTGCCCCAGCTCCACTTCCTTTGCCCCTTTGGACAATGCACCTGTGAGACTAATAGACTGGACTCTGCCATGGACATTCCTCCACCATCACCCCTGACCATTTTACAACCCCCTCCACTATTTAGCACTAAAATAAACACCCTTAAATCACAAAACTATCTGGAGTCAGTCTGTGCTGTCGAAAATATGCATTTGCAATAACTGTGGAAAAATGCTATATCCATTGCATTGTCAACATACCTGTGTCACACAGCTCTAGTCCATGAGGAAACAAAGCAGATGTTACACAGTGGGACACACATCTGTGAAATCGCAAGGGAAAGTGACAAATCAGGGTCCATACACTGTGCGAAAATGACAGACAGATGAGAGGTAGAAGGATCAAACAGATGTAGCAGGCAGTGTTGTCTTCTTACCTGTGTCTCACTGGAAGTATTGTTGGATCACCATGTTCCTGTTGTCTATGTCCTCTTCTTCTGCTTCCTCATCTTCACTGTTCACAGGCTCCACAGCTGCCACAACACCTCCATCTGGACCATCCTCCTGCAGAAAAGGCACCTGTCGTTGCAAAGCCAAGTTGTGAAGCATGCAGCAGGCCACGATGATCTGGCACACCTTCTTTGGTGAGTAGAATAGGGAACCACCTGTCATATGAAGGCACCTGAACCTGGCCTTCAGGAGGCCGAAGGTCCTCTCTATAATCCTCCTAGTTCAACCATGTACCTCATTGTAGCGTTCTTCTGCCCTTGTCCTGGGATTCCTCACTGGGGTTAGTAGCCATGACAGGTTGGGGTAACCAGAGTCACCTGCAAATATCGAGGGACAACTGTAAGACACACACTAACTCTTAGGGACATCCCCATACCCAGGCACCTAGTCACACTGTATTGGGTCCGTGTCCTCACCTAATAGCCACACACAGTGCCTCTGGAGTTGCCCCATCACATAAGGGATGCTGCTATTCCTCAGAATGTAAGCGTCATGCACTGAGCCAGGAAATTTGGCATTCACATGGGAGATGTACTGGTCTGCCAAACACACCATCTGCACATTCATCGAATAGTAACTCTTCCGGTTTCTGTACACCTGTTCACTCCTGGGTGGGGGGACCAAGACCACATGTGTCCCATCAATGGCACCTATGATGTTGGGGACATGTCCCAGGGCATAGAAGTCACCTCTCACTGTAGGCAAATCCTCCACCTGAGGGAAAACGATGTAGCTCCGTATGTGTTTCAACAGGGCAGACAACACTCTGGACACCACGTTGGAAAACATAGGCTGGGACTTCCCTGATGCTATGGACACTGTTGTTTGAAAAGACCCACTTGCCAGGAAATGGAGTACTGACAGCACCTGCACTAGAGGGGGGATCCTGTGGGATGGCGGATAGCTGACATCAGGTCTGGCTCCAACTGGGCACACAGTTCCTGGATTGTGGCACTATCAAGTCTGTAGGTGATGATCACATGTCGCTCCTCTATTGTCGACAAGTCCACCAGCAGTCTGTACACCGGAGGATGCCACCATCTCCTCACCTGTCCCAGCGGACGTGCTCTATGGAGGAGAACAGCGAGCAGAGAGTCAACCAGCACTGAGGTACGTAAACACAACTTCATATGAACATTTTTCTAAATCGACAAATGGCTGTCTTAGTGTATAATCAAGGCCTATATATGTGTGACGCATTTAAAATTAATGCCATGTGGCCCCGTGAAATGGCGGCTGCCTGACCTGTAAGGTGCGACAAGGGGATATGAGGTAATTGCGCTGGTGTTGTATACCGTCAGGGTAGGCGGGCGAAGACAGCGGCGCAAACCTGCATTAGTTAACATTGGACCCTATGGGTCCCAGGAGCCAATGACAATGTACGCCGGCGGTGACGGTACACACTGCCGCGGACGTGACCGCCATTTTCTCTCTGTTCAATCACATCATACCTGATCTTCGACAGGAGAGGACCTACACTGCAAGTGCTGCTGTGACCTCAGTCTGGAAGAGACAATGGCTCGTGTGTCTGGGGAAAGGGCCCCTGCCTTCAGCACAGAGGAGTTGGAGAAACTAGTGGATGGGGTCCTCCCCCAGTACACGGTATTCTATGGTCCTTCATACAAACAGGTGAGTACACTGTGAGCATGCTGTATGGGCAATGGCTGTTCAGAGTGGTGTGGATGAAAAATGCGGGGGGAGAATGAGGCGTGCCTGAAACGACGGTGAGTGCATGTGCGACATGGCAAGGATAGGGATGCGGGCCAATGACTGTGACGGTGCTGGCGCTTATATCCTCTCCTTTTCCCCTGTACTATTTGTGTAGTTCAGCGCCCACCAGAAGAAGGATATTTGGCGTGCCATCGCCAAGGAAGTCCGGACCCTGGGGGTCTACCACAGACAGAGCGCCCACTGCCGGAAAAGATGGGAGGACATTCGCAGCTGGAGCAAGAAGATGGCGGAGGCCCAGCTGGGGATGGCCTCCCAACGTGGGAGGGGTGCCCGTCGCACCATGAACTCCCTGATGTTCCGGATCCTGGCGGTGGAATACACGGAGTTGGATGGGCGCTTGAGGGCATCACAGCAGCCACAAGGGGGTGAGTACACTCTCATTCAGCTGATTCAGCACGCAATCGAGGTGTCTGGGTGGGGGAAGTGGGCTGTGGGTTCCCCTAGGCCAGGGCAAGTTTAGTAGGCAGGGTCCCTTCTTAAGGCAGGTCCTGTGGCACCCCACCCCACCTGTGTACAGAGCCAACTACACCTAGTCAGGCTCCTGTGACATCCATGTGTGCAGCAATTGGGCATAGCCTTGTAAACCATGTCCCAGGGATTGATTAGGGAACTCCAAGTGCACGGCGTAGTGCAGGGGGCTTCTGTGTCTGTAGTGTCCGCCAACGGTAGCGGTATTGCATGCACTCAATATGTCTTTCTTCTGTTCCCCCCCCTTTTTTGTTGTCTCCCTGTGCTTGTGTGCATTAGCATCATCAGGCAGAGGAGCAGTGGCACCGGAGCAGGAGGTAGCTGCATCCCACATGGCCCTGGAGGGCAAGACAGCGGAGTCAGAAGCCACCAGTGGGACAGAGGGCGAGGGGAGCTCCACGGCGGGGACAGGAGCTGAGACCAGCGATACAGACTCCTCCTCTGATGGGAGCTCCCTTGCGGTGGCAGGCCCCTCTGTGCCCCCCGCATCTACAGGCACAGCCGCCACCCCCCCTACCAGCACCGCCCTCCCAGCAGCCACTTAGAGTTTGCCCCGTGGCCGCTCACCCAGGAGGGTGGGCATCTCCTTCGCCCCAGGCACCTCAGCCCCTGCCCCTGTCACCCCTGCTGTCCTCAGTGAGGAGGCCATTGACCTCCTCAGGTCCCTCACTGTTGGGCAGCCTACCATTTTGAATGCCATCCAGGGTGTAGAGAGGCAGTTGCAACAAACCAATGCATACCTGGAGGGCATTCATTCTGGTCAGGCAGCCCATCAGTGAGCTTTTCAGACTCTGGCCTCTGCACTGATGGCAGCCATTGTCCCTGTCTCTAGCCTCCCCACTCCAACTTCCTCCACCCAGACCCAAACCCTTGTACCTCAGCCTATCCCAAGCACACCATCAGACCAGCATGCACACACCTCAACACACAAGGGAAGCTCAGGCAAACATAAGCACCACACATCTCACAGGCACTCATGCAAGCATCATACACATGCAGACATACCAACAGCCACTGCCTCCACTGTGTCCCCCTCCTCCTCATTTCCCTCCTCCCTCCCATTCTCGTCTCCACTCACACCTGCATGCACTACAATGTCAGCCACTACCTCCATCACCAGCACACCCACCACCACACCCCGCTCATGTGCAGTCACCACCCCCACTACCATTCACACATCCCCTGTGTCCTCTCCCAGTGTGTCTGTGAGCCCACCTCCCAAGGTACACAAATGCAGCCACACACCCACCCAACAGCCATCCACCTCACGACAGCCTCCAGCCCAAAGTCACCAAACGTAAACATCCTACAACCACTACCTCTTCCTCCACTCCCAAACCCCCTCCATCTACCCGTCCCAGTGTGTCCAAAAAACTTTACCTGTCCAACCTTGACCTCTTCCCCTCACCTCCCCCACCCTTTCAGTCTCCCAGGGCCCGCCTCCCCAGGTCCCAACCCAGCGCCTCAGCCACAAAATCAGCGGGAGCAGTGGTGCCCGTAGTGACCGGCTTCTGGAATGTGCCAGGCAGCAGGACAGCCAGTGTGCCAAGGAGCCCGAGCATGGACAGTCCCCCACCTCAAAAACACCAAAGGTTGGCCAGTGCCCGGCGGGAGAGAGGAAAAAAATCTTCAAACAAAGCCGCTCCCAGGGGTACTGGTGGGAGTGTGGATCCAGCTGCTCCACCATCCAAGGTGGGGAAGGGGCACACCAAAACTGGCAAGTCTGGGAAAACCTGCACGGCAGACAAGACCACCACAAGCACCGCTGCCAAGGACACTGCCGCCACCAGCACCGCTGCCAAGGACACCGCCGCCACCAGCACCGCTGAACAGGACACCAGCGCCACCAGCACCACTGCCAAGGACACCGCTGCCACCAGCACCGCTGAACAGGACAGCGCCGCCACCAGCACCACTGAACAGGACACCGCCGCCACCAGCACCACAGGCCACTGAGCGCCAAAGATTCAGATGCTACTGAGGCCCCCACTAGCAGGATGAAGCACTCTGGGCACAAAGCCCCCTCCAGAACCAGTGGAGAATGACATCCACTGCTTCTGTCCTTGGCAGGATGAAGCACTCTGGGAACAAAGCCCCCTCCAGAACCAGTGGAGAATGACATCCACTACCTCTGTCCTTAGCAGGTTGAAGCACTCTGGGCACAAAGCCCCCTCCAGAACCAGTGGAGACTGTGGCTTTGCACTCCCCAGGATGCAGCATTGGGCAACCCACCCACTGTAGAGACTTGAGAGACTGGGCTTTGCACTCCCCAGGATGCAGCAGTGGGCAAACCACCGACTGTAGAGACTTGAGAGACTGTGGCTTTGCACTCCACAGGATAAAGCAGTGGGCAACCCACCCACTGTAGAGACGTGAGAGACTGTGGCTTTTCACTCCCCATGATACATCAATGGGCATGGAGCCCCCTCGTGGATCTGGTGTCGTGCACTCATCCGGCTGAGGTGCCCCCCCCTTCCCTTCCCCCTGAGTGCCTGTTTTATTTCTACCTGATGCCCCAGCAGTGTTCTCTCCGTCTTATCCGGGTATCTTGTGTGGGCCTCGCCCATGCAGTTTGGGGCCAGTGGTCCACGGACTATGATGGTGGAATCCCTTGGACTTGTATTCTTGGTGTATATAATTGTTTATAGTGTGAATATCTTTATATATGTATATATTTTTGATTACAATCATTCGACTCATTTCCTTTTGTCCTTGCATTCTTCCAGGGGGATTTGGGGTGTAAATGTAATGTATCATGATGTATTAGTGTGTGTTGTAGTGGGTAAGGGTGGGGGTGTTGCTTGTTGCGTGTGTGTGTCACTCTCTTTTTCCACCCCCTCCCCTGTGTCGTAGGTGCAGTACTCACCGTGGCTTTCGTCGCCGCCGTTCGTGCTCCTGGTAGAGGAGCAGGAAGACAAAGGCAGGTAGAATCTGCAGTTCCGGTTCCATGGTGTCCTGGTTCCTCGTGGGGTGTGTGGGGTGGGGTTTTCCCTTCCAAGTCCTGTTTCCGCCGTGTTTTTGTTTGCGGTGAATCCGCCCTGGAAAAGGTGGCAGATTGGACTGTTGTAATTCTGTGGGTGGTACATTGTCCTCCGCCTGTCTGTTGGCGGTTACCGCCGCAGTGTTTGTTTGTACTGCCTTGGCGGTCAGAGTGTTAAAGTGGCTGTCTATGTTGGCGGTTTCCGTCACGGTCGTGATTCCAATTTTTTTTCCGTCAGCCTGTTGGCGGTTTTCCCGCCGCTTTAACACTGACCGCCAGGGTTGTAATGACCACCTATATATATCTCACTCAACCCACTTAATACTTACCTGTACTTACCTTTAAAACCTTTACCGCACATACACCTTTACGATTCATGCCTTTACATTATAATTTGCTGTAAAGGCATGCGTGGTAAAGGAATATTCGTGGTAAAAGACATGCGTGGTAAACACATATACATTGTAAAGGCACTGTGGTAAATGCATCTCGTTGCATTTACCGTGCCGTAAGTGATGTTTCCCGTTTCAATCTAGTACATTAGATCACAATATTTACAGGTATAAAAAGTGAAAGTTTCTAAATATGAACTTTAAAACATTCATTAACCCTCCCTCTTGAGAACACCATAAGTGAACACAGTGAGACAATTATCTGGTGTACCTTACATCATTGCCAATATTATTATTATGGATGGTGAAACATTACAGACTAATAAAACATAGAAGTGTTTTTTGTACACAGTCCATCTTAAAGCAAATTACTTGAAAGTGCTTTCAAATATAACTATCAAGTAAATTAGACACAAAGGTAATTGATGTGACTTAAATCACACACTTTAGTCATGCAGGGAATCCAGGCCTTTAACCCAGGCTCCCCAGTCACACATAGGTCACTTAAGCCGCTGACTAGATTAATTTCTTTTTTTCAATCCCTTTAAAAGTAGAAGACAGTGTTTTGGTACAATTCTGTAAAATCTATAGTACACTATGTTAAATAAATACATGCAACAGCCTAATTTGACACTTTAACTAAAAAAGAACAAGCATTGGCAAAGACATCAGGTCTTGCCTATACAAGAAATATTGGTTTTGGCAATGTGTTTTGCCATGTTGTACACCAGTGTGGCTGCTGTTCAGCGTTGCCAAATGTTAGTAGCATGTGAGTGTTAGTGTGGAGTGGGGCAGTAGAGTGTCGTAGAGTGGATTTGTTGGAGTACCGTGGAATGGAGTAGGGGAGTAGAGTGTCATAGAATTGAGTAGAGGGAGTAGCGGTAAATGGTTCAGTGGCCAATAGTGTCGTAGAGTGGGGTAGCATGGGGTGGAATAGAATGGAGTGGGTTGGAGTTAATTGAGGTAGTGGGGTGGATTTGATTGGAGTAGAGTGGGGTGGATTACATTGAGGTAGAGTGGGGTGGATTGAACGCAGTAATGTGGATTAGTATAGGGTGAATTGGATTGCGGTGGGGTGGATTCATATGGGGTGAGGTGGATTGAATTGTGGTGGATTAGAGGACTGGAGTGGGTGGATTGGGGTGAGTGGTTTAGATTGGAGTGGGGTATATTGGTGTGAGGTGGGATGAACTGAGGTGGATTGTAGTGGGGCAGATTTGAGTAGGGTGGATTGGGGTGTACTGCACAAATATGTTTTAAAGCATTATTTTAGAAATTACACATAATGAAGAAACAATGTTGCTTTGCAATATTTAGAACAAGTTAATCATCATCTGTTGAGAACAGCGCCCACGAGCAAAAACAAAAGAAATCGTGAGTGTAAAGTGAGAAAAGACAACTTGGCAAAATAAAAGAAAATTAGCTCTAAAAAAAACCATCTTTGCAATTTTGTTTGTCCTGCTGTGCACGTTTTCTCCAGTCAAGCCTTCTATTTGCAGGTACTAGAAAACAAATAGTATGTTAATCACAGTGGGAGCAGCAGATGGAAACTGATTAAGTTGAGTCAATCAGTGCTTTGTCCCTGCTCCACACAGAGGAATGGAAATGATTGACCTGCAGCGATGAATTACAAAGCTGTAAAGAAGAGAGCCTTGCAAGCCAACAAAAGTAAGCAACAGGCAGACATCAAGCCCTTTAATGTACACAACAGAGCAGTGCTTAATTTGTGAAAATGGTGCCCGAAGCTCTGCACAGAAGGCAGTGGCCAGTGCACTTAAACATATGTGAGGCCAGCACCAAGAATGGTAGTCTTTAATCCACTACCAGACAGTTCCTAACACTTTTTCTCGCTCTTGCAGGTTCCTGCCTTCTTCCTTTGCAGTGGTTTTGCTGTCCTTCACTATCTAATTCTTTCTGATCTGTGTGTGTTTTCACTCTTTCACTCCGTGAATATTTGAGGAGGGCAAATAAGTAAGGGTCCCCAAAAATAAGTGCTGGTGCCCCCCATCGTCAACAACTGACTCAAACTAAGTCCTGCACAGAGTCTTGCAAGCAAGATGCATACACCAGCACATGCACTTTCAGGCCCAACTCTAAAAAAGGTATGTAATGATGGTGAAGGAAGAGAGGATACATGTCCTAATTACACTGGCTTTTTAGGCATTACAGGGCAGATTTAGTATCACCATAGAGTAATGGAGCACTTCGAAAACATCAAAAGTCTGAAGTTTTGTTGTGCTTTAACCAGACATACTAATTATATGAGAAGAGCAAACTCATATAATTCAGTAAGATGGCATCAATTTACAAAGAGCCCTATTTTGTTTAAATCAATTTTACACTTAATATGATTCTTGAAATGAATTATGATTTTTATCATAATGCAAATGAGGATTGTGATCTTCATACTTGTTCCTGGTCAAGTTGGAGAAGCAGCTGACACATGTTTAATCCCAAATAAGAGACTTCTTTAGGGCTGATAATAGAAAACTACAATGTATCTTCAACACAAATGATCGCAAGTCAAAGGATCTCATTGTGTCACAAACACTATGTATTACATATCTTGTGATCATCAGATCAACGCAAGAAAGTTCACAATGTCATGATATATAGTTCAAATAATATACATATTTTAATTATCAAATCACCATTAGTGGAATCCAGAAAGGTAGGAATCATATGACCACTAGTAAATGTATATGTTACACTGAAAAAAGTGTCAAATATGTACTGAAAGTAAGAGGAGGTAGGAGACAAAAAAAAATGCTATGTAACATGATTCTAGTCCAAGCCTTCTAATGGTGCAAAAGTGTGCTACATGCTACCAGAAATTAGATGTGATCATATCATTAATGGTTGATAATCATGCACCCAGGAGGAGAGCGACATCAGAAAAAAGAAAGAATTGAAATAACCTGAAGCATCTTAAAGTGACTCAATAGAAAAACTACACCTTACCCATAGACTGTACACAAATGTGTAACTCGAGAAGTATAAAAAGTAAATATATATCCTGATCGCCTGTATAGTAACACGAAAAAAAATGAAAAAACATGGAGGAGTATAAATTATTTCTTGAAAACACCATAATTAATTTTATTAATACGCATAAAAGATGCTAACATCTCAAAATTCCCAAATGTAAGTCAACAAGCCTTCATAGGAAAAAGTGAGAAAGATCTTCTTAATATCTTCAATGGCCCGCTTAGTCACATTTCAAGTAAATACTTAATCATTCAAATCAAAAGCACACATCTCTGTTTTTGCGATCAATGGAGAGCCTTGGTAAGCTTCCTGGTAAATAATTCTGTGTAAACATATAAGAAAAAACACAAAGGGGGTCATTCCGACTCCCGCCGGCGGCAGTAACTGCACGCCCGGCGGGAGCCGCCGAATGACTGCACCGCGGTCAAATGACCGCAGCGGCCATTCTGGCTTTCCCGCTGGGCTGGCGGGCGACCGCCAGAGGGCCGCCCGCCGGCCCAGCGGGAAAGCGCCTTCAACGAGGAAGCCGGCTCCGAATGGAGCCGGCGATGTTGAAGGCGTGCGACGGGTGCAGTGGCACCCATCGCGATTTTCAGTGTCTGCTTGGCAGACACTGAAAATCAATGTGGGGCCCTGTTAGGGGGCCCCTGCAGTGCCCATGCCATTGGCATGGGCACTGCAGGGGCCCTCAGGGGCCCCACAACACCCGTTACCGCCATCCTGTTCCTGGCGGTGAAAACCGCCAGGAACAGGATGGCAGTAAGGGGGTCGGAATCCCCATGGCGGTGCTGCAAGCAGCGCCGGCGTGGAGGATTCCCTGGGGCAGCGGGAAACCGGCGGGACACCGCCGGTTTCCCGTTTCTGACCGCAGCTGTACCGCCGCGGTCAGAATGCCCATGGAAGCACCGCCAGCCTGTTGGCGGTGCTTCCGCGGTCGTTGGCCCTGGCGGTCGGTGACCGCCAGGGTCAGAATGACCCCCAAAGTCTACATCGTTCAGAAAAATCTGAAACAAAGAAATCAAGCTCAAGAACAAACTGCCAAGGTGAAAATTAATGGAATACAAGTCAATCTACTTTTCATAAATTAATGTTAAAGACTTATATAGGTCAATTCTATTAGTAATCCACTTTGTTTCTTAAATATGAAGTATCATGCCCCTTATTGTATGTTACTGACTGCAGGAAATCTTTAGAGTGTGTACTCAACATGGGAGCAAAAAGAAAAAGGTCTGTCTCTCATTCGACCTCTAATAATTCTGCCACACTAAATTCTACATTTATCGCTTAGTGAAGTCATACACAGCCAATTCAATTAAGAATATATATAAAACTAATATATATAAAACTTACAAAAAAAGTGGGCATGTCCCTCATCCGGTGAATGGTGCCTGTTGTGTGTCACGTCCTTAAAGTGTGCGCATTAGACGATCTTAAATGGTGTCCCGATTGTACGTGTGTGACATGCGTTCCATACGTAATACATCACCACACTCCTAGGCAATGACCCAAACAGGCTTACGACACCGCGTCACCAAAGTCCTAGACATCGACCCGATGCACAAATAAAAAATGCTAACAAGACAAAGCCCTTAAAAATGAAGATTTGGCAAAGTTTTGTGTCTCCCTTGTGCCACTCAAGGTGCCGCAAAATGTAGAATGAGATTTATCATGCCACACAGAGGCACCCTGCATGGCTCTGTGACTCTCTGATAACGCAAGGCAGCACATGTTATTGTCTTGTGTTACATTAAGCCGGGAAGGTGTTGCATGGGTGGAGATTGGATGTTCCCACACATCCACAAATATATTCTAATGATTCCCAGATTTACCAGCACTGGTAGACCTAGGAATGCAACAGAATTGTACACCTTGCCAAGGGAGGCGCAACAAGGAAAAACATCTTTATTTCTCCTTGTTGTTTCCTCCTTCTGCTGGATCCTGCTGCACACTCAGAAAGAGTAAAATGCCTCTAAGTGTTGTTTTCATGCAGGAACATGTTCCATCCTGCACAAAAGCAATACTGCATATAACACCCTTGCACCCCTGTTACACAGAGAAATTAATGTAAGCATTTAAACAGCAACAAAACAATTGAAGAAGAAATCAACACAACAGTCAATAAATCTGATATACAATTTAGAGAAATAAGGATTTAGAAACCAAAAGATCAACCAAAGGGTTCAGGAGATATGTTGTTTACTAGTATTGATAAATCAAAGCATTTACATTCAACAGTGATCAATCCTTAGCAAATTCACCAAGTCTGACACTTAAGAAGTTTTCAAGGAAAACCTGGATAAGTGTCAATAGAGTCAGGTAGAAGTACCGGGGGTAACCGACTCTGGCAGGGAGCTAGTCGGGGGCATCGCAGGGTCCTTAGAAACAGTTACTTCCACAGAAGAAGTCCTCAAGCAGAACCAGGCATATTATTTTAGTGTTGCACTGGATCCCCATGGAGTTGTTCTGATGCAAGGGATGAAGGTTGCTGAAGATGCTCCAAGGATGCTGTGGATGCAATGTGGTCAATGGGGGTCTTCCTGCAGGCACTCCTCCTCATCCACAAAGATAGTGCTGCAGATCTGGTTGCAGAATGGATGTCCCACAAGCTCCTATTTGGTCTGGCCAAAGTCCAGTCATCATTGCACTGCCAGTTGCCCTGAATTGTGGTCACAGGTCAATTCTTCCTTGGTTGATAACTCATCCTCTGAGGGTCCCAACAACTCTCTGGCAGCATGGCCTTGGTGCTGCATGGCGGCAGTGGGAGTGGCTTGAAGACTTTAGGCTACCAACCTGCCCTAGCAGTCTTCTTCAGCTGTTGTTTCCCTGTGCATGAACAGGAGGCAAGTCAGCCCCTAGAGTTTCCTGGCTTGACTGAGCTCTGAGGACAGCTTCCACTTAAGCAGGCCATGGCAGGCATATTCCCTCTCTTCGCTAGCCACCAGGTGGAGCAGGTGCAGTCTTCAAGTGTGCAATGTCTCTTAGATGGCCCCTCAGTGCAGCAGGGCAGTCCCTTTTCAGTCCTTCTTCCATTTCGGTGGAGATTTGAGGTCTGAGTGCCAGAGATGTCAATTTTATGCTCTGAAAATGCCCTCAGGGCAGGATGCGTTTGGTAGCCAATGGGCCAACATGTTTCCTCTCACCTGTTGACTACTTCCTTCAGGGTGTGGCATCTGACTATCCGACGATGCACCATTTTGCCCACTCTCACGTTTTTTAGACTCCTCTCTCTGTGTTCAGACCGCATTAGCCCACCCCTAGGGTTTAGCTACCTAATGGCTATGCTCCTTGGGGGAAACCATTTTGGCAACTAGTTTCCACTCTCCGCTCCCCGTACCAGCCTGTCCACCTAAACAATGGGGCTGCCAACCTCCCTAGTGTGACACATTTGCCTTCAAAGTCAACTTCTCTGTTGAAGCCTACCTTTTGGGGCTAACACCCTGGTGGCTTCATGCAGATAGGAGGGAAGACCTCCCTAGCCTGCAGTCCCTCTGTCTTCTACTTCCTGAGAGTCATTGGCATGTCTCCCCAGAAGGGCAGAAAGCTGTCTCATGGGGCAGGCTCTACGTGTGCCTGGGAAGGCACAGGAGTCTTAAATGCAGCAAAGTGGCAGCTTTGTAAAAGCTGTACACTACAACAAGTTACATTAATTAGGACTTGAGATACAAGCCAGGCTTAATGTAACAAGCTATTTGAGAGCTTGGATTTCCCACTTTTGTGACACCATTCAGGAGTTAGCACAGCTGAGAGGTCAATGTACAATCCTGTACTCGCCAATTAGGCGACCAAGTCATTCTATAGTAAAAATTGTATTGTTGCATGTTTACTGTCAGGACATGTAAACTACATGTCCTGCCATATGTGGTACCCTGCAGTAGGACTCGGTAGGCCTGGCAGATCCCTTGAATTACCTCCAGTGTGTCTCACTCTTGCTTGTCTAGGGGGCTTTTCAGAAAAAGCAGACGTCTTTATCACTTTGCTTTTCGAAGTTGCCAGAGACAGAAATATTAAAAACAGTCTACATGTGACCTACACTTCTAAAATCCTAATACTTTCATAAAACAGACACTTGGTTTGAGTTGCAGCCATTATATATTTTTTTGATTTTCCTTTAGTAAACATGCTCAGTCATGACCTAGAGAGAATGCCACTGGTATTAAAACATGCGCTAAACAGTTCTGTCTTTTCTGCACCTTTACTCACACAGCTGCTTATTACTGAGTGTTTTAACAGGTTGAGCTTTCTAAGGTAGAAATGTAGGTAATGTAAGGAATTGTTGAACAGCCCTTTCTGGTCTACCCTCAGGCCTCATGAAGTTCACCCTCATCTCCAAACGTATTTTGGGGCCTTAATAAACATGATCAATAGATGTGTGCACTCTTGATATTTCTTCAAAAATGTAATGGAAGAACAGTAACGAATAAAATCTTTGCTTATATATTGTCATCCATGTATTCTCCTGAAGCTCTCCCTAGCATTGAAGACAGGTGTGGATCACAGGGACTGCTTCCAGAAACAACATAATCTTAGAGCAAATTGATGTGTGAACCATTTGCTGAACTTTTTCACTATATTTTTTAAAAAGTACATCTATTATACAGTTGGGTCATTGTTCACAGTAGAAAGTTTGTCCTGATCCATATTATGTCTTACATGGAGTCTTTTAAAGGAAGTGAAAGCTATACATCGGGTCTTAGCAGTGCCGGACAGGCATTTTTTAGTCACAGCCTATCCGACAGCGCAGCTGTCTGGTTTGCTAAAAACATCCCGGGGACTTTCAAAAAAGTTGAGCTAGGAATGCAATCCACTTGTTGATTGCCACTGGCTTTGTAGTTTCTAACTCACATTTTCTGGCTTTCTATTTGTTGGCTTTATTTGCAGTAGGATCTTGAGGTTCAGTTTGTCCCTCCTGTTGCTTAAACCATGTTTTCTGTATCCTTCCACAAAATCTCTTTCTGTTAACAGGCCTTTAAATCGTGTTCTTATCTCGTCACAATTGCTGTGCATTCACAGACCGAGGTCAAATGTCAGGTGCTGTCTTCCAAGGGCGGTTGTTTACTTTTCTTTCTCTGACTTCAAAATGAGTGGATTTGTGTGAGAATTTTGCTGGATACTGGGGGCAGGGAAGAGTTTTTTTCTAGGACACATCAATGTTTAAATGAACTGTCCAAGGGGGGCGTGGCCAAGATGGCGGCCGCCTAGGACGCTCGCAAACGAGCTCCGCGCGGGGCCCGAGCAATATCCTGCAAAAATATCCACTAAGGGAGCTATATATGCACAGAGAGTCCCTGTGAATACGCGGATTGAGGTTGGACAGACCGGTGGTGCCTGCGGGGGTGTAAATTGAAGCACCGTTCCTCGTACGTCATCCGTAACCAACGCCTACAAAAAAAACAATGGCGACCCGACCAGCGGAACCGCCGATCCCAAGTCTATGGCCGGATTCCCACCGGCGGTTTAGCGGCCAGCCTGTCCGGGCCGAAAAGAGAGAGTGCCTGAGTAGTGTACCGGCGTGTGCGCGATTTATCGTCCCGGCACCAGATCGCAGCCCCCCGAGGCATCGGGCCTCCGCCGGGAAAGTACGAGGTGCTGATGCGGCCAGGACAAATGCGGTAGGTGTGCTGCAGCTGTAGAGAAAGCGACGCACGTGCCGCGGGGCGGCCCGCTCCACATAATTTTCTTATATAGAAAGGCTGCTTGCCTTTCCTCCTCTCCCCTCTGCCGGCTGCACATGCCTGTGCCGAATTAGGGCCCATTGAATCCCCGGCCCTGTACAAAACATCCAGAACAAGCTGCAACCCAAGAACACTGTGAATTGTGCAGCAGAGAGTAAAATAACTTATTGAAACTCTAAAACTACATTTTCAAATCATCCTTTAAATACATTATAAGTACAGAGATCAGCACTTTTCTGCCTATCTAAAAGATATCCTAATAATCACGCCAGACATTACTTAAAACTGGGCATTGCCAGTGCACAACATTTGGATAACATCCTGTGCGGAAACATCTGGGTGTTTATTAATATACCCTTTAAAGATCTGAATGACACAGTGACACGCCCAGGGAGTCCCACAAAACTATTAGTCGCTACACAATATATGAAACAGTGTTATAACGAGACAATCACTTGTAGTGGATCAACAACAAAGGTTAAAGCATGCAGATATAACTCTCTCGCTCACTGCCATCATGATGAAATCGCGACCCAATAAAACCACCAATGAAACCATGGCCACAATGGACAATGACTCTTCGGAAACACTATCACAAACTGAACAGTTTTGCCAATTTGAAAAAAAATTACAGCACCATTATGAAAAATTTGAGACAATTCTACATGCAATATTAGACACCAAAACCTCACTAGAAACCAAGATTGATACAGTCTCCTTGGAAGTCAATCTACTGAGAGCAGATCATCGTAAACTCGCAGAGCGGGTTACTCAGGCGGAAGCAATCACTCAGACTGTACAACCAACTTTTCAATTGCTACAAACGCAAGTAGCATCCATGCAAGAAGAGCTCAATGTCCTTCACCGCAGAGCGGAAGATGCGGACGGCCGCTTGAGACGAAACAACATCCGTTTCATTGGATTCCCCAAACGCTCTTAACAACCTAATGCAGAGGTATTTCTGGAAAAGTGGCTCAAATCCACGGTACTTCACGAGAACGTCCCACCCCTGTTCTCCATCGAGAGGGCCCACCGAATACCGGGTCGAACACGTAAAGCAGGTGCCCCTCCAAGCCTTCTCATAGCTCGCCTCTTGAACTTTCGCGACCAGGACCTGATCCTACAGTTATTCCGTACCAAGGGGCCTTGGCACTTCGAAAATATATCAATAACGGCATACCCAGATTACACAATGTAAGTGCAACGGAAAAGGGGTTCATTCATGGCGGTTAAACAATGCCTCCACGCTCTACAAATCAAAGATGCTCTTCTTTACCCAGAAAAACTTAATGTCATAGACCAGGAGACAACCCATATCTTTCAATCACCCGAGGACGTATGGACCTGTCTTCACGCAAAGGTCCTGGTGATAGCGGCGGAGGAGGAGAAGGAGACAGACACATGGATCACACCGAAGCCGAGACGTCGTCGCAGGAAACCAGCTAAAACCCGTCCAAATCAAGAACAGGTAGCGGCGGAACGTGATCAAGCATTAGCGGCAGCCATACGCTGCTGTAAGAACCCCTTTAACACCCTTCGCTCGGAGCATGCACAAACATCAGGATCGGACTCTGGCTCTGAGATCTCGGAGACTGGCTTCAATAAAGCCCCACACATCATGCCTGGCTCAGTGGATGACATTATTTGACAGACAATAGCAAGCCACGCGACATTGTATTTCACTGTCATCTATTTACTCCATCATAGAACGCCCAGACACCCTTGCGGGCACTGATTAATTTGATCCTTTCTCCTTTATTGCATCAATCATCAAGGGCCCCATAACGGGGTATATTTTCACTAAAGCTTGTCCACACCTCACCACGATGTACCTTTGGACACCTTGTTCATTGAGACAAAGAGACACTTGTTACTTGTTACTGGTTAACACATATTGGGTGGCACAACATATAGTTGCGGCCCGGGAGGGATTGTTTTCACTGTTGGGGTTTTTTCCTCTTATTTTTTTAGATGTTTCATCATGCTCCTTAATATGCACTTTTGTACACCATTGTAGCCTGAAATAATGGGTCGCATCCTCGCAGCTGCTCATACACATGCATGCCTTGAAAGTGTAATGTGCAAGTGTGTTATATTGTTTGTAGTACTTTGCTTAAAAATTAAGGAATGATGTCTCACACACAATGACCGACTCAAGCCCAACAATACAGAATCATGACCTGGAATGTCAGAGGCATGGCAAGATACATTAAACAATGTAAAATACACTCATATGTCAAACGTCACAGGGTGCATATTGCACTGCTCCAAGAAACGCATCTCACGAAAGCTGAATTAGTGAAGGTACGATCTCGCTGGCGAGGTCAAATATATGGTACTGTCACGTAAGCATTCGCTAAAGGTGTCCTAGTATGGTTAGCTCCTGGTGTTCTCTTTACCCTCACCTCCCAGACAATAGATAAAGAGGGTAGATATGTGATATTAGAGGGTAAGTTAGACGGCGCACCCATAAACCTAGTGGCTGTCTATGCTCCAAATAATAATCAGATCTCCTTTATAGACCCTCACACCGGCTCTGTTTAATGACCCACTTGTACCTACGATCTGGAGTGGAGATTTCAATTGCATTATGGATCCACAACTAGACCGATCTCATCCCCCAATATCGTCAGCCCCCAGGCTGAGAAACACTCGCCACCTCCGGACCTGGAGTACACACATGGGATTAATTGATGTATGGCGATTGAATCATCCCCAAGACCGTGAATACTCATTCTATTCTCCGGTACACGACCTCCACACCAGGATAGATATTTAATTTAGTACCACCTATACTGGTCCCCTTTTGAACCACGTAGAATATCTCGCAAAAACACATTCTGACCATAACCCGCTAGCAGCACTCATGTCTTGGGGTATACCACGGGCTGCTATCCCCACCTGGCGCCTGCAAACAGAGGCCTTACTAGATTCCCCGTTCTGCGAATCATTGTCAGACACTATTCAGCAATATTTCTTAACAAACGCTGACACAGCTTCCTCCCGCGCAACAGAATGGGAAACACATAAAGTGGTAATTCGTGGGCACTGTATGACCACAACTTGGGGAGTAAGACAACAATTAACTTGTGATCTTATTAAGATTGAATATGACTTAGATCAAGAAGAAATACACGCTGAGGAACCCTCTGGGTCCCCTACACAATTATGTTAACTCAGACGACGCAGACATGAAACAGAATCCACTTTAAGTTGCTATGACTATGGCACACGCATGGCTTTACAACACGCTCAGGGAGATCGATTGGGTAAGGTGCTTTCCTGGCTCCTCCGAGAAGTGAATCCTAGAACACCAACAATGGCCATCCTGTTACCAGATGGACGCATGGCCACGTCACAGCTCGCAATAAATTATGCTTTTCGCACTTACTACCAACGGCTTTATGAACGCCCAGTTGACTTGAACACAGAAAGAGCATACAGCTTTTTAAAAGGGGTGCACCTTCCTAAATTGATGGAAACACAATGCAATATCATAGAAGAACCCATACAACTAGATGAACTAGCGGCCGCGGCCAAGCAAATGGCGTGTGGCAAGACTCCAGGCACTAATGGCTTGCCCATCGACTATTATGCCACATATCCAACCACCCTCTACCCACGATTGTTAGAAGTCTACCAAGAGGCATTTCAACAGGGCTCCCTACCACGCTCCATGAGAGAGGCTCTTATCGTCGTGTTACCTAAACCAGGACGCGATACGTCTGATGTAAAATCATACCGCCCTTTATCGCTACTTAAGCTAGACTGCAAGATTCTGGGTAAGATAATTGCTAACCGCCTGTCACCTGTAATGCATTCTTTGGTGCACTATGACCAGTCAGGCTTTATACCAAGCCGCACCACATTCATAAATATCAGATGTCTCTTACATTTAATGTACAGTACACCGTCGGAGGACATATATCGTGTAGCGGTCTCTTTGGATATAGAGAAGGCCTTCAATACATTAGGATGGGGCTTCTTATTTGCTTGTCTGGAAAAAATGGGATTCGGTCCTCGCCTATTGCGCTGGGTTAGGACACTAAATGGAGAACCACTAGCAAGAGCAAAAACAGGTAGGGTAATATCGAACTGCTTTAATATACAACACCGCACATGGCAGGGCTGCCCCCTATCGCTTCTGCTGTTTGCTTTAGCAATGGAGCCCCTTGGCGTGCTATCTACGCTCCAAAGCCGATGCCTGGGGCATATGGGATTCCCAGAGATTCCACGTCTTGTCATTATATGCGGATGATGCCCTTATATACATCAGAGTATATACATCAGAGATGTGCACTCCAGCTTCCTGAACTCGAACACTTACTTTCGCTTTTTGGCACAGCATCAAGACTCCAGGTTAACTGGCCTAAATCATGTGTCTTCCCTCTAGTATTATACCCTCTCACTAAATGCCTTGCCGCGAATAATACACGATTACAGTGGCAATACGACACTTTCAAATATTTAGGAGTATACATATATCACTCGATCAAAAATCTCCTAGATGGCAATCTAACCAAAGCGCTAACGTCTGCCTGCACATCCCTCAATTTCTGGCAATCGCTACCTTTATCCCCAATGGGCAGAATAGCGATAGCTAAGATGTTAATTCTACCCCGGTTGTTATACTACTTCTCATCTCTACCTGTTGTGGTGCCACGTACCTTCTACAAAGTGCTAAACAGTTTATTATTGGACTTAATATGGGGAGACATAGGCCGCAGAGTAGCATTATCTGTACTCCAGAGACCGCTCCATGAAGTGGGCCTAGGCGCCCCACACTTTGAATCTTACTATGCTGCAGCTCTGCTACAATGGCCAACCACGTGGTTGATTTCTCCACTACACCCGGAGACATGTGATATAACAGACCAACTGGGTACCACAACACTATACACGTGGTTGACTAGCACTAGGATGGGTGGCACTATCATGACTCCAGTGCTAAAAATGGCACACACATTATGGTATTGTTACTTATACCCTAAACACTCACCCACTCCATACTCTCCGGTAATAACGCTGTGAGATAAACCTGGATTACCACAGCATATACCAACCCAGACAGGAGCACTATGGGTAGATAAGGGCATCACACGAATGGAACACCTGTTTTCCGATGGTGTACTTAAATCTTTCCCAGATATGATTGCTGAATACAACATTGCGCCAGGACAGTTTATCACCTATTACACCATAATACAAGGCATACGTCACATATGGGGTCCAGGAAATACCGAACCACCTACCTCTCTAGTTTTACGCGCCATACTATCAGCGACAACTAAACACATGATCTCATCTCTATACACAGCACTTCGTGCACACACTGATACCCCACTACAAACAACACATGAAAAATGGAATATGGTGCTACCAAACCCACTGACAACACCAGAGTGGAATCTAGCACTGCGCTCAGTAAAGGAGATCTCTCGGAATGCCAGATTTAGATTTACTCACTTTAACTATATACATCAAGCATACTTAGACCCCCAACGCCTCAACCGTATGCACCCAACACATGAACCCATTTGCCCAAGATGCGCTACATCCTCAGTGGGATTTTATCACATGGTATGGGATTGCCCAAATTTACAAACGGTTTGGCATACAATCATTGCAATAATTACTGAAATAACAGATTATACCCTACCTGCATCACCGTCCCTCTGTCTGTTAAGTATTTGAACCAAAACAAAAAAAAAAGACAAATACCTCCACAAGTTCATAGATTTAGCACTTGTGCTATTTAAGGGCAGGATAGCCATGGCATGGAAATCCCAAACACCCCCATCAGTATCACAATGGTTGAAAGACCTTCTGTTATGGTCCAAAGCAGAGGCTCATCACTTACAGTGGCTCCGGACACAGGACATAACAAGCTCAGGGGTGGAATCATTAGTTCTGAAGGTGGAAGCAAAAAATGACCTACACCCACCATGAACGGAGCCCCCCCCGGTGGTAAATACACACAATCACTATATATTTACACACACAACCTATACATTTACACACATACCCAGAGAAAAGAACGCAAACGGAAATAGGCCCGACTTTCAACACCTGCAACTTATACTACGATTCGTTTTTTGTTATATACATGACACAGCATGACAAATGAATAATGCAATATATGCATGGTGACTGTTAATTTTCTCTTTTCCTTTCTCTTTATATTTCATTTTCGAATATCTGCCATTAATTTTCCTTCTTCTTTTCATCGAAACAGTTTACAGTTTTGTGAATACAAAACAAAAAATGTATGTTTATGTATTCAACAAGTTACATATCAGACAGGAAATATACCACGGTGACATGTGAACCGTTTGGATTCCTTCACAACTTGCTTTATATGCTAAGACAAAACCTATAGCTTGATAAGAAGTAACAACGTAACACCATGTTCTAATGTATTGATTGAATTTAAATTTAAACATGTGAAAATTGATAAATAAATGTACACAAATTTTTTTTTAACTGTCTCAGTATTTCAGAATACATCGGAATTACAAACTCACAAATGAAGAACATTTTTTTATTTCTGAAGTGTGTTGGAAACAAATACTTTAATATGATCAAAAAAATCATTAAACTAGATGATACAATTTCCACATGATTTTGTCTCTGCACAGTAAATTTTATTAGTAAAAGAGTATGTCTGTACAAATGTAATGATCATTTCAATTTAAAATGCATTGTCTGTATTGGCAGTGTGCTACTATGCCATGAATACTCCACTCTACATAAATTGACTCCACACCCCTGCACTCTACACCACTCCACTTTACACCACTCCATGCCAGTGCACTCTGCACTACTCCTCTCTGTGCTACTCCACTCTGTGTCACTTCACACTATGCCTCTCAACTCTACCATGTACTGCTCTTCTCTATGCCAATGCACTCTTTGCCTCTCTACTCTACATCACTGGATTTTTCACCACTGCACTCTACATCACTCCAGTCTTGATCACACTCATCTGCTCTGCACAACTCCACTCTAAGCTACTGTACTCTACGCCACTCTGTAACAGGCACTCTATACCACTGCACTCTATGCCAATGCATTCTATGCCAGTTCACTTTACTCTGTAACACTCAACTCTTCGCCTCTGCGCTGTATGCCAGCCTACTGTATGCCACTCTATTCTACTTAGCACCCTACACTCTACACCATTTTACTCTACGTCATTACACCCTATGCCACTCTATGCAACTGCATTCTATCCTGCACCACTCTACTCTACGTCACTTCAGTCTACTCTGAAACAATCTACTCTATGGCACTGACCTTTTTGCCACTCTACTCCACTCTGTGCCACTCCACTCTATGCCACTCTACTCTTAACCCCCGCACTCTATGCCAATGCACTGCACACAACAGCACTCTCTCAGCCAGATGTAAAAAGCCCTTTTGCATTTGTTAATGGTCTGAATTGGTATTTTGGGCCATTAAAAAATGCAAAACGGTCTTTTCTGATGGACAGATCCCTTTAGGATATTGCAAATTGCGATTTCTACCCTATAGAAATCGTAATTTGCAATCTCCAGAATAGGAAATTGCGAATATGGATTACCTTTTTGCAATTCCTATTCTGATGTACATAGTATTTCCTAAATGAGATTTGGGCATGTAGGAAATGCATTTACCATGGACTTGAAATCTGTGATAACCATGTGTAATTTAAACAAGCATTTGCAATGCAATGGGTCTCGCATTTGCTTGCGTTAGAGCTATTAGTGTTGTAAATTCCTAACTGGACTTTTATTGCCACATGGATTGAAAATGAAAAGTAAAACAGTTGACATAAACAAGCCTATTCCAAGTGCCATGGCCTCCATGAGTATGAGCGTGAAGGAGAGTCACAAAAGAAAAAAGAAATTTGCTTAATACAAACATATCAGCAGTTGTGCAATTATCCATGTAAGAAGAGCAGTCTGCAAGGCGGTAAGAAAATCCCCCAAGGAGGGACAAACGTAAAGCATTTACCAATGATAACAAAGGGTTTTTGAAAGGCAAGCCTACAAATGAGAGAAAGTGATGGGTGTGCTATGAACGTGGTTAAAACCCCACAATACCTACAACAGGTCAAAGCGCATTAGCGCATCTGACCTTAATAAGTAAACTTAATAAGTAATAAGGGGACGCGAATAGGTTGATGAACCTTTTGACTCGCAATTAAGATGTTCCCACCATAACTCCAGGATATGCAGATAAATAGTCAATAATTAATCATCAACACCAAAAACCAACGATAATCAATAGCATTAATAATCAATGAAGTCAGTAATTTTCACACACCATGACCTTTCAGTTATGAATAATCACACCATTGGTAAAAGTTAGAATATTTATTTCCCTATATTAACAATGCTAATGTCATGTAAAGTAATCACAAAATCAAATGATAAACATACAGAAACAACACTGGCTGTCCAAACCTGCAAAAAAAACTCAACCTAATCAAAGCTTGAACTATTACACATTCTAAGGTTACAGTGCAAATCAATAACAAGAATAATTGCACAAACGATATCCCATACATTTAGATTCAGCAAAGAAAAGCATCAAACGTTATTCCCTATCACAGACTTTCATTAGTGAGAACCTCTACCTAACAGCAGATTAGCATCAGCATGTTGGGCTTCATGCAAAACAATTTAGTAAACACAAATTTGGAAACCATCTAACAATGGCTCTATCAAACAGCACAGTTGGTACCTAGAAAGAAAAAGCAAATAGCCATAACAAACACATTGGTACAAGATTACCTCTCCTCAATTGGATCGGCAAGCTAAGATAGTCTTTGCCATCAGGACATCAGTTCGGTCAGCAAGTCATCACGATTCAGCATCAAAGTTCAGAAAAGGCAGTCTTTAAGCAACTCGAAAGAATAGCTGTAAACCCTCAAGAAGAATAGAGAGAATGGCGACCTCTCCTCACAGTGCAATCCTGTTAAGTTAGATTTCCTAAAACTACTTACCAAGTCCATATTGGTCAAGGGATTGCATGTTCATACTTTGTCCAATAAAACTAGAACTTCAAATCTATGAATTTTACCACTACTACGTTCACTTGTCGCTGATTGGCTTCTCTTGCAATGTCCTCATCATCCAGCTCTTCTGGTAACAACATTGTTGCAGCTTATAGTCCAGTCAGTGTCTTCATTGTCCTTCCCCTGAGAAAGTTAGTCTTACACATATTACACTCATAAAGTTACATTTAGCAAAAATAACATGTTCTAGCAATCGGTTCTCATGAGAAAGACTTTTAGCTACAAGCACATTTAAACAATGCAGTGGAATATCACAATTCTAAGACAGCCATTTCATTAAACATTAAGAAATACAGCTTGACATGAGGCCGTGCAACTAGGTCAAGACCTCCGCTAAGTTAAGACTTTCAATGAATAAACTAATACATAATGCATAACCGGTAATATGACATATTACTATATTAGTCAAAAATATACTCAACATTTCATATTAATAAACAATTAATAGGTATACTTCGTGAACATTGACAGCCACTCATCCTGATCAGATTTTGAAATGTGTGTGTTATTTTTCATTGTTATTACATTGTCTACACAAATCCATTGCTCAAAATACATGAACTCTCATAAAAAAAAATATTTAAACACCTGCGCTAGCAAGTGCTTGCCCTAAAAACATGTATGTTTTGAAAAATATACAGCTATCCAAATGATGTATGCATACAGTAAGGTATATGTTAGAAATGGGGTCTTTGGTTGACAGTCAGGCTACCCCCTGTTCAAGCAAGGACTCTCACTCTAGTCAGGGTAACAGAGAATCACCTTCAGCTAACCCGCTAGCAAGTGCTTGCGTGCTTGACCTAAAAACATGTATGTTTTGAAAAATATTCAGCTATCCAAATGATGTATGCATACAGTAAGGTATATGTTAGAAATGGTGTCTTTGGTTGACAGTCAGGTTACCCCCTGTTCAAGCAAGGACCCTCACTCTAGTCAGGGTAACAGAGAATCACCCTCAGCTAACCCCTGCTTACCCCCTTGGTAGCTTGGCACGAGCAGTAGGCTTGAATTCAGAGTGCTAGGTGTAAAGTATTTGTACCAACACAAACAGTAACTTAATGAAAACACTACAAAATGACACAAAACCAGTTTAGAAAAATAGGAAATATTTAGCTAAACAAAACAAGACCAAAACAACAAAAAACATTACAGAAGGCAAGTTATCAATTAAAAAGCAAAAAGAGTCTTTATGTAGTTTAAAAAACACACTAACACTGTTAGCGTGAAAATGTACCTTGGGTACGTCACAATCAACCCCACACAGGCAAGTGTGCATCAAAAAGGGCTTGCGATGCATTGATTTCACTCACGAGCGAGACCTTGCGTCGTTTCTCCTTTTGTCGGGTCGAGCGTGTTGTTTCTTCTCTCCACAGGAGAGTGATGCATCGATCCGGTCATGACTCTCGGGTCCGGAAAGGCCTTGTGCTGTTTTTACACGCCCAGCGTTACTTGCATCGGAAATCCAGCCGCACGATGATTCAAAAACCATGCAGCGCAGGTTTCGATCTCCGAGTCTCTGTCAGAGATGCTGCGCATCGTTTCTTCATCTCCGTGCGTCGATTCTTCAGTCGCGTTTCCGGTGAGCGTCGATTTTCAGCTGCACAGCCGGCGGTGCATCTTTTCTTCAGCAGTAGATCGGAGTCGTGTTGATCTTTTCACCGCATGGAGCTCTGTGCATGGATTTCCTCCTCTTAGGCTTCCAGCTTCTCCTTTCAGTTTCCTAGGAACTGGATGGGCACCACAGGGCAGAGTAGGAGTCTCTCCAGAGACTCCAGGTGCTGGCAGAGAGAAGTCTTTGCTGTCCCTGAGACTTCAAACAACAGGAGTCAAGTTCTAAACCAAGCCCTTGGAGATTTCTTCTCAAGATGGAAGGCACACAAAGTCCAGCCTTTGCCCTCTTACTCTGGCAGAAGCAGCAACTGCAGGATAGCTCAAGAAAGCACAGTATCAGGCAGGGCAGCTCTTCCTCCTCGTGTCTTCAGCTCTTCTCCAGGCTGAGGTTCCTCTTAGTTCTAGAAGTGTTCTAAAGTCTGTGGTTTTGGGTTACCTTCTTATACCCTATTTCCCCTTTGAAGTAGGCCTACTTCAAAGCAAAGTCTCTCTTGAATGTGAAATCCTGCCTTGTACATGCCAGGCCCCAGACACTCACCAGGGGGTTTGAGACTGCATTGTGTGAGGACAGGCACAGCCCTTTCAGGTGTAAGTGACCACTCCTCCCCTCCTGTAGGAGACTGGCCTGGCTTATAGTGGGTACCAATGGTACTTGCACCTTGTGCCAGGTCCAGTTATCCCTTATTAGTAGATTAGTAGTGTTCTAGCAGATTAGGCTGATAGAGGTAGCTATAGCAGAGCAGCTTAGGCTGAACCAGGAGACATGCAAAGCTCCTACTATACCACTTATATCATATGGGTACTATGTCATAAGAAAGACAATGCTCAGAGTTACTAAAAATAAAGGTATTTTATTTTAGTGACAATGTGCCAAAAATATCTCATAGGATATATTCCCTTAGGAGGTAAGTAAAATACACAAACTACACACAGAAAACCAAATCAGGTAAGTAACACAGTCAGAAAGTAATGCAAACACTGTAGAATACAATAGGATGCAATAGGCCTGGAGGCAACACAAACCATTTACTAAGAAAGTGGAATGCGAACCACGAATGGACCCCTAGGCTAGTGTAGTGTGTAGAGGGTCTCTAGGAGTGTAAGAAAACACTAAGGGTTTCCAAGACAACCCACCCCAAGACCCTGGAAAGTAGGAGTTAAGTCTTACTATTTCCCAAGAAACACACTAAAGTTGTGACAAGGGATTTTGCAAAGAGCACAACAGACTGCAAAGCACTGAAGACAGATTCCTGGACCTGAGGACCTGCAAAGGAAGGGGACCAAGTCCAAGAGTTATTGAAGTGTCCGGGGGGGCAGGAGCCTACTAAAGCCCGTATGAAGGTGCAAAATGGCTGTCTCCGGATGGAAGAAGCTGAAGATTCTGCAACAACGAAAGCTGCTAGGAAGTTCTCCTTCATGCAAAATATGTCCCACAGAGCGCTGGAGGACGCAGAGTTGTTTCCCTGACAAAATACCCCAAACAAGCCTTGCTAGCAGCAAGAGTCGCAGATGAAGAAAAAGGGTGCTGCCTGGGCCCAGGAAGGACCAGGATATCTCCACTTGGGGGAGGAGACAGACGGGGCCCTCAGCAGTATAGAGAGCCCATGCACAAGCAGGAAGCACCCGCAGAAGTCCTTGAACATGGGTTCAAGAAGTCTGTACATGGCAGTCATCTCAACACTGCAAAAGGAGGTCCCACAGCACCGGAGATCAACTCAGGGAGCTGCGCATCGCATGAAAGAGTGCTGGGAACCTAGGCTCAGCTGTGCATGCAGGATTTCTTGGAAATGTGCACCGAAGCCCTTGTAGCTGTAGATCACGCAGTGCGCACGATTACTGTCTGGAGAGGGGAGGCAAGGACTTACCTCCTCCCAATTTGGACAGTTGGACCACTGGACAGTCTGGGTCACTTGGGTTCACCACCTGTGTTCCAGGGGCCACACTCGTCAGGGTGAGAGGGGTCCAAGAGTACTGGTGAAGATGAAGTTTGGTGCCTGCTGAAGCAGGGGGAAGATTCCCTCGACCCATAGGAGATTTCTTCATGGCTTCCAGTGCAGGATGAAGGAAGGAAGCCCCCAAAGCATGCACCACCAGGAAACAGTCGAGAGAACCTGCAGGATTAGGCGCTACAATGTCGCTGGTAGTCTTCTTGCTACTTTGTTGCAGTTTTGCAGGCGTCCTGGAGCAGTCAGCGGTCAATCCTTGGCAGAAGTCAAAGAGAGAGGTGCAGAGGAACTCTGGTGAATTCTTGCAAGTCGTTACCTGATGTAAAGCCCACTGGAGAGACCCTAAACAGCCCTCAGAGAAGGATTGGCCACCTAGTCAGGTAAGCACCTATTAGCAGGGGTATCTGACGTCACCTGCTGGCACTGGCCACTCATAGGCCTCCAGAGTGCCCTCACACCTCTGGATCCAAGATGGCAGAGGTCTGAGACACACTGGAGGAGCTCTGGGCACTACCCCTGGGGTGGTGATAGACCGGGGAGTGGTCACTCCCCTTTCCTTTGTCCAGTTTCGCGCCAGAGCAGGGACTGTGGGTTCCCTAAACCGGTGCAGACTGGCTTATGCAAGGACGGCACCATCTGTGCCCTTCAAAGCATTTCCAGAGGCTGGGAGAGGCTACCTCTCTACAGCTTTTAACACCTATTTCCAAAGGGAGAGGGTGTAACACCCTCTCTCAGAGGGAATTCTTTGTTCTGACTTCCTGGGCCTGGGCTGCCCAGATCCCAGGAGGGCAGAACCCTGTCTGTGGGGTGGCAGCAGCGGTAGCTGCAGAGAAAACCCCAGAGAGTTGGTTTGGCAGTACCCGGGGTACGTAGTGGAGCCCCAGGGATGCATGGAACTGGCTCCCTAATACCAGATTTGGCATAGGGGACAATTCCATGATCTTAGACATGTTACATGGCCATGTTCGGAGTTACCATTGTGAAGCTACACATAGGTATTGACCTATATGTAGTGCACACATGTAATGGTGTCCCTCCACTCACAAAGTCTGGGGAAATTACCCTGAACTATGTGGGGGCACATTTGCTAGTGCAAGGGTGCCCTCACACTTAGTAACTTTGCACCTAACCTTCAGCAAGTGAAGGCTAGAAATATAGGTGACTTATAAGTTACTTAAGTGCAGTGAAAATGGCTGTGAAATAACGTGTGCGTTATTTCACTCAGGCTGCAGTGGCAGTCCTGTGTAAAGGCGTGTCTGAGCTCCCTATGGGTGGCAAAAGAAATGCTGCAGCCCATAGGGATCTCCTGGAACCCCAATACCCTGGGTACCTAGGTACCATATTCTAGGGAATAATAAGGGTGTTCCAGTGTGCCAATTGAAATTGGTAAAAGTGGTCACTAGCCTATAGTGACAAATGTAATGGCAGAGAGAGCATACGCACTGAGGTTCTGGTTAGCAGATCCTCAGTGACACAGTTAGTCACTACACAGGTATAGACATTCAGGCCACAAACTATGAGCACTGGGGTCCTGGCTAGCAGGTTCCCAGTGAGACAGGAAAAAACAAACTGACATACATATAAAAATGGGAGTAACATGCCAGGCAAGATGGTACTTTCCTACACCTCCCTCCCAGCACAGATGGCTCATCAGGAAATGCAGACTACACCCCAGCTCCCTTTGTGTCACTGTCTAGTGTGAGGTGCAACCAGCCCAATTGTCAAACTGACCCAGACAGGGAATCCACAAACAGGCAGTCACAGAAATGGTATAAGCAAGAAAATGCTCACTTTCTAAAAGTGACATTTTCAAACACACAATCTAAAAAAAATCAACTTTACAAAAAGATGTATTTTTAAATTGTGATCTCAGAGACCCCAAACGCCATATGTCCATCCACTCCCAAAGGGAATCTACACTTTAATCATATTTAAAGATAGCCCCCATGTTAACCTATGAGAGCGACAGGCCTTGCAACAGTGAAAAAATAAATTTAGAAATATTTCACTGTCAGGACATATAATACACATTACTATATGTCCTAACTTAACCATACACTGCACCCTGCTCTTGGGGCTACCTGGGGCCTACCTTAGGGGTGTCTGACATGTACGAAAAGGAAAGGTTTAGGCCTGGTAAGTGAGTACACTTGCCAAGTCGAATGTACAGTTAAAACTGCACACACAGAAACTGCAATGGCAGGTCTGAGACATGATTACAGAGCTACTTATGTGGGTGGCACTCTGTACTCTACGCTGCACCACTCTATTCTACTCTTCTCTGAACCACTCTATGCCATCTACTCTGCACCCCTGCCCTCGGCATCACTCAAATCTACACCACGCCACTCTATGCTGCTTTACGCCACTCCACTATACCCTGCGTCACTCTACTCTGCACCACTCAACTGTGCCATTCTACTCTGCACCACTGTACTCTGAACCATTGCAACCTACTATGCACCACTCTAATATGAGCCACTGCATTCTACGATGCTGCATTGTAATCCAATGAATTCAATGCCAATGCACTCTATGCCACTACACTCTGCAACGCTCTTCACCAATGCACTCCACCAGTCCGCTCTACTCTATGCCACTCCAATGTATGCCACTCTACGTGACTCCACAATATGCCACTCCAACACATGCCACTCTCAACACTCCACTCTACAACACTCTACTCCATTCTTCCACATTCCACTGTATAGCACTTCACACCATTTTCCTCTATGCCACTAACTCTCAGCAATGCTGAACAGTAGCCACGCTGGTAAACAACATGGGTAAAACATATTGGTAAAGCCACTACTTATCAGTTTCCTCCGTGGGCTGCAGCCACTGAAGGCCTGTTTTGAAAGCACAGCTCCCTGATGTTAATTGAGACATTTTTTTGAGAGAGAAGGTTGTAGGAATGCGATCAGGGAGAGAGATTAAAGAAGAATGGAAAGAGAATAAATGGATGGAAAGAGGAACGTGCAGAGTGGGCGGTTCGAGCATCTTTGCCAGGGCTGCTTTTGGTTCCCCAGTCGGACCTCAGCCTTAAGGACCACGTATCTGCGTCTAAAACTTTTAATAACGTTTTCACTTTAGAACACGTTTGCTTCTTGCAGTGAATTGAACGCGTAGAGCCAGAGTTCGCATTAGAGGCTTTACTATTTTACAATGAACCTAGGGAGTTAGTGTGGAGAACACATGTTTTCGCTCTTTGGTTACAGCTGCACTCCAGAGTACGAGTGATGTGATTTCTCAAGTACCACAGCAGTGGCCATCTGTCAGGCCGCGAGATGACTATTGATTTTTGCCCCTATCCCCAGGGTTAGCAGTACAGAAGCCAGGTTAATAGCATCTATTGATGAGGTGTGGTAGTTACACTACGTGATGGTGCTTTGAAAGCATTTTCGGGCTACACCCAGTGTAAAGCTTTTGCCTGACGGGAATATCAGTGGTTTTATAGAGGACTCGTTGTGCGAGAATGCAACATTTTGGCTAGCACTGACTTTAAAATAAGAGCGGAACATTCATCAATGACAATGAAAACTTGAAATTGTTCTAGCTTAGGAGATATTTGTGCCTTGTGCATTCATTGTGAAGAAATAGGACCAGTAGTCGGGGTTATGTCAGCTGATACCTCACGATTATTATGGCCCTAGGGAGCACATGTTTTGGGGTCCCCTGTTTGAAACAACTTTGAAATACTGCCGCATCCAGTGCTTAATTTGAGTCGGTGTTTGCCGGTGGGCGGCACTGACACTGGCACTTATATTTGGCGACCGGCAATTATTTTTCTGCATCAGACATTTACTATGAGCATAAGACATGTATGGGAAAGACGGAAAAGCGTCACAAAGGGAGAAAGCTGCTAGAAGGAGCTGAAAGGGCTCGGAATGCCTGTAAATGGATTTAACAGACCCAAGATGGTTTTAGGATTACCTTCACTCAGTATTCTGTGATCGTACATTTAATTACAGCAGTCGCGTGTTTCAGAGATCTTTGGGCACCGACACTTTTTCATTTACAAATTAAGCACTTGATAAAGCCATTTGTGTGAATTACATTTTACATTGAATTCAGGCCTAACAAGCGTGTCCCATCCCTTTGAAGAAAAGACACAGTAAAGATGAGTCAGTGGATCTTCAGTGGTTTTGTGCGCACTAATAAAATATGACATATTGCGCATATCACTTGAAATTGTAACTTTAATTGGTGAATTTTGATAATGACAAAAAGTCCTCTTCACAATTGTTAATCGAGCTGTTTCAGGGAAAATCGAAATACTGCTCGGATGATTTAAGAACACAACTGGGTGAAGTATAATAATTTTCTATTAATCCATTGTTTCTCTTTTTCCTTTGCTCCTCTTTCTGTGTGCCCACCTCTCTGGCAAGACTGTGGTCCCTTCGCCTGTGCCAATGAAGTGCAATGAGAGGAAATCCAAGACAGAAGAAGGCTGCTAAGGTGAAAAGAACAGTACATGTGGAGTGAAGCAGAGAGAGGGAGAGATGTGCGGACTTATGCAGAGACAGGATAGAAAGGGAAACCTGAGGTTGCCGGATACTCGGAGATATAAAAACAATATAGCTAGAAAAAGTGAAACAGAGGAAAAAAGTTTTAAAATTTAAATTAAGGTCGAGAATGAACAAGAGTTAGAGCTAGGGAGAAATGGGGAGAAGGACGTGTCAGGAGATGGTGAGAAGCAAAGGAGTGAGATAAGGACATAGATAAGGTAGACGAACACATGAGTAAGACAGAGGTAGACATAGAGAAGTAGAGAAGTGAGGCAATGTGATCATTATTGAGAGATGCAAGGTAGAGAAATTCTTGAGGTAGAGCGGGGCCAAAAAAAGTGGGAGTGCTAGAGAAAGAGGTGTTAGAAAGAAGTAAGGGGGTACAAAAGGTGAGGAAGAGGGCACAGACGATAAAAGAGGGAGGATGAGGTGAGCGAAGACAACGCTAATGAATGGTGAGGTAAATTGAGAGATTAGGTTGTGAATGAGATGTAGGTGCACTATAGATGAGATAATGAGAAAGAGATATGAAGTAAAAGTGAGGTATTCCCAGAAATATTTTAGAGAAAGAAGTAACGTAGAGAGGAGACTGAGAATAGTAGAAGGAAATGTAGCATAAAGAGTTGGAGGGAAAGAAGTAGAGAGGTGAAGTAAAGAGAGATGAGGGTGAGAAAGAGTTGAAATTGACAGAGGAGAGATACCGAGAGGTGAGATGAAACAGTGGTGAAGTGCAGAAAGAGAGGTAAAAGAGAGAAGAGAGAAAGATTTGGGTTAACGAGGTAAAGATGTAAGGGTAGCCACAGAGAGTGGCGAAGAACATACTGATCCTTTACGCGGAGGTGGAGATGCTTGGAGGATGAGTGGGGCAATGAACACTTTATCCATTTGAGGCATCTCTGGATGTATCTGAACCCCAGCAATGTCATATCATCATTAGTGGAAATCAGCAGGCCTGGGTGGGGAATCTCCAGAGTTCAATAATGTTAAGTCATGCAGTGCGATGGAGCAAAGTGACAAGAAAAGGGGTGGAAAGGCAGGCAGGAATTCTGTCTATTACCCTTGATGCTAGTTGTCTTCTTCCTCTTTTCCTTTAAACTTTTCCAAGAATCACAGTAATTTCCAGGGAATAGTATCTTTACATTATGTGTTTTACATATAAGAGCTTCAATCTGGCCATCTGTGTTTCCTGTGAACTTTCTGGTTGAATTTGACCAAAGATACATCTGTTTGTTTTCTTGTTAGTCCATAGTATTCTCACAAGTCTCTCCCACTACTACAGTTTAAAGGCAGCCACGCACTGCCTGCCCTAATTCTATAATGTTGAACATTCTAATACATATGGAATCACGGGGTATGTCATTCTGTCATATCATTGTAATTGAAGAGCTAATTTAGTTTTTTTGCATCACTGCTCTGTCCAATGCTGTACACTACTTTACGTGTGATAACGTTGTCTTTTTTTTGTAATCGTTTTTCCATTCTTTCGCCCTGTGGTCTTCTTGACTTGATGAAAGATATGCCATTACTATAACAAAGGTTGTTGATGTTCCTTCTTTCGACTTGGAATACACGCTCATCTTTGGGAGCAGCTCTTTCATTATGTATTCGGCATGCAAGTTGAATTAATAGGGTAAAAGCACCTAACCTTGTCTAACCCCTGTAATATGGGAGGGCATTACAAAGCCTTTGGTTTTACCTAATGAGTGCCACACCCCACCTAGCTGCAGATCGATGCAGTCCAATTGCTGTAAAGCTATACTTCAGTCAAACAATTCTCCTTATTCTGTCCTAATAACGACAGTAGACTGTCATCGCGATTGGGAACGCTCCCTGGCACGTTTTTCTACCCTCACATTTTCAAAGCAATTCTGTACTAAACATGCAAACAATTTGAAGGATATCCTCTACATCTTATTGTGAAATAGGGTCCAGGAAAGCATCCAACTTAAAATGGCAGAGGTGTAAGTGAGCACTTCACATCTCCTTCCCTAAACTGTCATGCTCCGAATAGGCTTCATATTTGTAGTTGGAATACTGTTGAAATCGTAATGGAAGACACTTCCCAGAGACATGCATGTGCGTCCAGTAAGTAAATCTCCATATTAAGCCATTGCATAATAAACTGCTCCTTAATTGCATACACATATAAAATCCTCCCCTCAGATAACAGGAGAATGTCAAGAACAGAATTCAATTATGTTTTGAATTCTGGTTTATTACCAAGTCTACATTGGCTCTGAATTTCATTTTAAGAGTTCCTACTAAACCAGTGTTATAAAATGTGGATTTTAAGATAGAATGATAAGGGTGATTGTTAAGGAGTCGGCACATGTTGACTGGTTTAAGGGCAATCTTGACTGACAAAATACCATATCAAACCCTATCAAAAATCGTGAGACCCAGTCAAATACTCTCAACTTCATGTGGTGCACATATGAACAGACAAGTAAGGCTTATATAAAAACAGCCAATTTACAGTGCACCGGTTGTGAATGTTTCGAACCTTCACCTGGAGGCCTGGTAGCCTACAAAGATGTCACGGCAGAGTCATGTTAAGAGGGTATAATCTGTAGACAAAGAAAGCCATTTTAACATTTTAAAATTAAAACTTGGGGAGGCTGTATTTGTTGAAAGTCTGCATCTGCTTGGCTGGGAAAAGGCAGTTTTGACTAAGAAAACACCACATCCAACAGGGTCGTGGATTGAGCTATACATTACTGTTCGACTTTTTATCCTTGGCGTGGTCTCCCTTAACTTTTTGCCTCTGTTTCCCAGATTGTTGATGTGTGCTGGACTCTGATTTAGCTGTTTTTGTTACTCTGGGCACTTTACCACTGCTAACCAGTGCTAAAGTGCAAGTGCTCCTGTTAGAAATGGGGTCTTTGGTTGACAGTCAGGTTACCCCCTGTTCAAGCAAGGACCCTCACTCTAGTCAGGGTAAAAGAGAATCACCCTCAGCTAACCCCTGCTTGCCCCCTTGGTAGCTTGGCAGAGCAGTAGGCTTAACTTCAGAGTGCTAGGTATGAAGTATTTGTACCACCACACACAGTAACTCAATGAAAACACTACAAAATGACACAACACCAATTTAGAAAAATAGCAAATATTTATCTAAACAAAACTAGACCAAAATGACAAAAATCCGACATACACAAGTCAAGTTATGAATTTTTAAAGATTAAACTCAAAAATAGTGCTTAGTAACTAAAATGCTTAGATGAGGTGTTAACACAGCATCGTGACGGAGTCGTTCCCAACAAGTCGACACCAGAGGCGCCGGACACGGAGTCGCGTAGACCCCCAAGTACAGTACCTTTGGTGAAGGGTGAAAGCAAGTCGATGCGCGAAGTCGGGGATCGCGGCGTCGGTGCGAAACGAATCCGCGCACTCTGAGCGGCGTCGGTCACAACGTGGTGCGGTGACTTCCACTGACTCGTGGACTTCAGTGGGGCTGCAGCAGCGTCAGGCCTGTGAAGAACGTCGCGTTCCAGCGAAAGTCACGGCGTCGGGTGCAGGCAGCGTCACTGGATTCAGCAGCGGCATCGGCCCGGAGTCATCCGAAGTTGATTTCCTTGGATTTCCACCAGCTTTCCTTTCAAGGGCCCAGGGACTGGATAGGGCACCACTTGTCAGAGCAGGAGTCTCTCCAGAGACTCCAGGTGCTGGCAGAGAAAAAGTCTTTGCTGTCCCTGAGACTTCAAACAAAAGGAGGCAAGCTCTAAATCAAGCCCTTGGAGATTTCTTCACAAGATGGAAAGCACACAAAGTCCAGTCTTTGCCCTCTTACTCTGGCAGAAGCAGCAACTGCAGGATAGCTCCACAACGCACAGTCACAGGCAACGCAGCACTTCTCCTCAGCTCTTCATCTCTTCTCCAGGCAGAGGTTCCTCTTGTTTCCAGAAGTGTTCTTAAAGTCTGTGGTTTTGAGTTCCCTTAGTATACCCAATGTCTCCTTTGAATTAGGCCTACTTCAAAGTAAAGTCTCTTCTGAATGTGAAATCCTGCCTTGCCCAGGCCAGACTCCAGACACTCACCATTGGTTCATCCATGATTGGCATATTTGATTTACTAGTAAGTCCCTAGTACAGTGCACTAGAGGTGCCCAGGGCGTGTAAATCAAATGCTACTAGTGGGCCGGCAGCACTGTGTTATGTTCTTACATTCTATTTCTATGCTCTGGGGTTCTGTTACTGTGGTGCTGCTGGTGCATTCCAAGGTGTTCAGTTGGGAGTGCGTTAGGCAGAGGACACAGCTGTGGTTCGTGTGAGAAAATTGAAACAAATAAGCATTTATCGAGATGTAACGCTGACTTACTGGCGTTCCTGAGGCAGGCCATAACATCAGATATTTGGCGACAAGTGTTTGAACCACCGTCAACGACCCACGCAGTAAATTCTTGTTCCTGTGCCACATGTTGCTAATGTTATACCGGACATTCTCGTTGCTTGAGGTGTTTGTCCTTCACTAACTTTTTCTTCGTGTTCAGTTGTTATTTCTCAGTGCGATTTCGTCTGTTCGTAGGGAAGGATCCCATGGAACAGCTTGCATATGCGCATTTCGGAATGAAATAGCTTGCGCATGCGCATTTCACCACGTGAGACTGCAACATCATCTCATCAGTTTCAGGAGGAGTTACTGCTGCTATCTTACACGCGCAGGCAGGGAAGCACGCTAAAGATATACCGGAGAACATTTTTGGAGAGACTACAAGGTCATCTCATCACCTTCGGGAGCAGCTACTGCCACCGTCTTACCCACATACAGGCGTGGAAGCACACTAATAACATATTGAAGAGCATTCTTTGAAATATATAAAAAAAAAAAAAGTCCTGTAACTATTGATTCCAAGCCACATTCAAGCACATTTGCAACAGGAAACAGAACTTGGTAGTGTCCTCAACATTGAATATTTGTCTCTTTCATGCAAGTAGTAAGCAGTATTTCTGTTTCAAAACACAAAAGTGGATCCCAGTGGTGATGTACACACTTTACATCACTGATCACAGGTATATTGCAACAGTGATATGTACACCCTGCGTGGCTGACCAGAAGCGTACCACAGTGGTGATACGCATACCTTGTATACGTTGACATTTTGAAGGAAGTAGTATATTTGGGAACACAATCTCCTACTGTTTAATTTTTCTCAAGTATGCAGTTGGTTAATTCACCACCACCATTCTTAGAAACACCCAGTATGCCTTCCATTCCCTGGAAACAATGGTTTGATGGATTTGAAACCTATCTTGGAGCTATTGGTGCGGCTCGTTTCAGACCAGAAAGAAGTATTTATTGCTACATTTGTTGGGTTATGAAGGGAGAGAGATCTTTAAACATCTACCTGAGTTAGTACAAAATGAGGAAGAATTAGATGACTATCAGGTTGCCAGTAAAAAATTGGCCACAAGGTTTGATATTCTGCTCAGTTTAGTGGTTTTAAGGCATACATTTTTCAAACGTACACAAGTGCACAATGAATATGTTGATGCGTACATTAGTGCTCTTAGGAAGCTGTCGTCCCAATGTGAGTTTTGTGATTTTCAGGACCAACTGATAAGGTATCAATTCATTGGTCATTGTGCGGATAAACCTATCCAACAAAAACTCGTGAGCATGGGAAATCCAACCTTGGAGGAGGCCATTAAAGTTGCCAAGAGCTTTGAACTGGCACAAATATCACTGAAAGAACTCAGGCCCTCATTATGAACACAGCAGTAAACACAGCACTGGCGGCGGTGGCGGTAACAACCGCCAACAGTTGTGTGATCCGGACCGCCAAATAATGAACCACTTTAAACACAGGCATCCAGAAAAACAC
Organism: Pleurodeles waltl; assembly: GCF_031143425.1. Classification (NCBI taxonomy): domain Eukaryota; kingdom Metazoa; phylum Chordata; class Amphibia; order Caudata; family Salamandridae; genus Pleurodeles; species Pleurodeles waltl. The sequence goes on from NC_090445.1 coordinate 503,899,184, forward strand.
TCACCGCCAGCAGAGGAGTGCCAACAACGACAGCAGAGCCCACCCACAGGCCGACAGAAAGGCCCTATCCGCCCATCAAATAATGAAGCACTAGACCACCATCAGTTCCGGGGCGGGAACCACCGCCACGCAAACCCAGGCGTAAACTAACCAAATAGAAGGAAACACTCACCGGAGGCACCACAACATGCCGAAGCAGAAATGGATAGAGAGCTGCAGATCATGCCAGCCCTGCTCCTTGCCATATACCTCCACGACCGAGACTGCTGACGAAGATGACAACGGTAAGTACCACAACCTACTAAACAAGGGAAGAAAGGTCACAGTTACATACCCGCCCACTCCACCCACCCTGCAATGCACCCACAACCCTTCACAGCAGCACAAGACATACACCCCACAGCAAGAGGTACTTACCCGACACAAGGCAAATCCAACCTGCACAAAGTACACACATGTGCCCAACACCCCCAACCAAAGAAATGATGAACCACGGATCCTTAATGTGCCATAAACAACACTGGCCACACATTAATTTTTATTCAGCTCAAAGAGCAATACAGGTGCAACATAATGCCAATGGCCAGTCCAGTGTACATAGTCTGATGGGACAAATTGGCCCCAACTTGACTCCCACAAGCGCAAAGGTACTCCACCTCATAGGGGCAACAATGGGCTATCCAGGCACCTCAGGGAACAGGGGCAGAGGGAGGTGGGGGTGGGGACTTACGACTGGGAGGGGAGGCTTGTCCTTACGTTTGGATGGTGGAGGGGGCTTGAATCTGGACCTTGAGGCAGGTGGAGTGGATTTGACCTTGGGTGCGTCAGATGTTCCAGAGCCAGCTCTTGATCACAGGGGAGGTAGCAAGGGAATAGGAAGGGCGGACAGGGGTGGGCTGTGACGTGGGGGAATGGACAGGGAAAGGAGGTGGGCACATTTAAGGGCAAGACGGGGTGGGCCAGTGGGTTCGAGTAGGTCTACAAGGGATAGGAAAAGTTTCTTTGGGGCAATCGGGGTGGACCTGGAGGAAGGCGTGGGAGTGGAGGTAGATAGAGCGGTCATGACAGGTGTAGGTGTGTGTGACGTGGCTGCAGGTAACTGCATAGTATGCTGAGGTTTGGTGGATGGGTGATGGGTGGGTGTTTTGGTGCGTTTGAGTGTCTTGGGAGGAGGGGGTGGACACAGTGGGACAAGACAGGCTGGCAGTGTAAATGTATGTTGTCTTGGTGTTTGCAAGTCTGGTGAGTGTGCTGCATGTGTCAACTAAAGTCGTTGTGGTGAGTGCAGGTGTGGTGTCTGGGGTGCATGAATGTGTGTCTGAGATTGTGGTGACTGCAAGAATAGGGTCAGCAACATTGAATGAGGGTGCAGTGCCTGTGGGTGTGCATGTAGAGGGGACAGACAGGGAGGCGGTAGATGTGGACAACTGGGGGAAGTGGATGTTGGTGAGTGTGCCTGTCTATGTTGGCTGTGTGTATGCCTGTGGTGGGAGGTGTGGTGCTTGTATTTTGAAGTGTGCTTCTTGTGTGTTGAGGTGTGTGCCTGCGTGTCAGAATGCGTGCTTTGGACGGGTGAAGGGAGAGGGGTGCTGGAAGGGGTAGTGGTTGTTGGAGGGGGGACGGAATGACCAGGGACACTGGCTGCCATCAAAGAGGAGGCCAGAGTCTGAAAAGATCTCTGTAGGCCAGACACAGCACTGTGAATGCCATCCAGATAGGCATTGTTCTGCTGCACCTCTGATGCCAGCCCCTGGATGGCACTGACAATGGTTGTCTGTCCTACAGAGATGGTTCTCAGGAGGTCAATAGCCTCCTCCGTGAGGGCAGCAGGGCTGACTGGGGCAGGGAATGAGGTGCCTGGGGCGAAGGAGACGCCCACCCTTCTGCGTGAGCGGGCACGGGCATGTTGGTGGGGAGCAAATGGGAGGGCGGTGATGGTATGGGGGTGGCGGAAGATGACACAGAATGGGTGGGCCCACTAGGGTCCGCCACCACCAGGGAGCTCCCATCCGAGGAGGTATCAGAGTCACTACGTCCAGTTGACTCCCCCATGGTACTCCCCTCACCCTCCAACCCACAGGTCCCCTTGGCGTCGGATGACCCTGCCTCCGTGGAACCGTGGGCCGCTGCATCCTCACTCGCCTGTGCCTCAGCTCCCTCGCCAGATTATGCTGATGTACACAGACAAGAGAACAGGGATGGGGAGACAAAACAGGAGAGACAATTGTAAATAGCTGAATGGAGGTACATAAGTGGTTCACACATACACCCACCCTGCAAATATTCCACCAGGCAGCACCTACAGCTATACACATGGCTATGCCCCTGACCAGTGGCCACAACCCTGCTCTACAGCCATTCCCCACAGCACTGAAGAACCTGAAGTGCTGCAGACCTGACCCTTTCAACCCTACTCCCCATGGGGGGCATTATGTAGATGGACATCCGTCAGAGTCCCTGCCACTAGACAGCATACATACAACTGCACACACACATATCCATCAAGGAGCCAAAGTATGGTTTTTGGACTCACCCCCTTGTGACTGCTGTGCAGCCTTCAAGCGCCCATCCAGGTCCGGGTACGCCACCGCCAGAATGCATCACATAAGGGGGTCAGTGCCCGAAAGGCACGCCTTCCTCGTTGGGAGGACTTCCCCAGCTGGGCCTCGCAGATCATCCTTGCCCAGTGCTGTAGGTCCTCCCACCGCTTCCTGCAATGGGTGCTCCGCTGGTTGTAGACCCCCAGGGTCCGCACCTCCCTGACGATGGTCTGCCAAAGTCCCCTCTTCTGATGGGCGCTGACCTATATGGGACACACAGAAAAAGGAACACAGAGGTCAGACAATGGCCATTACATACAGCTGGCTATACGTCCACTATGAGACGGACATATATAACAGCCTAACAGCACACACTCACGCAGCATTTCAGGAACCCTGGACTATACAGTGTCACACGTGTACACATGTCTACAGCCATCTACCACCATTACACACATCCATGCCCCCCAACCCTCCTACTCACCTGTACCTCTGGCAGACCGTAGAGCTTGGTGTACAGGGGCAGGACCCCGTCCACGAGCTTCTCCAATTGCTCGCTGGTGAAGGCCGGGGCCCTTTCCCCTGCCACACATGCCATTTCCATGACCAGAGGCAGGAAACAGCAGTACACTCAGTGGAGTACCTGCATGCACGAGATCCGGGAGTCAAGTGAAGTTGGGGTGATGAGTTAGTGTACGCACCATGGCGGTGTGCACCATCACCGCCGATTATGATACCCTAACAATGCCCATTGACAACCATGTTAACCAAAGAATTTGCGCACAGCGGTAAACACCGCCTTACGCTACTACGTCAACTGCTAGTGGTATGAGGTCACTTCCACCACAATACTTCTGGATTACAGGGGGCAGACATTTTGGCCTTAACTACGCAGTTGTTAAATCCTCATCTGCTCAATGCAGGCCCTATTGTCCCCAAACACCCGTAAGCATGAACCAACATGCATTTGCTCACCTGAACAGTCCTGATGTATCATTGTGGTCATGTTGCTACAGTGTCACACATACTATGCATTTGTGTCATCAAAAATCATTCCAGCTGTGCTGAATAGGAAACATTGTGGGCAGATGAATGTGAGTTCCTCACTTGTGTTCTATACTACTCCTAGGTACAGGCCCTTGGAGGGCCCCATCGGTGTATAGACCACTTGTTGATTTGGGGACCATGGTGGAGTGTCACATAATTATCAATTACAGACTCACTCGTGCTACTATTCATGAACTTTGTGCATTACTGGATTCAGCACTGAGACCGGCTAATCATAATCAGCATGCCATCCCTACTGAAGTGCAGGTGGTCTCTGCACTCCATTTCCTGGCCACGGGCTCATTTCAAGTGACAGTGGGCATGGGTGCAGGTTTTTTACAGACAATGATTAGCATTATACTGTCCAGATTCCTGAATGCATTTGTATGACACCTGCAGTCCTATGTGAGGTTTCCCCAAAGTGCTGACCTCCCTGCCATCAAGTCGAACTTCTATGCCTTTGCCAACATACCCCATGTGATAGGTGCCATCGATGGAACCCACATAGCTCTCATCCCCCCAAGAGTCAGTGAACAGGTGTACAGGAACAGGCAGAACTTTCATTCCATGAACATTAAATTGGTGTGTCCTGTAGACCGGTACATCTCACATGTGAATGCCATGATCCCTGGATCAGTCCATGATTCCTTTGTGCTAAGGAGCAGTAGTGTGCCACACAAGATGGAACAACTACAAGGGGACAGAAGATGGATCATAGGTACGTGTGTCTGATACTTATTGCCACATAGCAGACAGCCAGGATGTCTGCCACTGAGGGTTGTCATTGACAGTCCTGTTTTGCCAACTTCTTTAGGTGATTCTGGCTACCCCAATGTTAGAAATGGGTCTTTGCTTGACAGTCAGGTTACCCCCTGTTCAAGCAAGGACCCTCACTCTAGTCTGGGTAAAAGAGAAGTACCCTCAGCTAACCCCTGCTAACCCCCTAGGTAGCTTGGCACGAGCAGTAGGCTTAACTTCAGAGTGATAGGTGTAAAGTATTTGTGCCAACACACTAGGTAACTTAATGAAAACACTACAAAATGACACAACACCAGTTTAGAAAATTAGGAAATATTTATGTAAACAAAACAAGACCAAAACAACAAAAATCCACAATACACAAGGCAAGTTATCAATAAAAATGCAAAAAAAGTATTTCTGTAGTTTTAAACACACACTAACACTGTTAGCGTGAAAATGTACCTGGGGTGCGTCAAAAAAAAACCTGCACGGGAGAGTGTGCGTCAAAATGGGCTTGCTATGCTTTGATTTCACTCACGAGTGAGACATTGCGCTGTTTCTCCTTTTGTTGGGTTCGGGCACGTCATTTCTTCTCTCCGCAGGAGAGTGATGCGTCGATCCGGTCAGCACTCACGAGTCCAGGCAAGCCTTGCATTGTTTTTACTCACCCAGCGGTACTTGCATCGGAAATCCAGCCACACGATGATTCAAAAACCATGCAGCGCGAGTTTCAATCTCCGAGTCGCCGTCAGCGCTGCTGCACGTCGTTTCTCCAGCTCCGTGCATCGATTCTTCGGTCGCGTTGCAGGTGAGTGTTGATTTTCAGCCGCGAAGCCGGGGGCGTGACAATTTTTCAGCCGCAGATCAGAGTCGTGTCGATCTTTTCCCCGCACGGCATTCTGTGTGTGGATTTCATCCTCGTCGGCTGCCAGCTTCTCCTTTCAGGGTCCCAGGAACTGGATGGGCACCACAGGGCAAAGTATGTGTCTTTCCAGAGATTCCAGGTGCTGGCAGAGAGAGTCTTTGCTGTCCCTGAGACTTCAAACAACAGGAGGCAAGCTCTAAATCAAGCCCTTGGAGATCTTCACAAGATGGAAGGCACACAAAGTCCAGTCTTTGCCCTCTTACTCTGGCAGAAGCAGCAACTGTAGGATAGCTCCACAAAGCACAGTCACAGGCAGGGCAGCTCTTCTTCCTCAGCTCTTCAGCTCTTTTCCAGGCAGGGGTTCCTCTTGGTTTCCAGAAGTCTTCTAAAGTCTGTGGTTTTGGGTGCCCTTCTTCTACCCAATTTCTCCTTTGAAGTAGGCCTACTTCAAAGTAAAGTCTCTTTTGAATGTGAAATCCTGCCTTGCCTAGGCCAGGCCCCAGACACTCACCAGGGGGTTGGAGACTGCATTGTGTGTGGACAGGCACAGCCCTTTCTGGTGTAAGTGACCACTCCTCCCCTCCCTCCTAGCACAGATGGTGTCAACACCAGGACAGTGCGCACTATACGGCCAACATAATGCAAAATGACAAACCTTATGCAATGTAATAATTAATGCATTGTGTGTTGATATTGCATATTAACGTTTTGCATTGCAGATATTTATCTTGAAATGTCATTAATGCTGTTTGTAATGTATTGTTCATTTTCAGGCCTTTCCTGCAGCCTGGCTGGGTGTGGCATGTGGGCAGGGCTTGGATCTATTTAAGGAACCCAGCCCAGCTCCACATACTCACTATTCAGAGGTCCCGGTGCAGAGCAGCAGCATTTCCCTGGGCTCCTGTTCCGGAGGCCTACTTTGACATTTCCTGGCCCTGTCCTCATTATCTTGCTGATCTTCAAGCAGGGCAGTAAGACGGAGTTCGGGGTAGGCCCCGACTCCGTTTCTAGAATCATTTGAGTTTTTGGCTTTGTGATTTACAATGTGCGCGATTTATTCTTGGCACTTAACCCTTGCAGTTCGGATCGGAAGAGTGCGCGATCATTTCGAGGCATTTCAATCTTGATGGTTGAATCGGCAACAGTGTGCGCGATTCATTCTTGGCAATTAACCCTTGCAGTTCGGATCGGCAGAGTGCACAATCATTTCAAGGCATTTGAATCTTGATGGTTGAATCAGCAACAGTGTGCTCAATTCATTCTTGGCAATTAACCCTTGTAGTTCCGATCAGGAGAGTGCACGATCATTTCGAGGCATTTGAATCTTGATGGTTGAATCGGCAACAGTGAGCACGATTCATTCTTGACAATTAACCCTTGCAGTTCAAATCGGTAGAGCGTGCGATCGTTCCGGGTACTTGAGTCTTGATGCGCAGTCTGACAATAAGGTGCGTAATAATTTCTGGGCAATTGAATCTTGAAACTTAGGTCAAACAGAGTGTGATCTTTCTAGACAAAACAAGTTCAGTCAGTTTGCCTATTCTACAGTATCATTCATGAATCCTACAGCAGTTAATTCTTTGTGAACGAATGTATTCATTGACTCTTGTTGTGATGTAATTGCTATTCTAAGGATTAACTTGAGAGAGTTCAATGCTCAGAGCATATGAGTATAAAAAGGTCACGTTATTGAAAAGTTCTTGATCTCTCATGTTATTAGAGCATTAAGAATTAAAACAAAGTTCATGAAGATTAATGTGAATTACCTTGCTATTGTGTTCTTAACTCTTGCTTCCACAGGTCTCCTTCCCGGCTGTTCCCAACCTAAACCCCATCCCCCGCTTGGCCATTCTTTAACTCTGTGCTATGACAGCTAGTAGAGTTTGGAGCTGCCAAGAGGTGGACATGTTGGGAACAGGCGCAAACCCTGAGGATGCGATCTCGCTGACAGATGGCTCATCAGGAAATGCAGACTACACCCCAGCTCCCTTTGTGTCACTGTCTAGTGTGAGGTGCAACCAGCCCAACTATCAGACTGACCCAGACAGGGAATTCACACACAGGCAGAGTCACAGAAATAGTATAGGAAGAAAATACTCACTTTCTAAAAGTATCATTTTCAAACACACAATCCTAAAATCAACGTTACCAAAATATGTATTTTTAAATTGTGAGCTCAGAGACCCCAAACTCCACATGTCCATCTGCTCCCAAAGGGAACCTACACTTTAATCAGACTTAAAGGTAGCCCCCATGTTAACCTATGAGAGGGACAGCCCTTGCAACAGTGAAAAACTAATTTAGCAATATTTCACTGTCAGGACATATAAAATACATTACTATGGCCCTCATTACAACCCTGGCGGTCGGTGTCGAAGTGGTGGTAATACCGCCAACAGGCCGGCGGTAAAAGAAATGGGATCATGACAATGGCAGAAACCGCCAACACAGACAGCCACTTTAGCACTCCGACCACCACAGCTGTTTTAACAAACACCGCGGCGGTAACCGCCAACAGACAGGTGGAAGACAATGTACCGCCCACACTATTACAAGGCACCATTCCGCCACATTTTCCGGGGCGGTACCAATGCCATCAAAAGCACGGCAGAAACAGTACACAGAAGGGAAACCAATCACCTTTCGATGCCCAAGGAAGAACTAGGATGTCATGGAGCCCGAATTGCAGATCGTACCCATGTTGCTGTATCTATTAATACACCACGAAGGGGAAAGAAGGCGGCGGTGGCGACAACGACGGTGAGTACTGCACCTAGCACACAGGGGAGGGGAAGAGGGCAAAGAGAGTGACACACACATGCAACATGCCCAACCCCCACCCACAACATCATACACACACACATATCCAATAACATCACAGATACACCCCGTCACCCCCTGGAAGAACGCAAGGACCAAACGAAATGAGTTTAACTAGTGTAATATTGGAACAATCGGATAGATCAAGAGAACAGCAAATAATCAGTATTCACAAATATTTACAGCAAGTACACAAGTCCGTACACTGTCCCATGAAATGTCCGTGGACCAGTGGTCCCAAAAAGCATGGGTGAAGCCCACACATGACACCTGCCTCAAAACGGAGAGAACACTGCAGGGGCATCAGGTAAAAAAAAAACAGGCACCTCAGAGGGAAGGGGAGGGGGGCACCTCAGCCTGATGATGGTACAACGCCACTGCTCCTCGAGGGGGCTCCATGCCCACTGCTTGGTCCTGGGGAGTGAAAAGCCACAGTCTCTCAAGTCTCTCAAGTGGGTTCACTGCCCACTGCTTGGTCCTGGGGAGTGCAAAGCCACAGTCTCTCAAGTCTCTCAAGTGGGTTCACTGCCCACTGCTTTCTCCTGGGGAATGCAAAGCCACAGTCTCTCACTGCCCACTGCTTGCTCCTGGGGAGTGCAAAGCCACAGTCTCTCAAGTCTCTCAAGTGGGTTCACTGCCCACTGCTTGCTCCTGGGGAGTGAAAAGCCACAGTCTCTCAAGTGGGTGGTCGTCCCACATGCTCTGGAGGGGGCTTTGTGCCCAGAGTGCTTCATCCTGCCAAGGACTGGGTGAGTGGATGCATTACTCCACTGGTTCTGGAGGGGGCTTTGTGCCCAGAGTGCTTCATCCTGCCAAGGACTGGGTGAGCGGCTATATTTCCCCACTGGTTCTGGAGGGGACTTTGTGCCCAGTGTGCTTCATCCTGCCAAGGAAAGTGAGAATGGATGCCTTTATCCACTGGTTCCGGAGGGGGCTTTGTTCCCAAAGTGCTTCATCCTCCCAAGGACTGGGTGAGTGGATGCATTTCTCCACTGGTTCTGGAGGGGGCTTTGTGCCCAGTGTGCTTCATCCTGCCAAGGAAAGTGAGAGTGGATGCATTTCCCCACTGGTACTGGAGGGGGCTTTGTGCCCTGCGTGCTTCATCCTGCCAAGGACTGGGTGAGTGGATGCATTTCTCCACTGGTTCTGGAGGGGGCTTTGTGCCCAGTGTGCTTCATTCCGCGAAGGAAAATGAGGGTGAATGCATTTCTCCACTGGTTCTGAAGGGGGCTTTGTGCCCAAAGTGCTTCATCCTGCCAAGGACTGGGTGAGTGGATGCATTTATCCACTGGTTCTGCAGGGGGCTTTGTGCCAAGTGTGCTTCATCCTGCCAAGGAAAGTGAGAGTGGATGCATTTCTCCACTGGTTCTGGAGGGGGCTTTGTGCCCAGTGATGCTGCACCAGGGGTGTGGCAGTTGACATCCTCTCACCTGGGTGTCTTAGCCACACAATGCACCTGGAACAGATAGCATGATACTCCATGGAGGCAGAGCCACACGCCATCCTGCGGTGACTTTGGCTGCCAATTGCTGGTTTGTGTCAGTGCTGGAGGTTGTGTCTCAAGTGGCATGTCCAGGGTCCAGGACGTCACCTGCAGACTCTGACAGCTGCGCACTGGGGATGGGGCTGACGTCCGACAGAGTGGCATTGGCTGTAAACATAGCGGTGCTGATGGTGGTGCAGGTGGTGGTGTCTGCGGCGGAGATGCCGCCAATGCTGGCCGTGGTGCAAGTAAATGTTGTGGTGGATGGAGACACCATCCCGTCTCCGGCAGCCTCGGATGGCTGATCCTTGGGGAGGATGCTGCAGACTGACGTTGTGGCAGCGGCGGTGCAGGTGGCGGTACAGGTGGCCGTCAGAGCGGTGGTGGTGACTGTGGTGCATGTGGCTCCCATCCCTGATGATATGGTAGTCACCAGCCCCGCACCCAGAAACATCGTGCCCCAAGGTGACGTGCCCTTTGGCTTGTGGCCCTTCCCCATCTTGACAGTCGCTGCAGGGACCTTGGCACTGTCCACTCGGTGTTTGGGTGAGACCTTGCTGGGTGGGTGGTGTGACTGTACCCTGCTGGAAACCGGCCCCTTTTTGACCTTTGCAGGTGTTGGAATAGGGTGGTCCTTCTTTTCTGTCTGTGGCACACTGGCAGCTCTGACGGGTGCCCCTTAGATCGTACTGGACTAGCAGGCACCACAGCGGGTGCAGATTTGGTGGCTGAGGTGCTGGGCTGGGATCTAGACATCCTGGCCATGGGGAAGGACGGGAGGGAGGTATAGGGAAGAGGTTAATGTTAGCTAGGACAAGTTTTTTAGACACACTGGGACGGGAAGATGGAGGGGGTGTGGGTGTGGAGGAAGAGGTAGTGGTTGTAGGATGTGTACATCTGCTGAGTTTGGGTAAGGGTGCAAATGCAGGAGGCTGTTGTGAGGTGGATGGCTGTTGAGTGGGTGTGTGCCTGTATGTGTACTTTGGGAGGAGGGCTCACAGACACACTCGGAGAGGACACAGGTGATGTGTGAATGGTAGTAGGGGTGGTGATTGCACATGAGCGGTGTGTAGTGATGGGCGTGCTGGTGATGGAGGCAGTGGCTGATGATGTAGTGCATGCTGGTGTGACTGGAGACGAGACTGAGAGGGAGGTGGAGGACGTGGAGGATGGAGACACAGTGGAGGAAGTGGATGTTGGTATGTGTGCATGGGTATGGTGCTTGTGTGAGTGCCTGTGGGATGTGTGGTACTTATGTTTTCCTGAGTCACTTTTGTGTGTTGATGTGTGTGCATGCTGGTCTGATGGTGTGCTTGAGATAGGCTAAGGTAGAGGGGATTGGGTTTGGGTAGTGGAAGTTGGAGGGGGGGCTGGACACCGGGACAATGGCTGCCATCAGTGCTGAGCCAGAGCCTGAAATGCTCTCTTTTGGGCCACCACGCCAGAATGAATGCCCTCCAGGTATGCATTTGTTTGCTGCAAATGCCTCTCACCAACGTGGATGGCATTCAGAATGGTTCATTGCCCAACAGTGAGGGATCTCAGGAGGTCAATAGCCTCCTCACTGAGGGCAGCAGGGCTGACTGGGACAGGGCCTGAGGTGCCTGGGGCGAAGGAGATGCCCACCCTCCTGGGTGAGCGGGCATGGGAAACACGCTGAGGCACTGCTGGGAGGGCGGTGCTGGTAGGGGGGTCACAAGACCATCACCAGTCTCATTCTACCGCAGAAAAGGCACCTGACGTTGCAATGCCAGGTTGTGCAACATGCAGCATGCCACGATTATCTGGCACACCTTATTCGGTGAGTAGTATAGGGAGCCACCTGTTCCTGTGCCATATCTGGGCCTGAGGGGCCGTTTGGGTACCTGGTGTTGGCCTGTACGGGTTGAGATGCAGGTCTCCTGTGTGTCCTGAAATGGTGGCACAAGTCCAGTTGCTGCTGTTGATGTTGTTGCCCGGTCTGTATCTTGGCCTGTAGTAGGGGCTTCCTAGTCGGTGGGGGCCTCAGGCTGTGTTTGGACATGGTGCAGCAGCGCCCCTGCTATGGTGGCCATTGTGACATTGTGTAGTTTCCACTGCTCCATGGCCTCTTTGTGGTGTGCTACCTGCATCCTTTGACTCTGCTCCAGGATGGACACCTTCTGGGCCAATCTGTCCTGGGTATGGTGATATGCTCCCAGGACCTCAGAGATCAAGTGCTGGGCTGCAGCATCCATCCTGTGGCCTAACCCCTGGGCCACTGATGCCCTCCCAGAGGGCCTAGCCCCCCTTGCCTGTGTCCCCTGCACAGGTCTGGCAGTACCACTTGTACTGGGGCCATCGTCTTCCTGCATGTTGGTAGGAGGTGACTGAGGCCTCTGCCCATGTGTTCCACCAGTCTGTGGCCTGGATACACAGGTGTGGGGACGGTTGCCCCGGGCTGATGTTGTTGGCTTGGTGGTAGGGGTCTCAGTGGTGTCCTGAGTGGGGCTGCTCGATGGTGACAGGCCAGGACTGTGTGAGGGGCTAGGGTGTTCGTCAATGGCCAGGGTTCCATCTCCAGTGTCCTGGGTGGTCCCTCTGTCTCCCTGTAGGGCACTGCCACTCCTTGTCCTGTCCGGCAGTGTGGCATCAGTGGTGGTGCCTGTTGGAGGGAATGGAATTGTCTGTTACTATTGCATGATCGGATGGTGTGCACAGGTGTGGGCTGTTTTGTGCAGGTTTTTACACTTTGGGGGCATGCAGGGTGCCTTTGTGAGGTTTGCATTGCATTTTGCTTAGGATGTTGAGGTGCATTGTGGGTGGTGTAGTGCCTTTGTGATTCCTTGCAGGGGTAGGTGGCTGTGGACAGGAGAAGGGATGTGGGCCTGTTAGTGGGTTTGTGTGCATGCAGGGTGACTGGGTGTTGTGAACGTGGGCTGGGTGGAGTTGTGGTCCTGGTGGCTGTTGGAGGGGTGGAGTGGTGCATGCATTACAGGTGTGATGTATATGGGGTAATTGTAGATGACTTACTCGAGTCCATCACTACAGTGAATCCAGTGAGGCCCTCAGGTTGCAGGATGGCCAGTACCTTTTCCTCCCAGTCATTGTAGTCGGGTGGTGTTGGTGGAAGCCCTCCCCCAGTCTTCTGGACTGCCATGTTGTGCCGGGATGCCATGGACCTGACCTTCCCACGCAGGTCGTTCCATCTCTTGCGGATGTCGTCCCTGGTGCGTGGATCGTGTCCCGCTGCAATGACCTTGTTTCTATTGTCTGCCATAGCTCCATCTTCCTGGCGATGGGTGTGTGCTGGACCTGTGCCCCGAATAATTGTCGCTCGACCTTCAATATCTCGTCCACCATGGTCCTTAGCTCCATTTCTGTGAAGCTTGGATGTTTGGGGGGGTGCCATGGTGTGGGTTGTGAATGGTGTCTTGTGTGGATCTAGGTGAGGGTGCTGTTGTGTGGTTGGGTGTATGTATCATGTATTGTGGCGTTCAGTGTCTGCTTCTGGGGTTCTCTGTCTCAGTTGCCTAATTTTGTTGCAAATAATTGTGGGGTGTGTCTGTGGGTGTTTTATAGTGTTGTCGATGTGTGTCAGGTGTGAGGGTTTTGAACTTGCCAATGTGTGCATTTCTTACTGTTGGGTCCACTTGCCGGCCGTGACGGTCTGTACCGCCTTTGGTCGTTCAGCTTCCACTGACCGCCACAGTCATTTGTGCATCATTATTTGGAGGGCGGAGAGTTTGTGTGCTCGGTGGTGTCGGGCGGGAGGTCCAGCATTTCCGCCGACAAGGTCCTGGCGGTGACTGGTGGCAGGGAGATTTTTGTTGGTTTCTGATTTTTGCTTCATTATATGGCGGGTTTCTGTTCACCGCCAAGGGAGGTCTTCTGTTCGCCGTCACCACGGCGGTCTACAGTGTTTACCACCGGGTTCATAATGACCGCCTTGGTGTCAGTAACTCCATAAAAGACAATGGGCTTGTAAATGTTAATATTGTCAAGTCTAGTACAAAGTGAGGAGGCACAAACAGAAGTGAACAATAGAAATATGAAAACAGTTTCTTTAAAAATAATATGTGTTTTAGGTGTGGTAATGCTCCACACAACAGAGAAAGCAGATGTCCAGCAAAGAATGTGGTGTGAAGGAAGTGCTGTAAAGTTGTCCATTTTGCCAAGGTGTGTCAATCCGCACAGAGTAGGCAGACAAGAATAAGTTGCGTGGAGGATGAGGATGATGATGATGCAACCCGAGATGAACTTATAGCTAAAGCATTATAGGACATGAATGTGGTCATCAGGGATGATCAGATTGTTAGTGGTGATCAAAGTGAGTGTGTAGAACCCTGTGGATATCATTGTGGGAGATGAAACGTTACATCTGTTGGTTGATTCTGGTGCACGCATAACGATGATTTCATCAGATTTGTTCCATAACTCTCGGGGTGATAGGGAGTTGCATCCCCCAGACAGGGCTCCTGTCTCCTATGAAGGAAGGAAAATAGATTTAGAAGGTTTCCTTGAAGACTGTTTAGAGTTCAAATGGCGTAAAATGCTAGGCAAGGTTTATGTGGCATTGAAGGGTTTTAACATTTTGGGTTGGCTAAAGGATTAAAAGAAAAGAAAATGCCATTCCTGTAAAACATAAGATTAGGTTGGTTACTTCCAGTCTGAGAGATGATCCAAAATTTGAACTAAACAAATTTAAAAACAATGGAGTGACAGAGTCCATTGAATCGAGTTTGTGGCTTTCGCCATTGGTTGTCGGAAACAGAATGGCGACATGAGTTTGTGCGTCGATTTGAGAAGTCTCAACAAAGAAATATGGGTGGACTCACATCCTCTACCCAAAATTAGCAATCTTCTTGAAGAGCTTAGAGGTGCTGTGTGGTTTTCTAAAACTGATCTTGCGACGGCTTACCACCAAGTGGTGTTGGATGAAAAATCTCATCATTGTGCAGCTTTTAATTCACCGTTTGGCACTTTCCAGGTTGGTAGGATGCCATTTGGCCTGGCAGCTGCAGCTTCTGTTTTCCAATGCATAATGCACAAGTTGTTGGAAAATGTCAATGGTGTTTTAACTTTCCAAGATAATGTCTTGATACATGCTAAGTGTCTAAAAGACCATGACAAGGCTGTTAGATCAGTGTTGAGTAACTTACAAACTAATGGGGTCGTTGTGAAAAAAGAGAAACGTGAATTTTGGAAAAAAGAGGTAGAATTTTTGGGGCACTGTGTGTCGAACAAAGGAATAGCACCTCGGTCAGGCTTCGCTAAGGCTGTGGTAGATGGTCCCAATCCCAGAAACAAAGATGAACTGCATTTGTTTATCGATATGTATAAATATTATGCCAGATTACTCCCTGTGTATGCCACCAAGATGAACGTTTTGTCCAATATGCTAAAGAACAAGGTTCCCTGTGTGTGGGATAGTGAGTGTCAAAGCACTTTTAACAAGGTTAAACAGGTATTGGCTAATTCTAGGACGTTGAATCCATATGATCCCAGCATATTGTGCATCATCACTGTGGATGCCAGTAAACATGGTTTGGGAGAAGTGTTGTCTCAGGGTTCCAACGAAGATGAAAAAGCATTACTTTTGCTTCAAGAGTATTGCTTGATCCTGAGCTTAGTTACTCTGTAATTGAGAGGGAATTACCTGCTTGTTACTGGGCAAGTGTGAAATTCAGGAGTTATGTCTGGGGTATGAATGATGTAATACAAATTGACCATAAGCCTTTGGTGTATATTCTGAGTGGTGATAAGGTTAACTACACTATCCCATGCATTGCATGTCTCTCTACAAAATTGCCAAAGTACAATTTTCAAGTAAAATACATTCCAGGAAAGGATAATTTCACTGCTGATTTCTTGTCTAGATGATCTATTTCGGAACAGGAGGCCTTTGATTTAGAGGACAACAAGGAAGATTGTTTTATAGCAGCAGTAGAGGTAGACCAGTGTAAGGTTTGTTTGAAGTAGTTTGGAAAGCTGCAGACAGTAAGGATGTGGTGTTGAGCAGAGTTAAGGATTATATTGTCAATGGGTGGCCAAAGGAAAGATGTTTAAGCACCGAAATTCAACCTTATTCAAAAGTCTGTGAAGAGCTATCTATTGAGCATGGTGTTGTGTTGAGGAATGATAAATGTGTTCCCCCCTATGACATCCGTAAGATGTTGGTAGATCATGCACATGAAGGGCAATTAGGCTCAATCATGACCAAGAGACAGTGCGTGCTCATTATTGATGGCCCTCTATGGACAAAGATGTGTAAATGGTGGTGAATAGTTGTGTGGTGTATAGCAGATCAGAGAAGGGGTTTAAAATTGTGACGCCGCCCTAACTACATATACCTGTGCCTGAGAAAGCTTGGATGAAGGTGGGGGTTGAGATGGTGGGACCTTTTCATTTTCTTACATAGGAGTTACAGTACACATTTGTACTGATGGATTACCATAGCAAATGGCCAGAGGTTAGTTTTGTTTGTAATCCCATGTCTGGCAATGCTATACAATTTCTGAAAGATATTTTCATGAGAGAAGGGTTTCCGGACTACATAGTCTCTGATAATGGTGTCCAATTTGTCAATCATGAAATGCAAGTTTTTTTTGGATGAGTCTGGTGTGAAGCATTTGAGAAGTTCTTTTTACCATACTCAAACCAATGGTTTGGTAGAAAGGATGAACTGAGTGGTGGTGGACTGTATCAAATGGGCTAAAGCTAATGGATATGATGTGAGGGAGCGGTGAAGTCTATGCTCTAGTTTTATCGCACAATGCCACATTCCCTCACTAAAATGCCCCCATTTGAACTTCTAAGGGCAATACGCTCTTCTTCTAAGCTTTTTCCAGTTGGCAATACAGGGTAAGTTCACCGAAAAGGTAGACCTGGACAAAATGTAGGAAGAAGTAAAGGGAGCACAAGAAAAAATGAAAATAGGTACGATTTTATAAAACCTACTAAAGTCCAGGGGTTTCAACCTGGAGATGAGGTATGCATTAAGTGTCAAAAGTTTGTTAAAAAAGGGAATGCTAGTTATGGTGATCCCATCATTGTGAAGAAAGTGTGTGGCAATGCTGTTATTGTTGAGGGTGGAATGTTGGGAAAGTAGTTAAGGTTAATTGTGTTGGGGGTAAATGATTCTGTACCTAGTGAGAATTTGTTTTCCAGCCAAGACTTCAAAGAAAATGTTTCGTTATTGTTAAAGATATAGAGCAACATGTTCCACGAAGGTCCACCCAGGAGAAGTATGTGCCTAGGAAACTCGAGGATTGTTACCGATATTAGTGAAATGTTACTGGTATGTTTGGTACTGGACTGGTACTGGATTGTTACCGATATTAGTGAAGTGAAGTGTTACTGGTATGTTTTGTTAGTATCATGACACTTTATTACCTAATGTAAGAATGACAGTTTATGTTTTGTTTATAGTTTGTTATTATATTTTACTGGGTTTTTAGTTTTAACCTTATGTAGGAATGACATTTTATGTTTTGTTTATAGTTTGTCTTCAATACTTGCTTTTCTGTATTAATATTTTTCACATGTTATGTGATTTTGTGGAACAAAAATGATATAATATGTTATGTTTTATGTTCTATTGCTATGCACTGGGGTTATGTTTCTGTGGTGCTGCTGGTGCGCTCCAAGGTGTTCAGTTGGGAGCGCGTCAGGCAGAGGACACAGCAGTGGTTAGTGTGAGAAACTTGAAACAAATAAACATTTATCAAGACATAACCCTGACTTACTGGCGTTCCTGAGGCAGTCCATAACACACTGGTTGTGCCAACCACATTAGTAACTCTGTAAACATGGCTCAGACCTGCCACTGCAGTGTCGGTGTGTGCAGTTTTAAACTGTAAATTAGACTCAGCAAGTGTACCCACTTGCCAGGCCTAAACCTTCCCTTTTCTTACACGTAAGACACGCCTAAGGTAGGCCCTAAGTAGCCCCAAGGGCAGGTACAGCGTATGGTTAAGGTAGGACAGATAGTAATGTATTTTATATGTCCTAACAGTGAAATACTGCTAAATGTGTTTTTCACTGTTGCAAGGCCTGTCCGTCTCATCGGTTAATAAATGGGGTACCTTTCTTTAAATATGATTAAAGTGTAGATTCCCTTTGGGAGCGGATAGATATGTGGAGTTTGGGGTCTCTGAGCTCACAATTTAAAAATACATCTTTTAGTAAAGTTGATTTTAAGATTGTGTGTTTGCAAATGCCACTTTTAGAAAGTGAGCATTTCCTTGCTTAAACTATTTCTGTGACTCTGCCTGTTTGTGGATTCCCTGTCTGGGTCAGTTTGACAGTTGGGCTGGTTGCACCCCTCACTAGACAGTGACACAAAGGGAGCTGGGGTGTAGAGTGCATTTCCTTGTGAGCCATCTGTGCTAGGAGGGAGGGGAAGATGGGTCACTCACACCTGAAAGGGCTGTGCCTGCCCTCACACAATGCAGTCTCCAACCCGCTGGTGTGTGTCTGGGGCCTGGCCTGGGCAAGGCAGGATTTCACAAACAAGAGAGACTTTTCTTTGAAGTAAGCCTACTTCAAAGGGCAAAATGGGTATAAGAAGGGCACCCAAAACCACAGACTTTAGAACACTTCTGGAAACCAAAAGGAATCTCTGCCTGGAGAAGAGCTGAAGAGCTGAGGATGAAGAGCTGCCCTGCCTGTGACTGTGCTTTGTGGAGCTATCCTGCAGTTGCTGCTTCTGCCTGTGCTAGAGGACAAAAACTGGACTTTGTGTTGCTTTGCTTCTTGTGAAGAACTCTCCAAGGGCTTGATTTAGAGCTTGCCTTCTGTTGTTTGAAGTCTCAGGTGCCCATCCAGTTCCTGGGACCCTGAAAGGAGAAGCTGGCAGACCCAGAGTGAGAAATCCACGTACCGACCGCCTTGCGGGGACAAGATCGACGCGACTCCAATCTGCGGCTGAAAAATCAACTGGCCGCCTGCTTCACGGCAGAAAATCGACACTCGCCTGAAACGTGACCAGAAGATCGACACCCGCGGCTGGAGAAACGACACACAGCATTGCTGACGGAGGATGGTGGGATCGCAACCTGCGCTGCGTGGTTTTCGGGTCGTCGGCTGGATTTCTGACGCAAACACCCTTGGGTGTGTAAAAATGACACAAGGCCTGCCCAGACCCGAGAGTGCTGACCGATCGACGCATCACTCTCCTGCGGAGAAAAGAAATGACGTACGCCGACCCAACTGAAGGAGAAACGACACAAGGTATCGTTCGTGTGTGATATCAACGCGCTGCAAGCCCTTTTTGTCGTACATTCTCACGTGCTGGGTTATTTTTGATGTGCCCAAGGTACATTTTCATCCTAACAGCATTAGCATGGTGTTTGAAATTACATGAAAACTCTTTTTGCATTTTCATTGATAACTTGACTTGTGTTTTGTGGATTTTTGTCGTTTTGGTCTTGTTTTTTTAGATAAATATTTTCTATTTTTCTAAGCCTGTGTTGTGTAATTTTGTAGTGTTTTCATTAAGTTACTGTGTGTGTTATTACAAATACTTTACACCTAGCACTCTGAAGTTAAGTCTACTGCTCGTGCAAAACTACCAAGGGGGTAAGCAGGGGTGAGCTGAGGGTGATTCTATTTTACCCTGACTAGAGTGAGGGTCCTTGCTTAGACAGGGGGTAACCTGACTGCCAAACAAAGACCCCATTTCTAACATTGGTAATCAGTTGTTGGGATTGGACTTGTATTTGTACTTGACAAACAGTGATTAGGTGTACACTACTGTTTTGAGTGCAGACCGCTACGTGACCACATACTACTTGTCTTGTGATTCTTGCTTTTTCCCTTTTCCCTACATCCATTTTTGTGGTAATATTTGATTGACTTCTGAACTTCATTGGGAACTTATTTTCTGCCTTTTGGAACTTTGTACTTTTGTTGATTTTTCATCACGTCCCAATCTGGCGATCCATCAGTTGGAGCTGCTTTTGACCTAGAGGAATTAGAGAACTATACAAAGGCTCAGTTGAAGCAGTTCTGTAAATGTTTTGACAGTCCCATTTAGAGCTCATCCAAGAAGGAGGAGCTGCAAAAGGCCCTGAGGGCCTGGGTGACAGCCAAGGGCACTGAAGGGCACACAGAGCATGAGGAGGATGAGGAGGAATAAAAGCAGTCCATACACAATGGTATTGTGGGTGGGCCTGTTACGTCCAGGGAGAGGGTCTCCAGGGCAGGTAGCAGTGTCTCATCTAAGGGTCTGACACCTGAAGAGTTGCAGGACAGACAGGCAGAGAGGGAGCACCAAAGGGAGTTGGAGAAAATGAGAATGGCCATAGAGGGGAAAAAGTTATTGTTGGCTCATGAGCTCAGCTTAAGAGAGCTGAATGGTGGCAGCCACATCACAGTTCAGCTTGAGAGGAGGGTGCACATTCCTAAAGATCTTGTGAAGGATTACAAGAGGGAGGATGACAAACACCTGTGGTTCAAGGGGTATGAGTCTGCTCTCCACATGAATCTGGTCCCTGATGCTCATTGGGGGGCGGGTCTGTGGAAGCACTTTGAGATAGAGGGGAGGGATAAACTGAAAACCTTAGGGGATGCTCATAATCTCACCTACACTATCATGCAGGATGCCCAACTCACAAGATATGGTCTCAACCCTGAGCAGTATAAGGATACGTTTAGGTCCTATAAGAAGAGGAATCCCAAACATGGTTGGAATGTGATGATTCTTTTTGCAGGTCACTGGATGATTGGGTGAAGGGCAGTAAGGTAACAACGTATGAGGGACTTTACAATCTGATTGCTATGGAGCACTTGTACAATTAATGTTTTCCAGAGCTGGTCCAGCACCTGATTGACAGCAAGCTGACTGTTCCCAGGAAGTTTGCCCAGGAAGCGGACAGCTGGGAGAGCACCAGGGTCCAAAAGAGGTATGGGGGACACCACGCCAAGGGTGGGCAGGATCCCTCTCAGAAGAAAGGGGGGTAAGGGTAAACAGGGAGAGTTCTCTAAAGGGCCCCAAACTGATTCCCAGGGAAAGGATTTGCAGCCCCCAAGGAGAAGAAGCCATGGTTCTCCAAAGGGAAGCCAGTGGCAGGGGGACCCCCACATGAGTGTTATGAATGTGACCAAGTGGGTCATGTGAGGGGGACCCCTAATGCCCAAAGAGCACACCGGCACCCACTGGTGCGCAGCCCCAGGGTTTGGCTAGTGTAGCGCTTGGGGAGGAGTTGGTTCCAGGTGGGTAGGAGCCAGATGAGATGACCCTTATCTCACTAGGGGACAGTGAGATGGTCTAGAGAACCCTTGTGCCTGAGAACACTAAAAAGTACAGGCAGTGGGTGACCATCTATGGACAGAGGGTGGAGGCTCTGAGAGACACAGGAACGAGTGTGACTACAGTGAGGAGTCAGCTGGTGTCTGAAGAGCAGATTGATCCCTGGGTACTTCACCAAGCAGTTGCAGTGGACAACTCAGAGTACCTGTGCAGAGTGGCTGAGGTTCCCTTTGAATGGGGGGGGTTCTCAGGTTCCTTGAAGGTAGCTGTGAGTCCAACCATGACTGTAGATTGTTTGCTAGGCAATGAACTGCAGGATTCCTGTTTGAAGGAGGTGGAACACAGGTCTCACTTAGAGATGTTGTGTCTGCCTGGGTGGGTATGCGTATCAACCTGGTCAATGGCAGCCCGTCAGGGTGGTCAAGAGCCCCCGGAGCCTGAAACAGTGGCCCAGGGGACCGCCAAAAGGAGGAAGGGCAGGGGGTGTAGGAAACCGGCCCCAGAAGTTCCCACACTCCAGGAGGAGGCAAAGCCTGAGGGTGAAGCCCCAGAGCCTACAGGGGAACAGGTGGCTGATCTGGGTGAGGACCCTGAGCTGTTGCAGTGGCAGCAGGAAGGGTGACCCACCAGGGAAGCATTCTGTGCATCACAGAAGACATGCCCTACTTTGGAGGGTTTGCGGCAGCAGGCAGCAGGCTGCAGACCAGGTGGCTGGCAAGGAACCAGGATCTCACCTGATCTACTGGGAGGACGGCATCCTGTATAGTGCGCCTATGGTTCCTGTGCCTGGGCCAGCCCATGCACTGGTGGTACCCCAGTGCTTCAGGGCCTTCCTACAGGGGTTGGCTCATGATGTGCCTTAAGCTGGACATTTGGGGAGACCCTTGAGATGCTTGTCACCCACTTTCACTGGCCCCTAATGCACAGGCACTCAGATGCACATTGCAGGTCTAGCCAAACCTGTCAGGCAAGTGGCAAGAGTGGGGGGAAATGTAAGGCACCCCTCCAACCATTTCCTGTTGTCAGTACCCCCTTTGAAAGGGTTGACATTGACATTGTGGGGCCTCTGGATCCCAAGACAGCCATGAGCAACAGGTTTATCCTGGTCTTGGAGGGCCATGCCACCCGGTACCCAGAAGCCATTCCTCTGAGCTCAATCACTTCCCCTGTGGTGGGTCGTGCTTTGATGGGGGCTTTTCCCTGCATGGGGTTCCCCAAGGAAGTGGTATCTGATAGGGGTACCATCTTCATATCCACGTATATGAAGTCTCTGTGGAAGGAGTGTGGGGTAACCTACAAGTTCACCACCCCTTACCACCCCCAAAGTAATGGTCTGGTTGAGAGATTCAACCGCACCTTGAAAGGCACGATCATGGGCCCGTCAGAGCCCTTCAGGTGGAAGTGGGACATCCACTTGCCATGCCTTCTGTTCAGCTACACGGAGGTGCCTCAAAAAGGACTTGGGTTTAGTCCCTTTAAGCTGATCTATTGCCACTCTGTGAGGAGATCTTTAAGACTGGCGAAGGAGGCTTTGGAAAAAGCTCCTAGTAAACCCCCCCAGGATGTATTCATCTACATGCTGGCTCTAAGAAAACAGACTGCCCGCTTCAGGAGTCTCGCCCAGGAGAACCTGAAAGCAAGCCAGGAGGATATGAAACAGTGGTATGACCGGAATGCCACTCTGGTCGAGTTTCAACCTGGACAAAAAGTGTGGGTGATAGCACCATTGGAGCCTAGGGCACTTCAGGACAAGTGGACTGGTTTATTTAAGGTGGTGGAGCGCAAGAATGAAGTCACCTACCTGGTGGACTTACAGTCTCCAAGGAACCTGTGACGGGTCGTTCTCTACGAACGCAGCCCTACGATGCCCTGGGGGTACTTCCGGTTCACCATTCGGCAACCCAGAAGCACAATTCCCATCACCCTATGACAGGGAGTGGATAGCTGGAGGAGGGATTTTTAAATCCCCTTACATCGGTGCGGAAGGAACGCCGGATTTCTTCAACCACACGGACACCGAAGCTCTGACCGCAAGGAAGAAGACCATGGAGAACTCCGGAACCAGGACCCCAGGAGAGATTCTGCCAGCGAGACGAGCAGGAGACGACAACTCGCATAGACCGGCCATGCTCTAGGAAGAGCGTGGTCTGACCCGGTATGATACTGTGGCAGACAGAAATAATAATAAACAGGAATAAGACGTGCTGGGTTGGTGGTAGGGGGGATTAGAAAACTGAGTTAAAAGGGAACCATCCCATTTGGCCTCAATATTATTTTTTTTACCCTTAATAAAGCTTTTGTTGGGTTTTATTTATTAGACCGAAAGCATTTTTTTTTTTTTCTTTTAGTATTTCTTTTGGTTGTATTTCTACATGAGACGCGGGCTATTGCGGGTAGCAGTCAATAAAACCCATGGGTCAGAACAGGACCTAAGATAGAAAACTAAAGAGAGAGAAAAGGACAAACTGGGTCAGAAATAAGAATTCAAAGACAGAGAGGCTACAGAAACAGAATCGTAACCAGAGACAGAAAAAGGCAACAAGATAGGCAGAAAGAAAACCTCAGAAAAAGAAAGAGAAAAAACAGCACAGAAAAAGAAAGAAAATAAAATACCAGAGAGAGAGAAGTCAGAAACAACAAGAGGAAGGAGAAAGGAAAAAAAGGAAACAGTAGTTGTGATACATACCTACATACCAACCTTCTTGTATTCTTCTTTCTTCCCATGCGCCTCCTGAGTCCACATCTGGGTAAAGAAGAATACAAAGAGAGCTAAATAGTGAAGACCTATGGAAAGACAAAGACGAAGATCCTAAAAAACAGGAAGAAAATAAAAGGATTATAAGACTGTAAAACATTTCTTTCAATCAATAAGCCATTATACAAAGATCCTTGTGCATCTATATTACTGACCCTCTGTTACAGTGGTGTCAGAAGTGGGATATAAGGAAATCCCGGAATCGAACAGAGATAAGTAATGGAGGACAAATCGTCATTAGCAGATATGACTGCCCAGCTAGCGGAAGGACAGAGGCATCTACAACTCGTATGGGAGGAGCAACTACTAGAGGCTAAGGAAGAGAGGGAAGCTCTACAGACTGCCTTAAAGAGTCAGGTGACGATCATCGCCAATAATCAGCTGGTTCATGAGACGGCTCTGGGGAAATTGACCTAGACCATAGCAAGCAGTAAAGTGCACCCCAATGTTCAAAGTAGTGTCTTGCAAAAATACCAGGAAAATGAAGACCCAGACTCCTTCTTTACCAATTTCGAGTGGGTTGCTAGCTCTGCCAATTGACCAACAGATAAATGGGGCCAATACATTGCACCAATACTTACTGGTATCTGCAAGCGGCTTTTCAGGCGCTAATTCCCAGAGGAGTAACGCCCTATTCTGAGATCAAGAAAGCCAACCTTG
Source organism: Pleurodeles waltl (assembly GCF_031143425.1). NCBI lineage: Eukaryota > Metazoa > Chordata > Amphibia > Caudata > Salamandridae > Pleurodeles > Pleurodeles waltl. The sequence continues at coordinate 503,923,307 of NC_090445.1, forward strand.
AACGAGTCGGGTTAAATCAAGAGAGCTATCGGGTCAGGTTCCGACAAACCAAGTGGGCTCCACAGGAGAATCCCCGCACTCTCTATTATAGAGTACAGTATGCAGCAGGAAAATGGTTAAATCCCATGGAGATGTCCAAGGACACTATGGCCCTCATTACAACTCTGGCGGTAAATCCCGCTTACTGCCGTGATGACGGCTGCCAACATACCGTGTCCACGGCGGAAATCCGCAACGGGTATTATGACCCACACTGAGAATTTCGCCACTGTACAGGCACCCACACAAGTCCGCCACACCAAAGGTCAGTGATAAACTGGTGATAGTAAAACCCACACCATTACGCCAACAGGAATACGCCCACAGTATCATGACCCACGAATCAACGCAGCAGTCTTTCAACCGCGGTAAGCCATTGGCGGTACACACCCCGTGCTCAAAATGCACACACACTTACAAAACCACACCACATTGGACAATTCAAAATACACACACCTGATACACATACACACACCACACCCACACACTCACAACACTATAAAACACACACCCACATTACCTACAACCCCTTACATCGAAAAACTTTGAAGAAGCAGAAAGGGAGAAAAGCAAAGACCACACCAGCATCCAGAGGCACACAACACCATTACTCATACACCATTCATGCACATCACACCACACACCCCAACACATCACCCCACACATCACATCAACCATCACCTCACACATCACTCACACCACATCATGGCACCTCAAAGACACCCCAGGTTTTCTGAGGAGGAGCTCAGGATCATGGTGGAGGAAATCATCCGGGTAGAGCCACAGCTATGTGGATCACAGGTGCAGCAGACCTCCATTGGAAGGAAGATGGAGCTATGGCGGAGAATTGTGGACAGGGTTAACGCAGTGGGACAGCATCCAAGAACAAGGGATGACATCAGGAAGAGGTGAAACGACCTATGGGGGAAGGTACGTTCCGTGGTATCAGGACACCAGGTAGCAGTACAGAGGGCTGGCGGTGGACCCCCACCTCCTCCCCCACAACTAACAACATGGGAGGAAGTCTTGGTGATCATGCATCCTGAAGGCCTTGCAGGAGTAGCAGAAGGACTGGACTCTAATAAGGGACATATTTAATACTATATCCCCACACCCTACTTGCATGCCATCACATACTCCCACCCTCACCCTCACTCCCATGACTCCACCATCTCCTACACATCCCATCACGACCCATCACTCCCACAACCAGTCCCTGCATGCAACAACAATGCATGGACACCCATCACCAAAGCATGTCCAATAGAGAGACTCACCCAGGGCACACAATCACCACTCACACAAGGGTCAAGGCGATAGTGCAAGCACAGTAATAGAGGGAAACACACCCATTGCACAAGATGGCACACACAGATAAAATAACAATGCATTTACACCCCAACAGGACCCCTACCCAACGTCATCGGACAGGAGGTGCCAGCCATACCCAGTCCCCCCATAGAAGAGGCCCTCAGTAATGACAGCATCACTGCACGCCTGGATCAAGATGACCAGCTTGGCCCATCAGGGACCCCTGGACAGTCAGTTCCCCTTCCACAGTCCAAAGCCACCAAAGAACCTCCCCCCTCAGGAAATACCACCACGGCACCCACGCAATGGGCACATGCCACTGTCCCCAGGACACATCAATCAGCAGTGTGTCCACCACTACAGTGACCCCAGGCAACCCCACAAACCCAAAATGATCAGGGACCTGGGGTCAGTGGCAGTGGGCACACGGTTCAGGGAACAGAGGCACAGGACAACAGGGAAGCTGGGAGGACTGCTGTGTGACGGGGAGGACGAGCCCAGGGGACTGACCCTCCACGAGGCAGTATCAAACATCCTGGGAGCATACCACCATTCCCAGGAGACCATGGGCACAGTACTGGCCAAGTTTCAGGAGAACCAGCGGCTGCAGGAGGGACAATACATGGGGATCAGGGAGGGCCTTACCAACATATACACCATCCTGGTCACCATAGCAGGGGTGCTGGCTGACATAAGCAAGACCATGAGGGCGGCAGTGGCACAACAAAGCGCCCCTGACCCTGAATCGAGGAACAGCCCTCCACCTCCGCCGGCACTAGTGAGCAGGACCAAAAGGTCACCAGCACCCCACCCCCTGCAGAAGGAAAACCACCCTGCAAACAGTCCCTACGATCCAGGCAAAAGCCAGAGAACTTTGCCAAGACCCCTGCCAGGAAACAAGACTCTCCTGATTGTCACCCTTCTGTCCCACTCAGTTACCCTGTCCACCTTGAACTGCCATTACTCCCCTTCCTATGCACCATTGGACAATGAACCTGTGATACCAAGAGACTGGACTCTACTATGGACCTTCCTCCACCATCAACCCAGCCCCTTGAAGATACCCCTATACTCATTAGCCCCTAATTAAACACCCTTCAATCACAAACCAATCTTAAGTCAGTCTGACCTTCCACAAATGTATTATTAGAACATCAGCAACAAATAGCAATGTTAATGTTCATTTGCTCATACCAACGTATGACTGTTGTTGGGCAGCAGTACATATAGCAGAAGGCAGAATGAGGTACCCAGATCTGAAAAATTGAAATCCAAAGTGAACTGTCAGTGTCCATAGACAGCGGTTAAGAGGCTGACTTATACAATGTCCTACAGTATTCAGAAATGTGACGAGGAGTTACAGTCTCTTACCTGTGTGTCACTGGAAGTACTGCATGATGATGTTTGTTCAGTTGTCAATATCTTTCTCCTCTGAATCCTCTTCCTCACTGTCCACAAGCTCCACCGCTGCCACAAGTCCATCACCATGCTCATCCTCCTGCAGAAAAGGCACCTGGCGTTGCAATGCCAGATTGTACAACATGCAGCATGCCACGATTATCTGGCACACCTTTTTCGGTGAGTAGTATAGGGAGCCACCTGTTAGATGGAGGCACTGGAATCTGGCCTTCAGGATGCCGAACGTCCTCTAAATAATACACCTAGTTGCCAATGTGCCTCATTGTAGTGGTCCTCTGCCCTTGTCCTGGCATTTCTCACTGGGGTCAGTAGCCATGAGAGGTTGGGGTAACCAGAGTCACCTGAAAATGTCGAGGGATAACTGTTAGACACACACTAACCCTTAGGGACTACCCAATACCCAGACACCTACTCATACCGTGTGGGGACCTTGGGCTCACCTATTAGCAACACACAGTGCCTCTGGAGTTGGCCCATCACATAAGGGATACTGCTATTCCTCAAAATGTAGGCATCATGCACAGAGCCAGGATACTTGGCATTCACATGGGAGATGTACTTGTCCGCCAAACACACCATCTGCACATTCATCGAATGGTAGATTTTTCTATTTCTGTACACTTGTTGATTTCTGCGGGGGGGGACAAATGCCACATGTGTACCGTCAATGGCACCAATGATGATGGGGATATGTCCCAGGGCATAAAAGTCAGCCTTCACTGTGGGAAAAGCCTCCACCTGGGGGAACATGATGTAGCTGCGCATGTGTTTCAGCAGGGCAGAAAACACTCTGGTCAACACATTAGAAAACATTGGCTGAGACATCCCTGATGCCATGGCCACTGTTGTTTGAAAGTAGCCATTTGCCAGGAAATGGAGCACTGACATGACCTGAACTAGTGGGGGGATTTCTGTGGGTTGGCGGATAGATGACATCAGGTCTGGCTCCCATTGGGCACACAGGTGTTGGATTGTGGCACGATCAAGTCTGTAGGTGATTATGATGTGTCTGTCTTCCATTGTTGACAGGTCCACCAGGGGTCTGTACACCGGAGGATGCCACCATCTCATCATCTGCCCCATCGGTTGTGGCCTATGGAGGAGAACGGTGAGCAGAGGGTCATATAACACATAGGTTGCACGAGTGTGTCTGCAGTAATGTGAGTAAATCCGTGTGTGGCGTAGTTAGTCCGTATATGTGCAAAAATGTGCTGTGACGCAGTTGGGTGCCATGCCATGTGTCCCTCTGAAATGGTGGCTGCCTGACTTGTGAGGAGTGACAAGGGGAAATGAGGTAACTGCACTGGCATTGTGCTGCGTCCCTGTAGGCGGTTGAAGACCGCCGTTTAATTCAACACTGGTTATTATTGGGCCCTATGGGTTCCAGGACCCAATGGTGATGTACACCGGCGGTGACGGTACGCACCGCCGCAGACATGACCGCCATTTTCTATCTGTTCACTTACTTGATACCTGACCTTCAACAGGAGAGGACCTACACTGCAAGTGCTGCTGTGACCTGAGTCTGGAAGCAACAATGGCTCGAGTGTCTGCGGAGAGGGCCCCTGTCTTCACTGTGAAGGCGTTGGACAAACTGGTGGATTGGGTCCTCCCCCAGTACACGCTACTCTACGGTCCTCCAGACAAACAGGTGAGTACACTGTGAGCATGATGCGTGGGCAATGCCTGTTTGGAGTGGTGTGGATGGAAGATACATGTGGGGGGGGGGCTGATGGCTGCATGTGACGATGGTCAGTGTATGTGCGTCGGGCATGGGTGAGAACTGGTGGGCAATGAGTCTGACGGTCCGGACGGGTGAGTAATGTCCTTTCCTCCTGTACCTTTCCTCTAGGTTAGAGCCCACCAGAAGAAGGGTGTTTGGCGTACCATCGCCACGGAAGTGCGGACATTCGGGGTCTATCATAGACGGAGCACCCACTGCCGCAAGAGGTAGGAGGACCTATGCCCCTGGAGCAAGAAGATGGCAGAGGCCCAGCTGGGGCAGGCCTACCAACGTGGAAGGGGTGCCCATTGCACCATGACCCCCCTGATGTTCCGCATCCTGGCGGTGGCCTATCCTGTGTTGGATGGGCACTTGAAGCCATCACAGCAGCCACAAGGGGTGAGTACAGTGTCATAAAGCTGACTCTGCACGCTTTACAAAGTGTCTGGGTGGGGGATGTGGGCTGTGGGTTCCCCTAGGCCAGGGCGAACATGACAGGGTAGGTCCCTTGTAGGGCAGGCTCTGAGGCACTCCAACCCCAATATTTTTAGTCGGCATCTACTACTGGGCAGGCTCCTGTAGGTTCCAAGTGTGCAGTAAATGGCGTTAGGCCTTGTACCCCATAGCCTAGTGACTTTACTACTAACTCGTAATGCATGGCCTAGTGCATAGGGCTTCTCCATGTGTGTTGTGTCTGCCAACGGTAGTGGTGTTGCTGGCATTGATCATGTGTGATCTCTGTCTTCCCCCCCCTTCTTGTTTTGTCACCTTGTCCTAGTCTGCATTAGCATCATCTGGCGGAGAAGCAGAGGAACCAGCGACGGAAGGAGCTGCATCCCACATGGCCCAGGAGGGTGAATCTATGGAAGGTGAAGGCACCAGTGGGACGGATGGTGAGGGGAGCTCCACGACGGGGACAGGAGGGGATACCAGCGACTCCTCCTCTGGTGGAATCTCCCTGGCGGTGGCAGACACCTCTGTGCCCACCCCAACAACAGGTACAGCTGCCACTCCCACTCCCAGCACCGTCCTCCCACCAGCCCCTCAGCTTGTTTCCCGTGCCCGCTCACCCAGGAGGGTGGGCATCTCCTTCGCCCCAGGCATCTCAGGCCCTGCCCCAGTCAGCCTTGCTGCCCTCAGTGAGGAGGCTATTGACCTCCTGAGATCCCTCACTGTTGGGTAGTGAACCATTCTGAATGCCATCCAGGGTGTCGAGAGGCATTTGCAGCAAACAAATGCATACCTGGAGGGCATTCATTCTGGCGTGGCAGCCCAACAGCGAGCATTTCAGGCTCTGGCCTCAGCACTGATGGCAGCCATTGTCCCTGAGTCCAGCCTCCCCACTCCAACTTCCACTACCCAGACCCAATCCCCTCTACCTCAGCCTGTCCCAAGCACACCATCAGACCAGAATGCACACACAGCACCACACAAAAGTGGCTAAGGAAAACATAAGCACCACACATCCCACAGGCACTCACACAAGCACCATACCCATGTACACTCCTCCTCGTCCTCCACCTCCCTCCCTGTCTCGTCTCCACTCACACCTGCATGTACTACATCATCAGCCACTGCTTCCATCACCAGCACGCCTATCACTACACACCGCTCACGTGCAATCACCACCCCCACTACCATTCACACGTTCCCTGTGTCCTCTTCCAGTGTGTCTGTGAGCCCTCCTCCCAAAGTACACAAACGCAGGCACACACCCACTCAACAGCCATTCACCTTACAACAGCCTCCAGCCCATGCACCTTCACCCAATCTCAGCAGACGTACAGCTCCTACAACCACAACCACTACCTCTTCCTCCACTCCCACACCCCCTCCATCTTCCCATCCCAGTGTGTCTAAAAAACGTTTCGTAGCTAACATTGACCTCTTCCCTACACCCCCTCGTCCTTCCGCTAGGGCCAGGATGGCTAGATCCCAGCCCAGCACCTCAGCCACCAAATCTGCATCCGCTGTGGTCCCTGCTAGTCCAGTATGATCTAAGGTGGCATCCGTCAGAGCAGCCAGTATGCCACTGACAGAAAAGAAGGAACACCCTATTCCACCACCTTCAACGGTCAAAAAGGGGCCAGCTTCCAGCAGGGGACAGTCACACCACCCACCCAGCAAGGCCTCGCCCAAACACCGAGTGCACAGTGCCAAGGTCCCTGCAGCGACTGTCAAGATGGAGAAGGGCCACAAGCCAAAGGGCACGTCACCTCATGGCACGATGTCTCCTGGTGAGGGGCTTGTGACCACCATTTCATCAGGGATGCCAGTCATATGCACCACAGTCACCACCGACTGCCACCTGCACCGCCACCTGCACTGTTGCTGCCACAACGTCAGTCTGCAGCATCCTCCCCAAGGATCAGCCATCTGAGGCTGCCGGAGACGGGATGGTGTCTCCATCCACCACAACATTTACTTGCTCCACGGCCAGCATTGTCAGCATCTCTGCTGCAGATACGGCGACCTGCACCACCATCAGCACCGCCACGTGCACAGCCAATGCCACTCTGTTGGACGTCAGCCCCATCACCAGTGGGCAGCCATCAGAGTCTGCAGGCGACGTCCTGGACCATGGACACACCAATTGAGACACCACCTCCAGCACTGAAACGAACCAGCAATTGACAGCCTAGGTCGCCGCAGGATGCAGTGTGGCTCTGCCTCCAAGGAGCATCATGCTACCTGTTCCAGGTACATCGCGTGGCTAAGACACCAAGGTGAGAGGATGTCAACTGCCACAACTCCGGTGCAGCATCACTGGGCACAAAGCCCCCTTCAGAACCAGAGGAGAAATGCATCCACTCACTTTGCACTCGGACCAGGCAGGGGGCAGTGCACCCACTTGAGAGACTTGAGAGACTGTGGCTTTGCACTCCCCAGGACCAAGGGGTGGGCAGTGCACCCACTTGAGAGACTTGAGAAACTGTGGCTTTGCACTCCCCAGGACCAAGCAGTGGGCATGGAGCCCCCTCAAGGAGCAGTGGCGTCGTACCATAATCCGGCTGAGGTGCCGCCTCCCCTTCACCCTGAGGTGCCTGTTCATTTTTCGACCTGATGCCCCTGCAGTGTTCTCTCCGTTTTGAGGCAGGTGTCATGTGTGGGCTTCACTCATGCTTTTTGGGACCACTGGTCCACGGATATTTCATGGGACAGTGTACAGACTTGTGTACTTGATGTAAATATTTGTGTATACTGATTATTTGCTGTTCTATTGATCTATCGGATTGTTCCAATATAACACTAGTTAAACTCATTTCCTTTTGTCCTTGCGTTCTTCCAGGGGGTGACGGGGTGTATCTGTGATGATATTGGATATGTGTGTTTGTATGTTGTTGTGGGTCGGGGTGGGGGTGTTGCGTATCATGTGTGTGTGTGTCACTTTCTTTTCCCTCCTCCCTGTGTGCTAGGTGCAGTACTCACCGTCGTTGTCGCCCGTCACCTTCTTTCTACTTCGTGGTGTATTAATAGATACATCAACATGGGTAGGATCTGCAATTTGGGCTCCATGGCATCCTAGTTCTTCCTTGGATGTCGAAAGGTGAGTGGTTTCCCTTCTGTGTACTGTTTCTGCCGTGCTTTTGATGGCGTTGGTACCGCCCTAGAAAAGCTGGCAGATTGGTGCCTTGTAATAGTGTGGGCGGTACAGTGTCTTCCGCCTCTCTGTTGGTGGTTACCCCTGCGGTGTTTGTTGCTACTGCTGTGGTGGTCGGAGTCTTAAAGTGGCTGTCTGTTTTGGCGGTTTCCGCCATGGACATGGTCCAATTTTTTTTACCGCGGGCCTGTTGGCGGTATTACCGCCACTTTAACACGGACCACCTGGGTTGTAATGAGGGCCTATGTTTGATACTGTAGTGCTAGAACAATATTTGGACGCTCTTCCCCCTTCCACAAGAAACTGGATCCGGCAACATCCAAGCCTCAATAATACCAGTGCTATTGACCTTCTGCACTCGGGCTTCTAACCCAAAACCACTTCTTGCTAAACCTTCACCGGGTCATAGCATAGAAAAACCTAGTATCTCCCGTGGCCCACCCAAAGACTTCACTATGGGGACCAAATGCTTCCATTGTGCCTACTGGGGGCACATAGCGCAGCATTGCCCCTTAAGAAAGAGCAAGAAGAACCAATGGAAATAGGAATAGCGAAAGGATGGAATTTATGGTTAGGACAAGCCAAGACAAAATATACCACCCCCATGTTAGTAAATAAAGAAAGGAGGCTTATACTCATTTATTCTGGTTGTAGTCAAAGTGTAATGAATAAAGCATATGTGCGACCAGGGCAGTGGAAGGTGGATGCACAAGTACTAATCACCTGTGTACACGGAGACAAGAAAGCATATCCAGTTGCCAATATAGCAATTAACTGGAGAGGACAAGAGGTGTGTATCTCTGTAGGGGTGATACCTAATTTAGGAGAAGACCTCATTATAGGAACGGACTATGGACTATGAAGCATTCCCAGAACTATTAGATACATTAAATCAGCAGAACCTTACCGAGAGCTGGTGGAAGAAAGCCCTCTTTGTATCCTCCATCATAGATGAACCCACCCAAGAGAGAAATGCACAAAGTCTCAAAAACGGGAAAACAAGCTACTTTATCTAAACAACTCCACTCAAACTGGAACAATAACGCCGGAACTTCCCAAGGCTGCCCTGTCCATAGCCAGTCAATTTCGACAGTGCCAAAGAGAAGACCTAACCCTGAAGAATGCCTGGCAGGTAGCCTTATCCACTGATAATCAGTCAGTAGGTCCAACTTTCCAACTCATAAATGATTTATTGTATAGAGTTTGTCCCAGCTCCAATAATCAGGGTTCCCAGTTGGTGATTCCGCAGGCCTATCGTGAACAAGTGCTCCATATAGCGCATGGTAATAATGGTGAAGGACATCTCAGTCGAGGTGAAAACAGAGGAGTCAATAACAAAAACGTTTAATTGGCCAGGGGTATATGGCAATATCAGGAAGCATTGTCAGACCTGTCCAAATGGCAGCTCAGAAATCCTTCTACCAATTGTAAAGTTCCTCTCCATCCTCTTCCCATAATAGAAGTCCCATTCACAAGAGTTGGTATGGATTTGGTAGGCCCATTAATCCCATCAGTAAAGGGACATCAATACCTGCTAGTTTTGGTAGATTACGCCACCCGATATCCTGAGGCTATTCCCATAGCTAGTATGACCACAAAGACGATAGCACAGGCTATGGTGGAATTTTTTTCTAGAGTAGAATTTCCCAAGGAAATTCTTATGAACCAAGGGACCCCTTTTATGTCCCGATTAATGTCAGAAGTATGTCAGGTACTGGGAGTACAACAGATACGGACATCAGTTTACCACCCCCAAACTGATGGCCTTGTTGAGCGCTATAATAAAACTATTAAGATGATCATTAATGAGTCAGGGAAGAACTAGGAGAAAAAACTACCCCTGGTTCTGTATGCCCTCCGTACCCATGTACAGTCATCCATGGGACACAGTCCCTTTGAGCTCGTTTTTGGTCGACAACCCCGTACCTTATTAGATATGCTAGCAGAGCAATGGGAAGAGACAAACGAAGAAAGCAAAGATATTTTAACTGATGCCAAAGACCTAAAAGAAACCTTACACAGTGTGAGGGAAGCAGTCCACAAATGTCTAAAAACAAAAAAACTATTATGATACAACCAGTAGACCTAGAACCCTAGCTATAGGCCCGAAAGTATTGGTATTGTTGCCCACCACAGAAAATAAACTACTAGCTCATTGGCAAGGTCCCTATATCATCCTCGAACAAGTTACTCCCGCCACTCACAAAATTGAACTACCCACAGGCTCAGGTAGAGAACAAATATACCACATCAATCTTTTAAAAGTATATTATGATACAGATGATTCCTTCCGTAGTTTGTACATTACTACAGGGACCATGGATAATATACCACTATACCCCATAGAGACACTAACTAATACTAAAATTTGTATGCCTCAGCTCCTGATTCTCTCTCTCCCATCCAACGTTCGCAATTGTCTCTGCTAGTGAGTGATAATCTTGATGTCTTCTCAAAAACCCCTGGGAAAACTCACTTAATACACTATAATATCCGGACAATAGGAGACAGGGTAACCAGACAGAGATCATATCGGATATCAGAGGCCAGACAGAAAATGGTAGAACAGGAGGTGAAGACATGTTACAGGCAGGAATTATTGAATGCTCCTCTAGTCCTTGGTGCTCACCCATAGTTTTGGTTCCAAAATCGGATGGAACAATTAGATTTTGTACTGATTTTCGACATGTTAACACTCTTTCTCATTTTGACACTTATCCGAGCCTAGGATTGATGATCTACTGGAGCGATTAGGGAAAGCTAGATACATGACCACACTAGACCTAAACAAAGGCTATTGGCAAATTCCCCTGAAAGAGGAGGACAAGGAGAAAACAGCATTTTCTACCCCCTCAGGTCTCTATCAGTTTAAGGTCCTTCCTTTTGGTCTACATGGTGCCCCTGCTACATTTCAGCGACTGATAGATAAGGTACTCCGTCCCTTTCAGGATTATGCTGCCACCTACTTAGATTACATCATTATCTATAGTATGTCCTGGATGACCATATCTTACATTTGACTAGTATTCTACATGCCCCTAAAGCAGCAGGTTTTAAAGCGAACCCATAAAAATGTAAGATAGGATGTAATAACATTAATTACCTAGGGTACGTGATTGGACATGGAATGGTGAAACCCCAACTAGAAAAAGTACAAGCCATCACGCAAATCCCACTACCACGACGAAAAAAAGATCTCAGAGCTTTCTTAGTGATGGTAGTATATTACTGATGATTCATTCCTCATTTTTCAGAAATTGCAGCCTCCCGCACTACCTTCTTAGAAAAGAACAAAGTCAATCAGATTACTCATCTCACTGCTTGTGAGAAAGCCTGATTTGAACATTTAAAACATCTCCTAACTACAGAGCCGGGTCCAAACTGATGCCTCGGAGCACGGGATAGGGGCCGTCCTGTCACAGACCGATGAGCACGGACTCTATCATCCTATAGTGTTCCTGAGCCAAAAACTTCTACCCTGTGAGAAGCATTATCCTACTCTTGAGAAGGAATGCCTGGCAATCAAATGGGCTATTGAATCATTGCATTATTATTTGACGGGCAGTCCCTTCACATTGCTTACTGATCATGATCCCTTAACCTGGTTGCCACGTCTTAAGGACTCTAATGCACGAGTACTCCATTGGTTTTTATCCCTCAAATCTTTTTCCTTTCAGGTGCAGCATTCGTCAGGCTCCTCCTATCCAATGCAGATTAACTTTCTAGGTATCCTTCCAGCACGTGGCTCCAACAGCCACTGTCCAGTGGGAGTGAATGTGGCGGGCTGTTCTCTGTGAACGCGACCCTACGATGCCCCGGGGGTACTTCCGGTTCACCAATCGGTGACCCGGAAGCACAATTCCGGTCACCCTATGACAGGGAGTGGATAGCTGAAAGAGGGGTTTTTAAATTCCCAGGACCCCAGGACAGATTCTGCCGGCGAGACGAGCAGGAGGCAGCAACATGCATAGACTGGCCACGCTCTAGGAAAAGCGTGGCCTGACCAGGTACAATACTGTGGCAGACAGAAAGAATAACAGGAATAAGAAGTGCAGGGTTGGTGGGAGGGGGGAAAACTGAGTTAAAAGGGAACCGTCCCATTTGGCCTCAATATTATTATGTTTTTCCCATTAATAAATTTTTTGTTCGGTTTCGTTTATTAGACTGTAAGCAGGTTTTTTTTTTGTTTCGAGTATTTCTTTCGGTTATATGTCTACATGAGACGCAGGCTATTGTGGGTAGCAGTCAATAAAACCCATGGGTCATAACAGGACCTAAGATAAAAAAAATAAAGAGAGAAAAAAAGACAAACTGGGTCAGAAATAAGAATTCAAAGACAGAGAGGCTAAGGATAAAGAGACAGACAAAGGCAACATGATAGGTAGAAAGAAAACCTCAGAAAGGGAAAGAGAAAAAAAAACAGCACAGAAAAAGAAATAAAATAAAATACCAGAGAGAGAGAGAGAGAGAGAGAGAGAAAAGTCAGAAACAACAAGAGGAAGGAGAAAGAAAGAAAAGGAAACAGTAGTTGTGATAAGTACCTACATACCAACCTTCGTGTATTCTTCTTTCTTTTCATGCGCCTCCTGAGTCTCCATCTGGGTAAAGAAGAATACAAAGAGAGAGAAAGAGTGAAGACCTATTGAAAGACAAAGACGAAGATCCTAATAAAAAGGAAGAAAATAAAAGGATTATAAGACTGTAAAACCTTTATTTCAATCAATAAACCATTATACAAAGATCCTTGTGCATCACCATTACTGACCCTCTTTTACAGGCATGTTAACGCCTCAAGCCACACTTTGAGCGGACTGAACTGTCCATGCTCCTTGCAACAGATGATGGGGTGGAGGAGGAGAGTGAGCCTCTTTCTGACCTCCTGTCTGCAGGAGAGGAAGATGGGTCTGTGGAGGGAGTGATCTTCTCCCCCTCCCTGACTGAAGAGCAGCAGAGGTACTGTCTCCAGGTGTTGGGACAGTTCACCTCACTGTTTTCCCTGATCCCAGGGGTCACACACTTGTGCACACATGATGTGGACACTGGGGACAGTCCACCCACTAAACAGAACGTTTACAGGGTGACTGACAGGGTAAGGAATAGCATTAAGGATGAAGTATCCAAAATGTTAACCCTAGGGGTTACCGAGCATCCCAGCAGTCCTTAGGCCAGCCCAGTGGTATTGGTCCCATAGTCTGTTGCACCTGGTGCCACTCCAGAACTCAGGTTCTGTGTGGACTACCGGGGACTTAATGCAGTCAGCAAGACACCCCATCTCCCGAGCTGATGAGCTCATTGACCGGTTGGGAGCTGCCCAGTACCTCAGTACGTTTGACTTCACGTCTGGGTACTGGCAGATTGCCTTAACTGAGGGGGCCAAGAAGAGGTCAGCATTTCCTACCCCAGATGGATACTTTCAATTTAAATTGATGCCATTTGGGATGAAGAATGCCCCCGGCACCTTTTAAAGGTTGGTCAACCAGGTGATGGCTGGGCTTGATGAGCTAAGTGCCGCCTACCTGGATGACATTCCTGTGTTTATTTCTACATGGGAGGAACATCTGCAACACCTCTGGAGGGTGTTAGAGGCACTGCAGAAGGCAGACCACACTATTAAGGCAAGCAAAAGCCAAATAGGGCAGGGTTCTGTAGTGTATTTGGGACCCCATGTAGGGAGTGGCCAGGTGGCACCCCTACAGCCACAAATTGACACCATTCTGGCTTGGGAGCCCCCTAAGACCAGACTGAGGTGAGTGCCTTTTTAGGCCTCACTGGCTATTACAGGAGGTTTGTCAAGGGGCATGGTACCATTGTGACCCCCTTGACTGAGTTGACCTCTAAGAAACAACCAAGGAAGGTGATCTGGAAAGAGGCTTGCCAGACCACTTTTGATGCCCTGAAGGATCCCTTGTACAGAGCACCTGTGCTGAAGGCCCTGACTACTCCAAGGAGTTTGTTGTGCAAACAAACACCTCATAGCATGGTATTGGAGCAGTACTCTCACAGCTTAGTGAAGAGGGCCTAGATCAACCCGTAGCTTTCATTAGCAGGAGGTTACTTCCCAGGGAACGTAGGTGGAGTGCCATAGAAAGTGAAGCATTTGCTGAGGTATGGGCGCTGAAGAAGCTAAGACCCTACTTGTTTGGGACTCACTTCCTGGTTCAAACCGACCACAGGGCCCTCAGATGGTTAATACAGATGTGGGGTGAGAATCCAAAACGGTTGAGGTGGTCCATTTCCCTACAGGGGATGGACTTTACGGTGGAACACCGTTCTGGTACAGAACATGCCGGTGCTGATGGTCTGTCCAGGTTCTTCTGCCTTAGTGATGAGTACTCCCATGAGGTTGGGTAGTTGCTCCCCACTTTCAGCTGGGGGGGGGACACCTGTTAGACTTTTCATCCTTGGCGTGGTCTCCCTTAACTTTTTGCCTCTGTTTCCCAGATTGTTGATGTGTGCTGGACTTTGATTTTGCTGTTTTTGTTACTCTGCGCACTTTACCACTGCTAACCAGTGCTAAAGTGCAAGTGCTCCTATACAAAATGTGTATGTAATTGGTTCATCCATGATTGGCATATTTTATTTACTACCAAGTCCCAAGTACAGTGCACTAGAGGTGCCCACGGCCTGTAAATCAAATGCTACTAGTGGGCCTGCAGCACTGGTTGTGCAACCCACATTAGTAGCTCTGTAAACATGGCTCAGACCTGCCACTGCAGTGTCTATGTGTGCAGTTTTAAACTGTAAATTCAACTTGGCAAGAAAACCCACTTGCCAGGCCTAAGCCTTCCCTTTTCTTACATGTAAGGCACCCCTAAGGTAGGCCCTAGGTAGCCCCAAAGGCAGGGTGCAATGGATGGTTAAGGTGGGACATACAGTAATGTGTTTTATATGTCCTAACAGTAAAAATAGTTTTTTCACTGTTGCAAGGCCTGTCCCTCTTATAGGTTAACATGGGGGCTACCTTTAAATATAATTAAAGTGTAGATTCCCTTTGGGAGCAGATAGATATGTGGAGTTTGTTGTCTCTGAGCTCACAATTTAAAAATACATCTTTTAGTAAAGTTGATTTTAAGATTGTGTGTTTGAAAATCCCACTTTAGAAGGTGAGCATTTTCTTGCTTATACCATTTCTGTGACTGCCTGGTGTGGATTCCCTGTTTGGGTCAGATTAACAGTTGGGTTGGTTGCACCCCTCACTAGACAGTGACACAAAGGCAGCTGGGGTGTAGAGTGCATTTCCTGATGAGCCATCTGTGCTAGGAGGGAGGGGAAGCGTGGTCACTCACACCTGAAAGACTTGGCCTGCCCTCACATAATGCAGTCTCCAAACCCCTGTTGTGTGTCTGGGCCTGGCCTTGGCAAGGCAGGATTTTGCAAACAAGAGAGAATTCTTTGAAGTGAGCCTACTTCAAAGGGCAAAATGGGTATGAGAAGGGCACCCAAAACCACAGACTTTAGAACACTTCTGGAAACCAAGAGGAACCTCTGCCTGGAGAAGAACTGAGGAAGAAGAGCTGCCCTACATGTGACTGTGATTTGTGGAGCTATCCTGCAGTTGCTGCTTCTGCCTGTGCTAGAGGACAAAGACTGGACTTTGTGTTGCCTTCTTTTTTGTGAATAACTCTCCAAGGGCTTGATTTAGAGCTTCCCTCCTGTTGTTTGAAGTCTCAGTGACAGCAAAGACTTCTCTCTGCCAGCACCTGTAGCCTTTGCTGAGACTCTTACTCTGCCAAGTGGTGCCCATCTAGTTCCTGGGACCCTGAAAGGAGAAGCTGGCAGACCAAGAGTGAGAAATCCACGCACCGACTGCCGTGCGGGGAAAAGATCGACGCAAAGCTGATCTGTGGCTGAAAAATCGACGTGCCGCCGGCTTCGCAGCAAAAATTTGATGCTCGTCTGCAACGTGAACGGAAGATCAATGCCCGCGGCTGGAGTAACGACACACAGGATCGCCGACGGAGGCTGGTAAAATCACAACCCGCTCTGCGCGGTTTTCGGATCATCGTGTGGCTGGATTTCTGATGCAAACACCCCTGGGCGTGTAAAAACGACACAAGGCTTGCCCGGACCCGAGGGTGCTGACCAGATCAATGCATCGCTCTCCTGCGGAGAGAGGAGATGACGCACGCCGACCAAGCTGAAGGAGAAATGATGCAAGGTCTCGCTCATGAGTGATATTGATGCATTGCAAGCCCTTTTTGACACACATTTGCCCGTGCAGACACACCCAAGGAACATTTTCACACTAACAGTGTTAGCGTTGTGTTTAAAATTAAATGAAGACTCTTTTTGCATTTTCACTGATAACTTGACTTGTGTACTGTCAATTTTTGTTGTTTTGGTTTTGTTTTGTTTAGAGAAATATTTTCTATTTTCCAAACCTGTGTTGTGTCATTTTGTAGTCTTTTCAGTAAGTTACTGTGTGTGTTGATAAAAATACTTTACACCTAGCACTCTGAAGTTAAGCCTACTGCTCGTACCAAACTACCACGGGGGTAAGCAGAGGTTAGGTGAGGGTAATTCTCTTTTACCCTGACTAGAGTGAGGTTCCTTGCGTGGACAGGGGGTAAACTGACTGCCAACCAACGACCCCGTTTCTAACAATTACTGTGTGGCATGTAAAAAGGAGATCCTCCTGCACCTAAAGCACACTGCTATGGGGTATATATAACTTAATTTGTCTCCCAAATCAGAGACATAATCACACTACTCTCGAGTGTGACTGACGGCCCACTAGCATTCAAGGACAGGAACAGAAATACACTGGCACAGAGTCAGGCTTCGCTGCAGCAGAGGATAAGCCCCTTTTTGTGAGAGAACCCATAGCATGTCGGTGACAGGGGGTCATCACCTCCCAGAAGTGACCTTGTATTGTCTACCTTCTCTCACTTCTCACAAAAGGCACTCCACAGTAGACTTCTTTATATACACTGCATATTGAAAGGTGCAGCACAAACTCAGAAAGGCACTTGGTGACTGCAAATGGATCGTGGCTTAAGTAGCCACTGAACTTGTTTCAGTGGTTTGGATGAAGAAAATGGCGGGATATCATTTTGTTTTAACTGCGGCCAGGCTACAAAGACACCTTTGTGAAAACAAAGGTGATTGATTTCATGCTGTACCTGACTGAGCCTAGCTGCAAGGTGTTTTTATACAACTTATCGCTTTAGTAAATACCGAATCCATGCATTCATACAGAATGACGCAACAGGCAGCTGATGGATGCAACTCAAATAATATTCCTTCATAGACAATGATGTAATCACAACTGCATTATTATTATGTAGGGCCAGAACTTGGTATTGATCTTATTAATTACAAAGTGGGCGTTGAAAGCTATTTAGCAACGTGTTGAATTATTAAATGTAATCTTTGCCTTTCGACTGTATTCATGTCCTAAAAGATGTGTGATTGGACACATCCCTATTGTTTCTATTAAAATGGTTTAGCAATGATAGAATATGTGTTCATCCCATTAACAGAGGTGCACGCACAACATACCTTTGTCTGCGATACCCAATTTAGGCTCACTTTACGAGTGGCTTGTTAAATTTTAATCTGTACTAGAACTCCTGCTCTTCGGGAATTCCTAGCTTTGTGGAGCAGACCTCTACCACCAGTCGAGGCTCGCAGCTCTTAAATGGGGCGGGCGGGTGTGGCGCAACAGGGAAGGGAAGGAGAAACAGGGGGAGGGAGGAGCAGGGGTGAGATACATTAAAAAAAAAAGAATTTTTAAAACTTACCTGAACACAGGCCACTCCGCACCTTTGTCTCTGATGCAGCCGGGTGCAGGCACAGACTCCCAGCCTGCCCTGCACTAATCCTGGCGCTGCTCAAAGTGGCATCAGGATTGGCTGCGAGTGCCAACCCGGGCCCTCCCAGGCAGACTGGGAACCTGTGCAGGCTCTCTCCAGCTGCCAGACTGGAGACAGCCTACTGCGCATGTGTGTTTGGCCACCCCAAGATAGCTGACCAAACACATATGCGTTCTGAGGGAGAGTGCTGAGCCCTCTCCCTCAGTGCACAACACCCTGTGGCCCCACCCCTTTCAGAACAAAAGGATAATAAACATAGTTCATTATCCTTTTGTTCTGAAAGGTTTGCAGCTTCTGGTGCTAGTGGGGGGGCGACTCTACTCCGCCCTTATGGTGGAGCCAGCCTTGTCTGCCACACAATGGGCCAGATTTAAGTGAAAATGATGGTACGCATTGCTGTGCCAAATACAGCAGCGTCGTGCACCGTCATTTTCAAAAAGCAGGAATGTGCCATATTTGCAATAACATTGTGTGCCCCTGAGTTTCCCCCCTGTGCTGGTGCAAAATTTGCTGCAGTGCGCCAACGCAACCACCATTATACCATAGTGCAAGGATGGCTGAGTTGAGGTGGAGATTGTTTTTGTGCAGGAAGGGACACCTTCCCCCACAAAAACAGTCTTCAATGGGATTTGCTCCTTCTATGTGTGCTGCAAAATGCAGCACACATAGAAAAATTAAAAAACGAGGTGAAATGAAAGCATTTCTCCTCATTGTACCACTCTAATGCCACCCCTGGGGTGGCGTCAGATTTTGGCACTGCCTCAGGTTTACGCAAAGTCGTAAATAAGCAGCAGAGTCAAAATGCAATGGGTGTCGCTATGGCACACCCACAGCAACACCCATTGCATGCCCCTTCCATGAAAAGTGATATGTGTGAAGGGGCCGTATTTACAAGGTGGTGTTAAGCCAAAAGGTGCAGTGCATAGCACCACGGAGCGTCATTAAAAGTGACGCTCTGGTGGCACTAGGGGCTTTTAAATATGCCCCAATGTTTCTGAGTACATTTCAACAGGTCAAACCTGCCGAAAGGTACTGGGGAAAATATGCCTTGTAAACACTGAGGCATGTGGATTGCAATGCAGTAGCAGCAGAATCCACATGATAGCCTTCATTTTGCAGTTAAACACGTAATAGAAGACGATTCGTGAACAAATTAAATTCCAAACACCTTAGTGTTGAATTTTAGGGAATGAGATAATTAGTGCATCCATTCCTATTGAGGGTCTTAGTTTTATTTTGATTGCACTGCTTTGAGAATGTAATGGTGTTCAACTGACCTTTGCTTGATAATTCATTACTTTCTTCAACTCATTTCAGTGTAGCTGTCTGTTGCCTGGTTGATGGTATGACATAGGCAAAAGATAAAAGGCCTGATGTACAATATACTTCACATTACCAATGGTCAAAAGTAGTCTGTGATTCATTATTGCGATTAAGACTCACAATGCACAAATTGCAACCTGTTGTGAGTGGCAAGACGAGGCAGCCGAAGAAAGTGTGTCCCCCACCTTCGCCTTACAACTTGCAATGGTATGCACAAAAGCTTTGTAATTATTTTTGAGATTGTAAAGCATCGAATGGCTCGGTCCTGCTGAAACCCTCACTTTGCTTCTGCAGTCTGCCTATATTAGGAGAAGCAGACAAATGTGCCATGAAGCCCATGAGCTCTTCTGGATGTCACATTCCCACTGCGCTTTTGGTTTAGTGACCTCTGTCTTTTGAATGGACTTGAGTTGCGAATTAAATGCTTGGATGGATGTCTGCTGTCACATGAAGGCCTACATCCTTTATAACTGTTCAGAATGAATTACAAGCATGAGTAGTCATAATATCAAAGTTTTAATATCAGCCTTCCCATATGTTGACTTTACTACACTGACTTGCTTTATGTAGTCAAGCTATGTAGATGTACACTTGGAATAGTAAATCTTACGCCCTTATGTAAGCTTACCTTGGCGATCCAGTGGTACGGGCTATTGCAACATCAATGCATGGCCAAATAAATATTATTTACCTCAATATTGTGAGCTTACAATAGATTCTAGCCTGATTTATTTTAATGGGACTAATTTCCAATCCCTCACAATTCAATAGTACTGTTCGCAATGAAGGCTTAGCTCACAGCAAGCTGTTTCATTGTGCTTTGATAGATTTAACAATATTTCAATCTGCAAAGGGCATGTCTGGCAACATCAGAATTTCTACCAGACTTCCCATCCTTTTACAACCAGGATTTTAACACAAAAAGGCATAGAAAATATGCTAATGGTTGCAAAGTTGTTTGTGGTCATGCAAACTAGGTCACAATGCGGAAGGACCCCTCAGAATGTAAAGTAGACCTACAGTACACTAGTCACTGCTTGGTTTGCAAATCTGTTTGAAAGGATGGAACCTCAGCTCTGGCCATAAGACCATACTCTCTATTTATATTCTTAAACAACTACTTTAAAAAAATTCAAAACGCATAAAAAGGTTGAAACACTGTAGAAAAACAATGCAAGAGCATAACTAACAGCATGCTTAAAGGAGGCTCCCAATGCATCCTGTATCTTTAAAATGACCGCCCGTACCTGGTGCAAAGCCTGAGTAGATAAAAGCACTCACAGAAGATTTAAAGTTGAAGTGTCACTTTGCTGCTGCAGCTTGATGAACTAACCCTCAAGGTATAGCTTGAAAAATTAAGGAATTATTAGAACTTATCAGTTGCTACTTCCACAACTTGAGCTTGACACAAAGAGATGATATGCCCTATCATCATGTGTTATAGTACTCTAATACTTCATTTAGGTGGCCTAGCCATATGTAAGTCTTTTGTCAGAATGTTATGTGGCATTCCATAATCTCATGTTCACCACAACAACTGCTATGAACATAAAAAGATACATGAAATACCCCAATTTTCCAAATGTCTTGTAGGATGTAAAGAAAACATTCTGCAATATAGCACACACCACCAATTGTATTGATAACCTTGCAATCAGCCACAAGGGCAGGCCTCTACAACACTGTTAGACCGGTCAGCATTATGATGGTCTTCCTCACAACTTTTTGCTTTATTCCTCCATTTTTTCTGATCTCATTTTTTCCGGCATTAGAGATCTGTGCACTTTGCCACTGTTAGCAACTGCTAAAGTGCATGTACTCACTCCTGAAACATGGCAATATTGGCTTATCCTAAACTGGCTTATCTAATGTATTTATTATTCCCTTGTAAAGTGCACTACATGTTCCTAGAATTAAATGCTATTTGTGGGCCTGTAGCACTGATTGTGCCACCCACTTAAGTAGCCCTTTAAACACGTCTCAGGCCTGACATTGCAGAGCCTGGGTGTGCAGTTCTAAAGTGCCATTTTAACCTGGCCAAATAAATCTTTTGCCAAGGTCAAACCATCCTTTTTAATGCACATACATTGGCCCTAGGATAGGCCTTGGAGAGCCCAGAGGGTAGGGTGCAATGTTTTTAAAAATTGAACATGCACATTTAGGTTTTACATGTCTTGATAGTGAAAACACTTAAATGTGTCTTTCCCTACTGCAAGGCCTATCTCTCTCATAGGATAACATTGGAGTTACCTTATTACAATTTATAAGTATAATTTCCAAATAGGAAGAGGTAACCCTTCCAAGTTTGTTATATTTGCTGTATTTGGAATCAGAATTAAAAAATCCCAACTTATGGTGAAGTCGGATTTTAAATTCTGAAAATGGCACTTTTAGAAAGTAAGTATTTTCTTGCCTTAGCCATTTAGTGCCTGCAGCCTGTTTCTGCTCACATGACTGGGTGTAGTTGGAAGTTTAGCTTCAGCTTTCTGAATTCCTCATAGACAGCCACACACAATGGAAATTTAGATATGGCTGGATGGGCCATCACTTGCACAATACCTTACTTACACCTGAATATGCTGTGCTCTGTCTCCACACAAAGGGTCTAAGTGTCACGTTGTAGATGCTCCTCAGACTCGGCGCGATGCAAATAAGGCTCCGCCTCCTGACTCCACCAAGTCACCTATATAAACCACGGTGCATTGGAGTAATCGGGTGAGGGAAGGAAGGGGAAGGAACAGCAGGGACGGGATATCTGTAAAGAGAGGAATACACAGTGTTAATATCACATTGCCTGTCTACTCTCGCAATGTCTCGCTAAAGTACCAACGACCGTACCTGCCCCTAACTCATGAGGGCAGAACTAGTCCAACACCTATCTGTGCTCCATCTGAATCATAGATGGACGCCCCAAGCCAACAAGTAAATACCGATGATCGCTAATGGGTTGCTCAACACCCACATTTATACAAGATAGTCACGAAATAATGAGGAGACAAAAACGAAGAGAAAGGGAATAAAATTAACGATGATAAGAACATATCTCGTAGTCCTTTCTATGACTCAGTTAATCCACTAACCCCCATGTCATAGTCACGCAATTTGTAGGAATAACCCGGTGTTATTTCATTACGTATTGAAAAGAAAAATCGTCCCGGCAGTTCAATTCCCGCAAAAATAAACATTAACCCCTTGTCGTAGCCAAACATATAATGTTCTCTGGCCCCAAGGATAATCGAGCTTTATTGGTAACTCAAACAAAAGACCGCCGTGCTTCAGAAGTTACCAGTGTCCTTGTCGAACTGAAAAAAGAAAGGCGAGGGATTCCGGCACCAAATCGTCTCACCGCTTACCACCTCTCCTTCGTGGCAGGTTCCCCTGGGAAAATAAACTCGACACTCCCCCTGATAATTGGGAAGGTCCCCGGCTCCACGGAAAACCGGAGGAGGAATTAAACCTCCTAAGCAAACAACTCAACCTCGGAAACGCCGACAGCAAGAGCCCTCGCTGTCCATCCGACTGGTTTCTAGGAAACGAATAACGCACATTACTTCCTGTATGTGCTTGCTTTTTAAGCGACCTCTTCCCCTCTAGGCATCATGGGATATGTAGTCCAAAAGGACTATGTATCCCGATCGGCAATGTAGGCGCCGTGGCTAACACCTGACAGTACGCCCGCCTCCAAAGCGCCTCTTAGGACCAGGTTTAGAGGGATGACGGGCATGAAACAGCCGTACTGCCCTAGGGGCATGGACATTGCTTTCCGGCTCCCATGAATCGTCCTCAGCATTGTACCCCTTCCATGAAACCAAGTACCACAGCTTACCCCCCAGTCGTTTGGAATCCAACACTCTGCGCACCTCGTACTCCAGCTGCCCATCTCTGACCACCGGAGGCACCGCCTGCCGGGTCGCTGAAAGAGCCGGTTTCAAAAGGCTGCAATGAAATACCGGATGGATCCTTAAGGAAGCAGGTAAGTTGAGACGGTAAGCCACAGGGTTTATCTGGCGTAACACCTCATAGGGACCAATGTAACGAGGATGAAAGACGCTACGCATCTTGAAGCGTATGTACTTGGTGGAAAGCCACACTCTATCACCTGGCTGATATGCCGGCCCCTCACGCCGATGTTCATCACCCCACTTTTTATACTGTTCTTTGGCCTTCTCCAGATTGAGTCGTATCTTCTTTTGCACGGATTGGAGATTCTTAATCATGGCATGAACCGTAGGTTGATCCGTGACTTCCCTAGGTATGTTTATGGGCAACATTTCCGCGTGGAACCCCGTGTTAGCACGAAAAGGAGATTCTCGTATCGAGCTATGCCAAGCATTGTTGTATGATAGTTCTGCCAGCCATAGCAACGAAACCCAGGATTCGTGAGCGTCCTTTGCATAGCACCTCAGATATTTTTTCAGGGTTTGATTGAGGCGCTCCGTCTGGCCATCGGTTTGTGGGTGGAAACTGGTGGACAGTGCGGATTCAATGCGCAGTACCTTGCACCACATACGCCAAAACCTAGCAACAAACTGGGGGCCTCTGTCCGAAATAATGGTTCTCGGTAGACCATGTAACCGCACCACTTGAGACAAAATGAGATGGGCGGTTTGACTGGCTGTAGGCAGATTTCTACAAGGAAGAAAATGACCCATCTTGGTAAGGCTATCGATTACCACCATGATAGCGCTGTACCCCTGATCCATTGGTAATCCTACCACAAAATCCACGCTAATGGTTTGCCATGGTTTATCCGGAGTGGGCAAAGGTATCAGTCTGCCCTGGCTCTTCGCGTTTTCTCCCTTGGCCCGTGCACATATCTCACACCGAGCCACCCAGGCCGCAACGTCTTTAGCCCAACCTTCCCACCTGAAATGTCGTCGAACTATTTGCGCCGTTTTGGTGTAACCAGGATGACCAGCCGTTACCGCATCATGACACCAATTAAAGGCTTGCACTCGGAGTTCACGTGTTGGCAAATACAAACGATTACCTTGCAACGGTATTCCATGCTTAAGGGTACGGTCCTGACTTAACTCCGCCCATTTCTTCCACTGAGCAGCAGACTTATGCTTAGAAACCTTTTCTAAGAAATGGGAGATATGAAGGGCACAAAGCACTCTTTCAGGTTTGATGATTGCTTCCTCAGGTCTTGAAGCGATGGTTCTCACGTCCTCTTGTCGAGACAGTGAATCTGCCTTGCGATTGTCAACCCCAGGACGGAAGGTCACCACAAACTCGTATTCTGAAAAAAACAGCATCCACCTCATTTGCCGCTGGGTAAGTTGTCTTGCCTCCTTCATATACTGCAGATTTCGGTGATCAGTATATACCGTGACCGGGTGTTGAGCTCCCCATAGGTAGTGTCGCCATTCCTGGAATGCCTTTTTTATGGCTAACAATTCCTTTTCTGCCACCGTATAGTTAAGTTCCGCAGCCGATAGTTTCCTAGATAAAAACGCAACAGGATGAAGCTGTCCGGTGGTTTTGTTTCTTTGTGATAACACGGCCCCTATCGCTATATCCGAGGCATCCGCTTCGACGATAAAAGGGGCATCCGGCTGTGGATGTTGAAGTATAGGTGCGGAGCAGAAGGCCTGTTTCAAAAAGCAAAAGGCCTCCTCTGCTTCCTCTGACCAAACAAAAGACACCCCCTTTCTTAGTAACCTTGTTATAGGTGACACAATGTGAGAAAAATGAAAGATGAATCTTCTATAGTAATTGGAAAACCCAAGGAAGCATTGCACGTCTCTCACACTAGTGGGTACTGGCCACTCCTGAACAGCCTGTATTTTTCTTGTCGACATGCAAAACCCTTCAGGGCTTAAATCCACCCCCAAGAACTCAACCTTCCGGACATGGAACTCGCATTTGCTCAGTTTGCAAAAAAGACTATGCTGTCGCAATGCTAGGAGTACTAAGGAAACATGGTCAGAGTGGCGCTCCAGGGATGTGGAATACACCAGAATGTCATCTATATAAACGATCACGAAACGGTCTACGTATTCCTTGAGAACATCGTTCAGAAAATACTGGAATGCCGCCGGGGCGTTACACAACCCGAACGGCATTACCAAGTACTCAAACAGACCATAACGGGTTTTGAACGCCGTTTTCCACTCGTCCCCTTCGCGGATTCTGACCAGATGGTAAGCTCCCTTCAGGTCCAACCTTGTATAGATTACCGCCTCTTTCACCTGTTCCAATAACACAGGAATGAGAGGAAGAGGGTATCTATTCCTCACTGTATTCTTGTTCAGCATTCGATAATCGATGCAGGTTCTCAACTCTTTATTAGCTTTAGCTATGAAAAAGAGTGGAGAGGCTGCCGGAGAACAAGATGGTCTAATGAACCCGATCTCCAGGAAGTGATCCAAGTATTTTCTCAAATGCTTGGTTTCTGGGTCTGATAGAGCATATACCCTACAGGAAGGAAGGAGAGCTCCAGGAATCAGATCTATCTTGCAATCATATACACGATGGGGTGGCAATGTCTCAGCCTGACCTTCGTCGAACACATCCTTGAACTCGGCATAAACAGAGGGCAATATCACTGTTTTCTCCATCACTGTGGCCAACTGTAACCCTTGAGCCAATGCTAACATGGGGGATTCGTCATACAAGAAGCAGTTATTCTCACACCTCGAGGACTGAAAACTAACCGTCTTGGTTTGCCAATCTATAACAGGATTGTGTTTTCTTAACCAGGGCATTCCTAAAATAATTTCATACTGAGGAGCCTCTATTATATCCAGTCTAATTCTTTCTTTATGTTCCGGAGATACCCCATTGAAGATCAACCCAACGTCCTCAGTATGTTCTGTAAGGGGCCCAGATTTCAGCGGTGTACCATCAACCGCCAACACTATTTCGGGGTCCTTTCTCGGAATGCTAGGAAGTCCCAATCTCCAAACCACCCCTGCATCTATGAAATTTCCCGTGGCTCCGGAGTCTATCATCGCCCATACTGGAAACTTTCGTTCTTTGGACACCAGCTCCACTGCTAACAAAAGGTGGGACGCCTTTTGCTCCTGTGGAAAAAGGGCTAAGGAAGTTAACCATAACACCGGTTGGGGTTCTATAACGGGCAATTCCTCTTTCTCCGATGTTTTTCCTGCCGTAACCGCTGCCTTTTGAGTGGGGGAGTAGGAGAATCTCTTACGTGGTTTCTGGGGACACTCTCTTACATAATGACCCTTCCTGCCGCAATACATGCACAACCCCTGTACCCTCCTACTCTCCTTCTCGGACTTCGACAAGGGTGCCCTAACGGCTCCCACGTCCATAGGCTCCCCACCTATATCATTGGGAGTAGAAACAGATCGCACTTCCCTTTCTGGAATGCCTGGTCGCCTATCCCCCGCTCTACGCTCTCCCCTTCTTTCTGCTAATCTGTGATTCAGTCTCAGGGTAAGATTCACAAGATCTGTACAAGTGGAAGGCTGCGGGTCTATTTGAGCGAGTATATCCTTCATGTCGTCTCGTAAACCTTGATAATAGAGAGACATTCTCTTCTCCTCTGGCCACCCTGATTCTGCCACCAATCTATTAAAGGTCGTGAGATAAGAGACCAGATCAGACCTCCCCTGTCTCAACTCCAGTAATTCCCTGTCAGCACTAAAAGTGGTTGTTCTATGATCAAACACCCTCTCGAAAGCCGTCCGAAAGGCATTCCAGTCCGATAACAAGGGGTCATCGTTCCTGACTAATGGTACGGCCCAATTGGCTGCGTCTCCCGAGAGATAAGAAATAGCTAACATTACCCTGGAAAGATTAGAGGGAAAAGACGCGGGTCTACAAGAGAATTGTAGAGACAACTGAGTTAGAAAGGCCTGAACTTTCCTGGGGTCCCCTGAATACCGTTCCGGGCTGGCCAAAGGGATAGGAGGGGAGACATTCACGGTTACCTGTGGTGTGGATGCTGAAGCATCGAAGGGATTCCTAGTAAGCCTTTCTACCTTTTCCTTTAACGCTGCTGCCTCCACCCTAGAATTAGCCAACTCTTGTTGCACTACTACTAACGCCTGTAATACATCATCCATAGACGCCATCTTTGTATCACACCGAGCGGGAGGAGCGTTATTCGTGGGTGCGTTATTCTGTCACGTTGTAGATGCTCCTCAGACTCGGCGCGATGCAAATAAGGGTCCGCCTCCTGACTCCACCAAGTCACCTATATAAACCACGGTGCATTGGAGTAATCGGGTGAGGGAAGGAAGGGGAAGGAACAGCAGGGACGGGATATCTGTAAAGAGAGGAATACACAGTGTTAATATCACATTGCCTGTCTACTCTCGCAATGTCTCGCTAAAGTACCAACGACCGTACCTGCCCCTAACTCATGAGGGCAGAACTAGTCCAACACCTATCTGTGCTCCATCTGAATCATAGATGGACGCCCCAAGCCAACAAGTAAATACCGATGATCGCTAATGGGTTGCTCAACACCCACATTTATACAAGATAGTCACGAAATAATGAGGAGACAAAAACGAAGAGAAAGGGAATAAAATTAACGATGATAAGAACATATCTCGTAGTCCTTTCTATGACTCAGTTAATCCACTAACCCCCATGTCATAGTCACGCAATTTGTAGGAATAACCCGGTGTTATTTCATTACGTATTGAAAAGAAAAATCGTCCCGGCAGTTCAATTCCCGCAAAAATAAACATTAACCCCTTGTCGTAGCCAAACATATAGGCCCTCATTCTGACCCTGGCGGTCAAAGACCGCCAGGGCGGAGGACCGCGGGAGCACAGCCGACAGGCCGGCGGTGCTCCAATGGGGATTCCGACCGCGGCGGTAAAGCCGCGGTCGGACCGGCACCACTGGCGGGCTCCCGCCAGTGTACCGCCGCCCCATTGAATCCTCCACGGCGGCGCAGCTTGCTGCACCGCCGCGGGGATTCCGACCCCCCCTACCGCCATCCAGATCCCGGCGGTCCGACCGCCGGGATCTGGATGGCGGTAGGGGGGGTCGCGGGGCCCCTGGGGGCCCCTGCAGTGCCCATGCCACTGGCATGGGCATTGCAGGGGCCCCCGTAAGAGGGCCCCTACATGTATTTCACTGTCTGCTTCGCAGACAGTGAAATACGCGACGGGTGCAACTGCACCCGTCGCACAGCTTCCACTCCGCCGGCTCGATTCCGAGCCGGCTTCATCGTGGAAGCCTCTTTCCCGCTGGGCTGGCGGGCGGTCTGAAGGCGACCGCCCGCCAGCCCAGCGGGAAAGTCAGAATTACCGCCGCGGTCTTTCGACCGCGGAACGGTAACCTGACGGCGGGACTTTGGCGGGCGGCCTCCGCCGCCCGCCAAGGTCAGAATGAGGGCCATAATGTTCTCTGGCCCCAAGGATAATCGAGCTTTATTGGTAACTCAAACAAAAGACCGCCGTGCTTCAGAAGTTACCAGTGTCCTTGTCGAACTGAAAAAAGAAAGGCGAGGGATTCCGGCACCAAATCGTCTCACCGCTTACCACCTCTCCTTCGTGGCAGGTTCCCCTGGGAAAATAAACTCAACACTCCCCCTGATAATTGGGAAGGTCCCCGGCTCCACGGAAAACTGGAGGAGGAATTAAACCTCCTAAGCAAACAACTCAACCTCGGAAACGCCGACAGCAAGAGCCCTCGCTGTCCATCCGACTGGTTTCTAGGAAACGAATAACGCACATTACTTCCTATATGTGCTTGCTTTTTAAGCGACCTCTTCCCCTCTAGGCGTCATGGGATATGTAGTCCAAAAGGACTATGTATCCCGATCGGCAATGTAGGCGCCGTGGCTAACACCTGACACTAAGAACTCTGCATTGTCACTTCAGCCAGCTTGGAGCTAGGGCAGGGCACGGCAAGGAAGGCAGGGAATTCTATGCACTTCAAAGTCAATGTTTGCAAGCATCTCCCATCTTCCAGAACCAGTATAAAGTATATAGAAAAAAAGGAATTCAGGCACTCCCACTTCAGTACTCTTCTGGCCCTGTGAATACTCTGATAGGAAGAAGGACTGCTGTGCTGCTGAGAGGACTGCCAATCTGCCAGGCTGCTACACCTGAAGATGCCGCTGTCTTGCTGTGCTGATCTGATGCCTGCTGCCCTCTTGCCTGGGGAGGAAGAACTGTACCTGCCACCCATCTTGAGCTGAGGACTCTAGAGTGACTCAAAGGGCTAGTCTGCTGGCCTCTTGATCTGAGCCTCAAGGACATAAGTTCCTGATCTCCAAGTGGTACTCCTCCATTCCTGGACCCTTGGTGTTGCTAAGCGGGATCTTAAATCAAGCATTTAGGCTCTTTGTGACTATGAACAGGCCCACTTGCATGGAAAATCAGTGCAAGCCACTACAAGCCTGTCTCTTCACACAGGAAGCATTCATCACTGCAGAGAGCCATCAAAGCGAAGTTCCAGCCTGCCTATTCACAACGCCCAGCCTACTCCTTGCACCACGCAGATTGCCACCCACAATTCTTGCTCCTCGCCACATCCTCCAATGCGAATGGGACTCTTGGCACAAACCTTAAGGAGGCAAAGTTTCAGCAGGGCTAATCTGGGACTGTATCTGGCCAGCATTTCATCACAGTTGGCTTGAACCTTTGATTTTGATCCCGTCCTGCACGATCAGATATATGTAGTTGGAACTTTATGCAACTTATTTTGCAGTTGATTTTTAAACATTAATAACTTCGATTCTACTAATTGGATTTTTGTTGTTTTGAACTTGTTTTATTTATTAAATTAAGCTCTATTTTTCTAACCTACTGTGGGATATTTTTGTGTGGTGTTTACGCTGTTTTGCTGTTTGAAGTGTTGCTCAAATACTTTACACATTGCCTCTAAGTTAATCCTGGCTGGTCTGTTTCAAGCTATCGGGGGTTTAGCACAGTTTAATTTGAGGTTTGTTTGTGCCTTACCCTGACAAGGATTGTTTTTGTTACTTGACCTGGGCTCACACCCTAGTCAACCAGTAACCCAATTGCTAGCAAAGACTATTGGGGTTATTACAACTTTGAAGGAGGTGTTAATACGTCCCAAATGTGATGGATATACCACCAGCCGTATTACGAGTTCCATAGGATATAATGGACTCGTAATACGGCTGGTGGTATATCCGTCACTTTACCGTCACTTTTGGGACGGATTAACACCTCCTCCAAAGTTGTAATAACCCCCTATAACTTAATTTGGGGTTTGCTTGTACCTTGCTCTGACTAGGATTGTGGGTGTCACTTGACCCAGGCGCACACCCCAGTCAACCAGTAGCCTAATTTGTAGCAAAGAGATTATAAAGGGACATCACACATTCAATGTGCAGATAATGTCAATGCAAGATAGATCATTACTGACATAGTTACCAGGTATCTGGTTGACAGACATGATGCAAACATGTTTAGACAGAGGCAAACTTCTAAGTGTACAGGGGAACGGATCACTTCTCACTAAGGGTACATGGATACATTGGCAGAATTGTCAGGACAATGTTACCACAATGCAATATTCATCAGTAGTGGCAATTCCTTTTGCATCCAGGTACACTTCACCTCTGCTTCCACTTTAGCACTGCAAAGCAGCACAGGCGTGATGAAAGGGCTTTCATCCACATTTATGAAGGAGCACGGCTGTTTTTATCCCTGCTCTAGATTCTAATTTCATTCTTGGTATATCGGTGCCAATCAACATTCTATGAAAATCAGTAATTAGGAGAAGACTTTTCGACCATGATCATCCATGGTGAGAGGGGGAGAGTCCTCATATATCCCCTGGTGTCTCCACAATTTGCTGTCCTGATGATGACCCTGCTCTGATTAATCTGGTATTAGGGTCACAACATCACCAGAACCCATTAGTGGGGACTGTTTTTAAAGTTTTTTTTATGTAAATAGGAATATCCAACAGACAGATATTCTATAGAAACACATCATTTGTTCCAGTTACATATATATATATATATTAATATATCCCACCAGTGCACTTTTTGAACCTTGCCACTTTGCACTGCCCCTTCACTTTATAGGAGCACCTTTGGTATTATGATATTATGACATTCTTGTTTTGAAAATACAAATTCACAATTATATTTAATCTTTGAAGAATTTCCTTTCAAGAGGGTTTCTAGAACAATAAAAAGAGTGGTCGTGGGAGCCAAGGGTGACACTTCCCCCTTGGGGACCAGTGGCGTCTGAAATTTTGTGCTGATAATTTGACAACAAATATAATTTCATTGAGCAGACCCTTGAACTACTGCAAAGTAGAGGTGCAGTTGTCTACACAATTTATGTTGAGGCTTTAGGATATGCCCCACTCTCTTGCTGCAGGGTTATTCCACCTTAATATTGACTCCAGAATAGTATGCTACCAGAATATTGTTGCCAAAATATAAAAGACCAAACTATCTTGAAGGGAAGCTTATGTAGTTAAGTATAGGCTTGTTTTATTAACTCTACATATGTGCACCTTGACAATGCATTTATCTTCAAGGTATGTAGATGGGAAGTTAAGAATAGGAAATGTATACTCACCTATTTGCACATACCTTTATTATATTTTGGTCCTCAATATCTTTCCACAGTATTCTGGTAGCACAACTATTTCTGTTGTCAATTCAATTGCTGCAGGAACATTGCAACATATGCCATGTTTCACAACATAACAAATCAGATGGGGTTTGAGTATGACGTGGGGGGGAGGAGGATAATGATGAAGAAGATGATAACCTTGAAGTGGAACATATACATGATGGTTTGGAAGTATATGCCAGGAGGAATGAAGGGGATCAGCATTATCTCTGAGGCAAGTAACATACAGTGTTGATCACTGAATATGCTTTCACTTATTTCAACAGAAGCAGTGAGAGGAAAAACGATATTAGTCCTATGGAATGTGACTAGCACAACTAAGGAAAATAACAATATCAACAAATCAAGCTTTATTTTTCAGTGATTCATTGCATAATACACTTCAGAGATCGTGTTATTATTCTGGATAAGTGCAAGAGTGTTCTTCCATTATGTTTCACCAGTATCCCATAAGGCTATAGCTACACTTTGGGATTTACACCAATACATATTTTCTTTATCCGGAGACAATCATTTTAAGGGATGAGAAGTTTGCTAATGCTTGTATGAGACTATGATTTGCACTTTTTTCCCTCACCGAAGAATACCACAATTGGTTAAATAATTGTTACTTCTTTTTTCTTTATTCTTGATTTATCCTTCACCTATTTGGCAAAGATAAGCACTTTCTTCTGTGTATGCAGTCATATCGTTCATTATGGGGCTTGTGTCTTATATTGACTCTTATTATTGGTAAGGTTCAGATATGTTCTACACTTTTGTCCTTATGAAGATCCTATTCAAGTTGAAATGTCACTGACAGTTGTTAGAAATGTGGTTTCTGGTTGCCTAGGGTATGCACTTAAGCCAGGCAGACACCATCCTCTATAGTCATGGTGAGGGCTTATCCCAGAGGCAATGTGTAAAGCGATAGCACAACACACACAACTCATGTGACACAATAAATAACCACAAAGGAAACACAACACCAAGTTATATAAAAATAAACTGTATTGCACAAAACATCATTAGGACAAACACAACAAGTATTAGCAATACCCTGCTACACAAGCAGTTGTCAGAACAAGCAGTACTCAGTTACTAGTACTCTGCGAAAGCCATAAGTAGTCACATTTAACACATAGGTTACTGGTTATTCTGCAACATA
Source organism: Pleurodeles waltl (assembly GCF_031143425.1). Lineage (NCBI taxonomy): Eukaryota > Metazoa > Chordata > Amphibia > Caudata > Salamandridae > Pleurodeles > Pleurodeles waltl. The sequence continues at coordinate 503,956,245 of NC_090445.1, forward strand.
AGCAGTAGTCAGGTAAACAATATTAGTAGAAATGCACATGTCATGTTAAACACATCACCAGAAGGGTCAAACAACATCATGACTGCACATATCATAAACAACTCTGTGTAAATATCACAACAACATCATGAATGCCCACTAAATAAGACATTCTTCTGTGGCATAGGTCACAAGACTCACCAAAAATTGTGAGTACGATCTGGCACCCACCCAGGTGATACACAAAGGAAGGCTGGGCAAAACGGGGAAGTTCGTGTCCCAATCTGGATCCTCCTATGCTCCAATTCCTACACCTGCGGTGCAGTAGATTTATCGTTGGCAGGACCGGGGACTTCTGTCGAGGGTCGTCACCGCGGCCTCCTATATACCACCCAAAAACAACAAGTAGGAGTGGGCCCAGCAGGAATGGGGGACCTCCAACAAGTTTTCCCACCCACGAGCCCCAATTACAAGAGCCTAGGGCCCCAACAGGGACAGGGGACCTCCGATGAGGTCTTCCACCCATTCACGAGCCTCGTTCACAAACAGGTGGCCTAGTGGAAATGGGGGGACCTCCAATGAGGTTTCCCGCTCACTTGTGAACTCCAGCAACACAGAGGAAGCCTGATGCGAGGGACCTCGGATGAAGTTTTCCCTACTTCCAGGCAGCTGCTACTCCGCTGGTCTGACACGCCTGCACCCGAACTGGTGCATGATGCTCTTCTCAAAGCTGTCCCCGGCCGCAGTGGTGAACGCACTAAAGCAGATGCCTGCCTGTTCCCCAGAGGCACACTCCCATGAGCTCCTGGGCCACAGCATCACTGATCTGAGTGCATGCTTAATCACATAAAGCAAAGTGCTGCAGGGATCGCCACCAATAAAAGCACTCTTCCTGCACCACGGCCATCAGCTAAATGCAGCATTCTCCAGTGCTGGGAGGCAGAGAGAAGCTGCAGGGGGACAGGGGGAGAAAATGGGATCCAACAGTCCTGACTGGTTCTCAGAGTGTCCCCCCTCTCTCCTCCAGCATAGGCTCCAGACACTAGTGGGGGGTAAATGAGCCCTTTGTGTGAGGCCAGGGCAGCCTTTACAAATGCAGGTGTTAACCGCCACTCCTTGTCTCAGCCCAGAAAGACCATTCAATGTGTAGATGCCTCTCTGTGAGAGCTCCACCCTCTCTATGTACAGGCTGTCTGAAAAGTATGCACAGAGCCCAGCTGTCACTCTGCCCAAGACATGAGCTGCAAAACACCAGAGTCATAAGTACAGAAAAATGCCCACTTTCTAGAAGTGCCATTTCTAGAATGATAGTAAAAGACTCGACCACCATTACAACCATGCTAAACATGCCTATGCTACCCCTCACAGATTAGTCAATAACCCTATACATAAGGCAGGCCATTTCCAATGCAATCCTATGAGCAAGGCAGCACTCACAGCAGTGAGAAACCAAAAGAGGCTGTTTGTCACTACCAGGGCAAGCAGCCTTTGTTCCCTCCACTGGGGAAAAAAAGTAATGAACTTGGCCCAGCAGGTTACAAAAGGCCCGGACTCTGGTTTTGAGATCAGCCAGAGAAATAGGGCACTTCTGGACCACTCATAAAGTCTATATGTATTGTCATGGGACATGCAAATATGAAATAGGTGCACCCTCTCAACCCCTGTTTCATACCTCATGGGATTTTATAGGCCTAAGGGAAGTGAAACTGCACTCTAAGGCAGACTTGCACTTGTATGATTAAGAAGGTATCACTGCAGACAAAGTAGTAATTCATCTTGCTATGAGTGCCCAATAATATTTTAAGGCCTACCCTAGTTCAATGTTTAGCCCTGCAGAGGCCCCTCTGCACCAAGCTACCTGTGCACAGATAGCAGGATGCACACAGTAGTAGTGTCTCATATGCCACCTGCACATGTGTAACCAGCTAAGTGCCCCTTAGCCTACCTGTGTCACATTGGCCTTATCTTAAAAGGCAGACACTGGCAGTAAACATACACAGTCCATTTACCGTGTGCTTACTATGAACGAAACACATGTAGCAAGGCTCACCCACTGTAAGAAGTCTAAAACTAGGTGATCAAACATGGCTTGAACCCATTTTGCAACAAGGACCATTGTTTAACTCAGCCTAGCTAATCCTGGGGGAGGGGGGGCAGGGGGATTGTCAGTGGTCAAAGAAAAACCTGCCCATAAAGTGGGGTTGGCAATGCAACCAGGGCCAATGTAAGCACATGCAATGTATTCATTGACTTATCCACTTCGCTTTGTAACTGGCCTGATTTGCAACCTAGTTTGATACATATAAGGCCAGAGAATTCAAACAAATGTGTAACCCACATGTAGGCATACAGACAATTATGTCTATGCTATTAAAGAAGTAAGTGTGCAATAGGCTGCACACAAGACAAAAGTGTAATAGAGAAATGTTATTGACTGTGCTTGAAAACATGTCATGATTATGTGGGTTGTATGACTCTTTCAAGGTCAATTATATTGATGCATGAAGTGCATCTCCTACCACTACATGTTCTGTTTTTGTGTATGTGTGTGTGGGGTGTGTGCTAGTTAGAGGCCAGCAGAAGGAGGTGTCTGGAAGGTTGGTGGAAGTCAATCTGACTATTCAGACAGGCAAGGCCTGTTTTGGGCAGTGCTATGTGGCTATGGGTGGGTGAGGAGATTGAAGTGTGCCCACTTGTGTATCGGAAGCTAGTGGGGTTTCCTGAGGTGTGGTGCAATGTGGGCTAAGCATGGGAGGTTGAGGACTATTCTGGTCACTGTGTTTTGGATGGTCTACAGTCTTCTTGTGATCTGGATAAAGGGTGTTCCTATAGTCAAGTCTTGTCTGCTGGTGATGAGGGCTTGGGTGATCGATTTCCTGGTGTTGCCCAGATTTACTTGAAGATTTTCTTCAGCATTCTTAGGTTGTTGAAGAAAATACTCCATAGAGGTGATACTCAAATAGTCAGTCAATTAGTACTTGTACGAAAATGTGGGAGGGGCCTTTTTACAAAATGGGCACCATCTCTACCCCAATCCTCTTGCCACCTACCCAGAACATCAGGTGACAGATGCTTCAGGGACCCCTACCAGTACCCTCTACCACTGAGACACAGCCTGCTGCTGCACTCCTCTCACAATCATATGGACCAGTTAAAGAAATGGAGATTTCCCTTTGCACCACCTCTAACCCCTCTGAACACTCACTCGTTCTAGAATGTAAAGTGCGGGCCAAGGTGGCCATTGCCCTTACATGGCCTTTTTGTACCCCTAAACATGCTCCTGTGGCCGCCGCCCAGACAAAGACATACAAAAATTGTAAGAAGAATTTGTACTTTTGCCAAATGGACTTGCTCACAGTCTGGCTTCACGTGACTCATTAATGCCTGCAGGGCCTGCAGTAGGGTCTCACTGCCCCATCAATCACATAAAGGCTGTATCACGGGGGTCTACAGGGGCTGGACACCCTCTCAATTTCATTGTGACATCCATAAACTGGCCAGGTTCTCAGTTGTTTAAAAAACAGGAATGGGCTGGCTGATTTGCAAATCAGTTTTTTCCTGGTATCCCATAGACATGCAGGTTGATTTCAGCTCTCGATTCCCACCACAAACGTTTTCTAAACATGCAATTAAAATGTTGAAGTAGGCCTTGTGTTTATCACAACCATCTACTGCAGCATTGTAAATGCATGCTTACATTTTTCCACATTCCTTCAGCTTGTCTGAGTAGACATGTCTAGCAAGAGCTGAGAAAGTGAAAGTGTTATGCACACTACTCTTGCGTGGGCCGCAGTAAACTAGGAGAGCTGGCATTCTTGCACGTGGAGACAATGCAGTGTTCTAATGTGTGCCATGTGCTTCAATTACAGAGAACTCTCCAAATTCCAAAGCACTGTCCCAGCAACCAAGTTTTGGACAATGCACAAGACAGTGAGTTAGTTTTTTTTATTGTTAAATGGTAATGGAATAAGGGGCCCCAGGCAGGGGAAGATTTTCTCTGTTCACTTTGCCTGTAGCTCCTTTCAGCAGCACACTTTGAATTTTTACTGTTCATGACAGAAATGGTGTTTTGTGACAAGTCATGGTTCATTTAAACAAAATAAAGCTTCAATTTCTTGGTTTATTTTTGTCAGTTTCACACTCGCCCTGTCATCTGTGTAGGATCTCTAAGTCATAAATTACTATTGAGGCATACCAAGTCTACCTTCTATCCTTCTGAGTTTGGTAAACTGAGTTACTGTGATAGCTTATGTACAGCACTCAAAGGCATCAATATTGCAGCACTTAGACCCTGATTTATACTTTTACACGGAAAACTGTGTTAGCATCGTTTTACATGTAAAAGTATAGCACAATTCCTGGACGCTGGCCAGGTGCCACATTTAAGGAATGGTGCTAGCCGACAGTAGTGCCCGGTTAGCGTTATTGTAAATGATGCTATCTGGGTTGTGGAGGTATAGGGGCAACCAGAGGTTGTGCGCTGAACAATGGCACTACACTGCTTAGAGGCAAAAAAATGCCTCTAGGCAGAGTAACACCATTTCCTGGCACATAACCCCCATGGACATGGCTCCTGTCTTAGTAAAGACAGGAGCCATGCCCAACACCCCAATGGCCATGCCCAGGGAATGGATGTCCCCTGGGCATGGCCATTGGGGCCAGCGCCATGCGGGGCACCATGTCAGGACCCCTAAGTGGGAAAAAAAATAACTTACCTGGACTTACCAGGGATGGGTCCCTCATCCTGTGATGTCCCTCTGGTGTGGGTGAGGGTGTCCCTGGGTCATGGAAGGGCACCTGTGGGCTCTTTCCATGGTCTCTGACCATGGAAAAAGGCCCACAGGTCCCCTAACGCCTGCCCAAACCCAGGCATTAGATAATGTTGCTAAGCAAGCTTAGCACCATCATCTAAGACCCCATCCCCTGTGCTTGAAATTTAGCTGGGAGGGATAAATATGGCATTAAGGCAATTTTTGGACGGGAACACCTACCTTGCATCTCATTGACGCAATGTAGGTTTCATGTCCAGAAAATGACGTTAACTCCAAAATGTTGGCCCTAGACATGTCTAGTGGCAAAATATAAATATGGAGTTCAGTTTGCGCAGAATTAGCGTAAAAAATTACGCTAATTCAGCTCAAACAGGGTATAAATGTGCCCCTTAGAGCTGTAGAAAACATGAATGTTATTGTGAGAGAAATGCATTGCATGTGAGGGTGACGTGCCCTCTACCCATCCTTGTTTTGGCCACATATTCATGGTAATTCTTGGTATCAAGTGTGTATTCATGGTTTATGATGGTGGTACATTCCTTGTGTGGGAGGAGTACATGTGAGTGCTAGATGAAAACGGCAAACTGATAGTTGTGCACCAGCCATGTATCACTAAAAATGAAAAGTGTAACTATCAGGACAAAACGTTTTTGTTACTAGAAAGTGATCAGCTTACATTTTGGAGCATTATGTTTATTATTTTTAAATGATCGACTTGGATTATATAGCAAATCCCTTAATTTTCTTGAATTGAAAACATGATGTTTTGTCGCAAAATGAATATGTATCTCGGTGTACACATGAAAACACAGACAGACAGACACAAACAAAAGTAGTTGTGGGATAATCAATACTGCTATCTGTAGTTCTGTTATCTCTTGCCTGACATTGAGAGATGTGTGTATTTTTTTTATTTTTCTTATCATGCACGTTCAAAGAAGAATTTCAGTCATAACATGTGACTGGGAACCTATCTAGAAGGGACAGAAAGGCAAAGTGACAGGAAATAACAAGTATTTGCACTGCAGTGGGTCTTCCCTTTACTCGAGTTAAACCTATTAGCGTTGTAAACTCCTAACCGGACTTTTCTTGCCACATAAACTGAAAAGTAAAACAGTTTCACATAAGGGAGCAGACGGCCACCATGAGCACAAAGCAAACACACACAAGGAAACAGATGTTGGCTTGCAGTGAAACGTATCTGCAAGAGTGCAATTATCCATGTAACTGACAAAAGTGCAAATATCTATGTAACATGGTCGATGTCATGCAAAGATCTCTACTACTCCCCAGCGACATCACGCCACCTATGAAATAAAGAGAAAAAACTAGTGCAAAAACCATACAGAAAACATGAGCCTTGTATGTTTTCAGTAGTTGGCCGGGGCGCTCGAGGCGGGCTAAACACAGGACTAGACATGAAGTATGCATGCCTTTCACTAATTAAATCAAGCTAATTTGAAAAGGCAAGCACACAAACTAATCAAACTGATGGGCTTGACATGGGTGTGGTTAAAAACCCACAGAGAGATTACACCAGGGACGGAGCGGTTTGCGCTCTACCTTAAAAATGTGGAAAGGAAGAATGTTACCATGTGAAAGTCCATTTACTGAACTACCTGTGTTATGCATGTCATTTTAAATCTTAGAGAAAGTGTGCTAAAAAAAATCAACACTTTAAATCCATTTCCTAAAAATATTTTGGGGTGGATAAACCCTGAATATCAATTGAGTGGGTCAGCCTTTTTTGCCATACTATGAAAGAAGTTGAATATTTCAGGAGTTAAAGTTCAGAACGTGTAGCATTTTCAAGATGTATTTGACAATAGTGATGTAAAATCTCAATTTGGTGTAATATTTTATAAACTTTCTGAGTGGGAGCGCATCCTCATGCACTCCAGTGGAAGCCAGCCTTGATTGTTCTCAGTCAGTCCAATTCAGGGTTGATATTTACCTCCCAACACGCCAAAAAATCATCAGCCATCCCTGGTTAGAGGTGATCCCCAAAATACCAGGACAGCATTGGATTCATTCGCTGAGCTTACTCGCTCTCTGCAGTGTATGGTTGGTATAAGAATGTTTACCGGGATGGCGTTAGTTCCCATTCTGACCCTGCCTTCACGTACTGGGGGCTGCTGAGTTGCCAGGGCATAGTGCGATGGTATGCTTATCATATCAGATTGGGGCACGAGTAAGAAGGAAGCTCCCCTTAGATAGGAAAGAAAACTGACTAGAGTGAGAGGTACAGCTTGTGTGAAAAGCAAGTGCTTGGCTGGACATTTACTGGCCTCTGCAGACAGAGGTATCTTCTATCAACAGTAGAGAGGCTGCTTATGCTCCCACCAGTATAGTAAAATTTGCTGTGCACATACATGCACTGTTTGGGTATCAACAGATTCCTTCCTGCCCCTGTAGTCATTGCAATTTGTTGCACAGTGCAGGATGGTAATGCTGAAGCTAATGCAGTGAGCTTTGAGTTACATGGCTGCAGCATGCACTGCCACCTACCAGTGTCTCCTGCCTCAGTCATAAAGCTTGTTTAAGCCAGTGTAGCTTACACCTGCAGAGATGCCAGTGTTACTCGTGGGTCGAGGTGCTGACAGCTACCATTGCTCCTGACTTAAGTCTCTGTGTCCTATACTATTATTACACCAAATCCAGTCCACAGTGACAGACACAGGTTTACCTGCTCTTCTTCTCAGCCATGCAGGCCAAACAGCATGGCAGTAGATCCCTCAAGCCTGTTCCATGAAGGGGCCATTGGAACCTAACGATTGCCCATCCTGCTTAAGGTTGAGTTAATGCATTTGAGACTTGAGTTGGAATAACTGTCACTCTCCAAGGCATCCAAACAGAAGTGGAGACAACCATGTCATAAGTGACATGTCCCAGTAACTGTTACACATAGGCAGCCCAGGCGAGGCTGTGAAAAAATACTCGTGAAGTAATTCCCCAATATTTTCCTATTACTTTTCCCCTGTTTCTGGTTCTCCAAATCCAACTATAGTCTGTTTTATCACCAATCTCTTTCCTGATGCTACATTTTATTTAACCTACTAGTAAGCTTTTTAAACTAGCCAGTTAACATGATTCTGCTGTTTGAGAGTGTCATGCAGAACTGCATTCTTGAACTGGCAGACACTTTAAGAACAACTGCTGTTAGGCAATGCCTAATTTATGCAGTGGCATACAGCACTCATTTCCAGACACTGGGGCTTATGTTTCATTATCAGAATGTAACCTAGAATGAAAAAGAAGGTAGAAAAAGGAGCAAAATGCAGCATGAGAAGATAGGCAACAGTGACAAAGGGAAAGGCCAGGGATGAAAACGCAGGCAAGTGTGAGAAAGAGAAATGAATGAAGAATGAAGCATTAGGTGGAATTATCATGAGGCAGCATTGGCATTTAGCTTTTAGCAGCATTGGATGTGGGCTTCTAAGAACTAGTCCATGGCAATACATGTATTCTGTAACAATTTAAACACTCCTGCTAGAGGAAGACTAAATGATCTTGAAACCTTTTCACAAAATGTGTCTAGTTTCATGTAAGGAGACTGTGCTTTCAGTCTCCATTTCAGGCTTTATTGTTCACCTTTAAAATGATGGGAGGGCAGTGTTAATCTGTGCCTATGTTCTGCAAAACAGATCATTCATTCATGCAAAATGAGAATCACCCATCACTTTACCACCTCCCAACCACGGACCACCTTGTTATGGACAAGCATCAAAACGTGGCCAAGACAAAGGCAAAGATGACACTGCTTGGCATTAGTTAATACCCAGTGTAACACACAACATCTTTAGTGCTTTTGTTGAGTGCATATATTTCCAGACTGACACATACATGATGTTATGTTGTTGACATGTGTATAGCACACAGTATGCCATTATCAAGGTCTTGCAGCGCTTTCATTCATTCAGCTTACTCTCTGCACCTTGCTGCTGTGGATCAGTGATATCCATATATTTGGAGAATAGGGATAGAAAATGTACTTTTTTGTTCCATTCATGGGACAGGGGTATTTTAAATGCCCCATACTATCCCCTGAAGATAGGAGCTCACAAATAGCAGCAATGCCATGCGAATGTATGGGCTCTTGAGCCTTCACTATGATTGGATGTTACTTTTCATAAGGGTCTTTAAATTGTTTTGCTAGACAAAGCAAAATAAAACCTAAAACCACCTGTGGCTGCCTGTGGTGGGCAGAGTTGCACTTCTTACACTCAATTAGTAAGAGGGGAAGTTAAACAGGTTAACTGAAGTAAGAAAGAAAAAGTTGACAAATAATTTGAAAATGTCTTGGGAGAGGGTCAAAATAAGGGAAATAAGGAGTGAGGACTGAGTAAGAGAAACACAGGGAGAACACACATGAAGGTGCAATGGATATAAAGAACGAGATATAAAATAACTTCAATTCAACATTCTGTGGCTAAAAATCTTTGCCAGTTTTTTTCCCCAATCAATCATATTGTATCTGAGTAGACAACACATTTATTGACATTTCATGAGCAACCTTAAGCCTTCCCAGATCTTTCATGAGTGTGAATCCCTAACTGGACCAACTCAGCTACTTATCCTTTGCAGGTTTATAAACTGACTACAAGTAATTGAATAATAATAATGCTTGTCATTTACAATCATTTGAATGTGTAAAACCTTTGTGCTAGCTGCTACTTAAAGACAAGTTATCATCACAAGTAACTATTATGAAGTTTAGAGCTGGAATCACCCTACTTGCTCTGTGCAATTTGGGGCAAGAGTGTTTACACCACACCACTATGAAATAGCAGTGTGAGAAAGTGAATTGTTAAGTGGGAGGACGGTAGCCCACCTCAAGCAATGAAGTCACTAACATGTTAGATCCAGTCATAGACTTCAGTAATGTGCTCCCCAGCTCTGTCCCTGCTAGTTATGGCACAGAGCAGAGAAGCTCAACTTACAGAAAATATGTAAAGCATATAGAAGTCACAAAACAGTTAAAAAGTATAAAACACAAAACAATATAACCTGCTCTAATTCATGAAAATAGGAAAAATAATAAGCAAAATTACATGAAAATGTCCAACTTCTAATAAAAAACTGAGATATGGATTTTTAATGATCTAACTGAAAATAGAGTAAAAAATCACAAAGCACCAATGGTAGTCAATTGTTACGGTAGACAGGGACCTAGGTGCCCAGCATGATGGAGCGTGTGTCAGCTATAACAAGCAGATTGACCGTACCCGGGCCTGGAAGTAGAGAAGATCAAAAACAATTCTAAGTCCCAATCTGAAAAAGGACTTAATTGTTTTTTAAAGGAAAAACTCACCACTGTGTAGGACAAACCCGAAACTTAATCTGATGCTGTGGAACTGCCAGTTGGATACCTTCTGCGGTCAATCCCTTTGAACCTCTGAAGCAAAAGTTATGTTAAAGTTCTCAAACTTCTTTCTGTACCCAAACAACCACAGAGGTACACTTTCAAGGCTCCCAGGACCTCAGCAGGAGCATTTAGAGACTCTAAGAGTGCCAGGCAGAGGGCATCAGCAAGGTCTAGTCCAGTTGCTACTGGTCACTGGAATTCTCCACAGAAATGTCCTCTTCAACTTTTTATGTTCCTGGACTCACCCGGATAATCAGCCCTATGACCCCTTGATCCTAGGAGATCTTTCTGCCCTTTGGTTTTCAAGTGGAAGGGTATCCAGCATCTTCAGGTCCTTCTTACAGATTGTACATGCCAAGTGCAGTAGGTTTGGTCCATCTGGAATCCTTTCACAAATCTAGCAGTGTTGTGAGGAAGGCTGGGTGAAGACCAGCTTTGTAAAGTTCACAGGCGTGTTGGTCTGTGACACCCCAAGACTTTTGTAGTTCCTCTATGACCAATAGAGTAAAGGCCCCAAACCCTTGCCTACCCAATGTTGCATTTATTCCTGTTTGCTTTAGCGCAAACAGGCCCAAAATGCATATTGTCATAATGGTATTTTGGGTCACACTAAACGTCACTCTGAGGCTGGGGGTTTGAGTGGGGAGTCTACTATGGCAATCATAGTGTCCTCTCAAATCAAACTTTAATATCCAGTTTAAAACAGACACTTTACACAATACAAACACAGAAACCGAAGTCTGGTAGGGCCCAGGCTGGGCACTTCAGGAACCAGACAAAAGATGCATAGATATTGTCTTGGCATCCTGTTCTGTCCCTGTTAAATGTGCCCCAAATATTACATGTGGCGCGACAGACCTGTTAAGCTGAATCTGAAAGTGTGGTGATAACATGATGCCCACAGCACCCACCTGGCATATTCTGTTGGGCTCAGAGGTGTCATCTCTTCCCATTCAGGTCAGCCTATTGTTTGCTACTATGAGGCATTTCACACCTCTTTTGCACCTATTCCTGGGCTTGACCACAGGCTTAAGCTTATGGTAATTTGCATTCTGACCATTCAGGCAAGTAAAGGATAACTTTCTAAAAGTTATTTTTCCTTAATATGTATTAAAAACATCACTGTTAGATGTTTAATAACTGTCAAAATAGTTGTTTAATTATTGTTCTACTTTTTCCATTCCAGAGATAGTAGTTGTTAAAAATGTGGTCTCTAGTTGGCAGAGGCATGCACCATGTCCAAGTAGGGACCACAATCCTAGTCAAGGTAAGTGTCAGCACAACCTAAATTATCCTGTGCTTACCCTCAGGTTGCATGGCACAGAGCAGGAGGTTTAATGTAGAAGGCAATGTGTAAAGTATTTTTATCTGTAGAATATATCATACAGTAATAGTGAAAACACCACAAAATGTACCCCACGCCAGCTTAGAGAAATATATAACATTTGTCTGAATAAAACAAGACCAAAATGACAAAAATACTATCTGCACAAGTCAAAATTTCAATTTTTAAAGGTTTAGATGAGTCTCAATCCTCAAGGATCAGAGGTTGTATCCTTTTAACACATAGCACCTGGGACGCATTGAAATAATGAGACAGAGGGCCACAGAGGAGGAGATGGGTTGAAAAGTATAGCTATTCCATGATTTTTCTGGTATGACAGAGGCAATGCGCCGTTTTTTTCCACTCTGCAAGGCGATGCATTGGTTTCGAGGAGCGCAGCCTTGGTTCCTCACTGGGATGCAGGAAACATTTTATGCTGAGGGATGATGCATGGAAAATCCAGAACGTGTTGAGAAGAGGAACAGGTGCTGCGTCAATCCGGCAGACAATGTGGAGATTTTTCAGCCACAAGGCAGGTTTTGCGTCTATCTGGCAGACATTGCGTCAAGTTTTTTCAGGCATTGCGTTGATTCTTTGATGTGCTGGATTTTCATCTCTTTGGTGAAGTCTTTGATAGCCCTGAGACCTCAGAACAGGAGGTAATCCCAATCCAAGCCCTGGGAGAGCACTTGTGGAGGAAGGAAGAGTCCTTCCAGCTGAATCAGGGGCCAGCAGGCAGCAGAGAAACAGGCAGGCCAGCAGTCCTTCCAGCAAAGCAGTTTAGATGAGTCCTTTGGGCAGTCAGGCAGTATCTCTGACAGAGTCCAGTTGTAGGTCCAGAAGTGTCTGATTTGATAGACCATAGACCCGGTATGTTTACCCAAAAGTGACTTTGAAGTGGATGAAACTTCAAAGAGTGCCTTTGAAGTGCACAAGTTCCCTTTTCAACGCAGCCCTGTCTGCCAGAAGCCCTCTGGGGATTATCAGTCCTTTGTCTGAGGGCAGGCCACTGGCCTTTGAAGTGTAAGAGAGAGCCTCTTCACTTTTCCTGCCCAGGGAGATCTTTCAGTATGCAGATGAATACAGATACAGCTGAGTGTCCTGTGTTTATGGCTATCTGGGTGGAATGCACATGGGGAGCTGTTAACCAGCACAGACCAGAAGTGGATTGGAGACAGGCTGTAAGGCACAGATGGCATAGAAATGCCTACTAAAGTGGCATTTCTGAGATAGAAATGTAGAATACCTCTTCATCAGTGAGTAGGATATCTCACTACCATTCGAATAATACCAAACATAACAATGCCACTCCTCTCCAATATGAAATTACCACTTAAAAGTACACAAGGAAATTTCTAATGCTGGCGTTTGAGAGGAGCAGGCTTCCCAGTAGTGAAAAACCACTTTGGGAGTTTTTCAATACCAGGGCATGTAAAAATTACAAGCACATGTCCTGCCTTTTACTTACATAGCACCCTGCCCTGTGGGCCACGTAGGGGCTACCTCAGGGGTGACTTACATGTAATAAAAGGGGAGTTTAAGGCTTGGCAAGTAGTTTTAGATGTCAAGTCGAAGTGGCAGTGAACGTGCACACACAGGCCTTGCAATGGTAACACTAAGACATGGTTAAGGGGCTACTTATGTGAGTGGCACAACCAGTGCTGCAGGCCCACTAGTAGCATTTAATGTACAGACCCTGGGCACATGTAGTGCACTTTACTAGGGACATACAAGTAAATTAAATATGCCAATTGGGTATGAGTCAATGTACCATGTTTTGGGGAGACAGCACATGCACTTTACCACTGGTTACCTGTGATAAAGTGTCCAGAGACCTAAAGCCAACAAAAATGAGGAGGAGGGAGGCAAAATGTTTGGGGTGACGCTTCAGAGGGGGGAATTTTCCAACCATAGTATTAGTATTTTGATCTGATTCTGGTTTCTACATAGGACAGCTAGACCTACCACAATGAAATACGTTGTTTAGACCTTGTCATTGAAAGGACATGGTAAAATGCATCTTCTACATGTCCCACTTTTAAATAAAATGCACACTTCCTTGTGCTCTACAATGCCTACATATTTAAAAGAGACGTTTCTACCTCTCCAAAAAGGTTATTTTGTTATGTCTCATTGCAGGTTTTACACTGCAGCAGTCAAGATACTGTGGCAGGCCTAAACCCATGCACAGTGAGTGATGTTGTCCACAGGTGACATTCAACTTTCAGTGCCGAAGGTGTATTTTCACACGTCATACCATGAGCTTCTAAAAACGGTAAATAAGCCAATCAGGGAGTAGCCATTTTCAACATGTTGTATGGGTCACATGCACTGGGCACTGAGGCGCAATGTCCCATTGTGCAGAGTCTTATAGCCAGCAATACAATTCATGAAAAAATGGGGGTAACCTAAAAAAGGGCAATTGTTACACAACCAGAAACTATAATTTTGGATATAAACATTTTCTGTTTCAGCACCCTCCTTAAACTACCTTCCTCTGTTAAATCTTTTTTTCTATCTCGAAGATTGTTATATTGATTGCACAAGTTTGTTTATCAGTTTGGTATGTACTGCTCACTGCAGTCAGTGCGATGAACATCTTGGAGAAAAGCTATAAAGTGAGGCCATATAAATAATGATTTTGTCAGGTTTGTGGTTATTTTGGAAAAGGCCCTAAGCCCTGCATTTAAATATTTGTGCAACAGGTGAGTTGTTGAGTACTGATGGGGGTGTAATTTATTGATAAGTAACACATTTAGTCGGAATAATAGTGGTAGTATCTGAAAGGCACAGATTTATGTTGCTGTTTGAGGACTGGGAATGCCTGTTGAGACTGTTTTTTTTTGTTTTCAGTTCTATAGGTGATCAATGATTGGCACACCATTGGGTAGCTTCAGTGCTTAATTTGTAAATAAAAAGGTGCTGCTCAAATCTCTCCTCTGAAAACGTAACTGCAATTAAATGTGCGAACTCGGGATACCGAGGCAGAGTAACCCTGAACACATCTCGGGCCTCTTTCATCTATTTACAGACACGCCCCGCCCCTCCAGCTCACTCTCGCAGCTTTCTGCTTTCTAACTTTGTGACGTTTTTTCGCTTTACTCTTCCTCCGTCTTTCCGATATGTTTCTTTTGCTACAAGAGCTCGCAGCGAATGCGTGAGGCAGAAGAATAAGCCCCGGCCCTCAAAAATAAGTGCCGGTGCTCAGCGCCGGAAACAACAAGCACAAATTAAGCAGTGGGTAGCTGGCACTAATGTGAATCACTCCCAAATATTTCATTCTCAAACTCAGGGCTTGATATTAAACCATAACCTGTCTGCATTGATGTTTTTGCATTGACTTACATTTTACTCTTGGGTTCCTTGAGGTACTTACTAACCAAAACCCTGAAACTATGAAGTTATCTTTTCATTTTGAATTTGCATCACTGTTCCTGACCCTTGGTACTTGAAAATGGGTGATTACCTTAAATATTCCTGAATAATTCTTGGGGGGGAAAGAGGGGAATTCTCCAACTGTAAAGTTGCCTTTGAATGCATCCCTTTTTTTTCAATTTAACTTCTCTACTGTGCTTCGTAATATTCTATGTGCTTTATATATGACATAGGTCTGTTGAACGAGAACTTCCACGTCCAATGCAAAGTTGTCTTCAAATGCTGGCTAGTATTCTTCCAGTATACTAGACCAATGTGCTTTATTTGCAACACTGGAAAGTCCTGTTCCGACAGGCTCCATGAGGAAATCAGATATACATCATGTAAATATGCCTTTAAAGTAAGTTTAGTTTGGACTAATATGTTTTAAAATGTACTATTTGACTCCCACTTTCACCCCTGGGGAGAAAAACATTAAAAAAAAGAAATAATAATTTGGGCTTTTAACATCACCATTTGCACTGCACTTTTACGCAAGCTGACTACCACATCTAGCTTGCCTCCCCTCCACCCCAAGAACATTTCCTTGTCTTTGCTGGGAGGCTGAGGCCCCTCAAACTATACACTTCTGGCTGTGGACCTGAGGTCCTGTGGACTGCTTTTCCCTCCTCTGTAGTGATGCCATCAGGCACCACGGACTGTACCCCACCTGTATATGGCACACAGCCAAGGTGCCTTGTGATAGGGCTTTTGCCTCTATGCCTGCATCCATTATATTATGCAGGTGCAAAGGCAATGTGTTCCCTTATTTGTAGGTGAACAGTCCCCCATGCAGATCAGGGAACACCTTCTCATGATCACTCCAGCACAAAATGTGCAGTGGCACATTCTGTAAGATAGAAGGGACCACCTGCACATCTGCAGCAACTTGTACAATAGTGCCCTGGAGGCACGAGAAGCAGGCACAAACATCAGTTGGACCTGTAGTGCTCCATTTCTAATATGGCTACTTGTATTTTAACACGAATGACCATAAAAAGAATTTTGGTGTAAAAAAGGAAGCTCCTGAATAAAGGTTTTAGAGAAGTACACAAACGGTCTCCAGTAATTTTCAGAGTATACCTATTTTGGGGGAAATAAATATTCAGCTATATTAATGCAAAGGACATGTTCCTCAGCCTTTTTTAAATGAGATTAAAAATAACAAAAATAAGTTTGTTTTATGCTTCAACTTTCAAGGCCGCTTGTTTCGGGCAATTAAACAAGTATGGTAGCTTAATCTGATAAAGCACTTGCCACTCCATCCAAAACCCATATATTTATGAAATGTGTTTTCTATGCAGCAGGGACTGTGCCATTTTTAGATGATCAATAGTATTTGGGCAGGGACAGGCTGGAACTGGTGAGACCTTCTACTGAAGTGCAGAGATGGCATTAAATAATATTTTGCAGGCCCCAGAGAGTGGAAATGTTGCACCTGGCCCTCTCTGCAGGGTCACCATCAATTTATTTTGCCTCACCCCTCCTGTTTTCTGAACCTGTTTTTGTGTGCTTTTAGATCTCTGTGTATATGACCTCTGATAATCAGTGATAAAATGATTGTGTTCTCTCTTTTAAAAATGGTAAAATTGGCTTACATCCAATTGGCACATTTGTTTTACTTGCATATCCCTAGTGAAGTGGTGCAACATGTACCCAAGGCCTGTAAATTAAACGATTCAAGTGGGCCTGCATCACTTATTGTGACACCCACTTAAGTAGCCTTTTTAAAACATGTCCCAGGCCTGCAGTTTCAGCCTGAGTGCAGTTTTATACTGCCATGTTGATATGACAAACCTTTTGCCAGACCTAAACCTTTCTTTATAATACATATAGCAATCCTAGGGTAGACCCTAAATAACCCTTAGGATAGAGTACATTGTACTGAAAGAGTTGGACAGGTAGTCTTAAGTTTTGCCTTTCCTGGTAGTAAAAAACTCTCAAAATAAGTTTTCACTGCTGCAAGGCCTACCTCTCTCTTAGGATAACATAGAGTTATCTTCGTATATTTAATAATAAGTAATAACCTTTGCTCAGGAGCAGGTGGAAATGCCATGTTTGGTATCTGGAGAATTGTAATTTAAAATCCGCTCAAACAGAAAGTCAAATTCTAATTCTAAGTAATTCTGAAAATGCCACATCTAGAAAGCTGGCATTTTCTTGTCCTAACCATTTGCTTCTTATAGCCTATGCCCTGGATCACATGACTAGCTGTAGCTGGCAGTCGGTCTTTGTTTGTTACTCCAGACAGTGTCACAAAGAGGGACTGGGTGTTGACAGGATAAACCATCCTGACAAGATGGGTAGAAGCGGAGCTTTCACCTACCACACTTGCAGTTCAATAGGGGCTGTCCCCTGCACTCACAAAGAACTTCACACTAGTCTTTTGTCACTCCAGACATCTTGGGGCATGAGCAGCGGAAGAAAGAAAATTCCAGAACCAGATGTATAGGTAAGTCTAGAAGTTTCTCCAATTTCAATGCTGGCACCAGGTATTAATATTGGACCCTAGGGCCCACTGTTCAGTAAACCATGAGCCTGTAGATACTAAAAATATGGACTGTCCTGCTGCTAGATGGCTACCCTGCTGTCTGAGAAGGAAGATGGGACCTGCTTCCTTCATCCCAGGCTACCTGAGTGACTCTAGGGGTCAGTGGGCTGACCTCCTGTCTGAGCTATGGAGACACAACTAGCTTGAGATGCTCCTCTGCATTTGCCCTGGTGACCTTCTAGAACTGGACCAGCGTGAGCCCTGATCACCTCTGTAAGAGTGAGTCCCTGATACTGAAGAGGAACCTCTCCAGATCCTCGGCACTGGGTTAGAACCAGAGTGCACTCCTCTGTGCACAAAGGAGAAATCCTAAAGTGTTGGGCTCTTCATGACCACGAATGAGCCTGTTCAATGGCAGGATCTTGCCCCCACACAGACTGCCAATATGTAGCTCGGGTGAACCCTACTCTTCGGGCTACAGTGACCGCCAGCTACAACCTAAAACGTGAAATCTGCACTTCATATTACAGCATTGATAACCCAATTAGAATCACCAGCCAAAACCATCAGCAACACTCGTCAAGATCTTTGTACTACAATGATGACCATCCATGACACCCGGCCTGCTCTTTACGCTACAACAACCACCATTTGTGACACTCTCCCTGATCCTTGCAGCCTTATCCACTATGACCTGGACTCTTCAAGCCAGACTTTGAGAAGGTAGTTCTTGCAGCTGGCCTAACCTGGTCCTTGTGTTTGGCCCATGCTCTATTGTGGTTGGCCTTAACTCATGACATTCCCTCAGTTTAGCAAGACCAGATAACCACGATAGGTGCTTTTAGGTGCTATACTTACCTAAATCCTTGAATTTGCAAATCTCTATTTGTAATTATTTTGGTGTCAAATACTCAATTAACTGTTAATCTGTTTTTTAAATTGGTGTGGGATTTTTCTTGTGTTGTCTCCTCACTTTGTTACTGTTAGTGGGCTGCATAAATACCCTATTCATTGCCTCTAAGTTAAGCCTCGCTGCTTTTGTTCTGAGCTGTCAGGGGAATGAGGACACATTAATTTACTGAGTTTATGTGGTTCACCCTGACAATGATTGTGGTTGTTGCTTGTAAAGGGCTCACAACCCCTCAACTAAGAACCCAATTACTCAAAAGGAGCAATGCAAGAACGGAGAACTGCATAGAGATTCAAAGACCTGATGGCTCAAACACCTTATAACTTATGAAAATTATTGTTGATATTTTACATGCAAGTTCTACTTGACCCAGTCTCTGCCGTTAGATATTTGAAGGCAACTACTGAACTACTAAACAAAAAATCCATTTGCTGACAGTTGTAATTTTAGACTGTGCTTTGGTGTCTAATTATCTTTATATAATACAATGTAGAAAACCGGTTTATTGCAACTGGAGGTTTCTCGATTTAGAATATTTGTCAATTTATGAAGGCTTTTCACACAGTCGCAAACTACTTTCAGTAGAGTGTGCCATGCCATGTGGAGTTGAACAAGAGGTCCTGTTAAAGGCACATACAATGGAAGTAATGAACAGGAGAACAAGAGAGATAAAATCGAAAAGTTAGCAGAAAGAGCGGAGACCAAAGCAGATATGGAACAGAAAGAAGGCAGACCAAACAAAAGAGAGAGAGAGAGAGAGAGAGAGAGAGAGAGAGAGAGAGAGAGAGAGAGCTGAATAAGCAGCAAATGTACAGAGGCATAGAGCATGTCAAAAATGAAGTGAGAGATGAGGGCTAAACACGAGACGTATTAGAGCTGGGTAGAGAGAGGTGAGCATGGATAAAAGAAGAGAGGAAAAACAACAACGACCCATGCCTATTACTTGGGCTGTTAAGGATTGCTTTAAATCCTGTTTTCTTCGCTCCACAACACTATTTCCCTTGGGATAAAATGGAGATGAATAATACAGTTGGACCCCTAACAAAGCCATGACATTCCTGAAAGCCCTTGAGGCGAAAGCAGGACCCTGGTCCGAGTGGAAAGCCTCAACTGCATATGTGCTGATAAAGACTTGCAAATCTTCAATGACAGTCAGAGCGTCAGCCGAGCGTTGTGGCCAAACACATAGAAATCTGGAGCATGAGTCAACAGCGACTAAAATATATTTGTATGCACTATCAGGTGTCAGGGAACCACAATGGTTCAAGTACACACATTGTAAAGGTTTGCTGGAAATTAGGAGGGGTGCCTGTGGTGGGCGTTTGATGGTGGATTATTTTATTTGCTGACAGATGTTACAAAAAAGGACATACTGCTTGGCCTGTTAGCATAGACCTGGTCCCCAGTAATGTATTTGTATCAATGATATTGTAGCCGCCACACCAGCATGGGCAGGAGCAACTCCATGATGCACTGCTTTGATCAACGCTGGTCTTTGATCTTGGTTGGGGATCACACAATCACCCACCCTTGGTATTGTTACTAGGGCAGTATTGAGGCTTGATATGCAGTAGAAATATTTGATAGGCTATGCCTTTGGCATGGGGTTGCCATCAGCCAAAGCTTTCACAGCAGCCAGTCAGTGGCTGCTGTGTGAGTGTTTTATCATCCAATTTCATTCTAAAACTATTTATTGCAGCAACAGAAGCCGTAGCCGCTGCTGACTTGGCAGCTTCATCAGCCAAGATATTTCCAGTAACATGTATTCCAACACGCTGATGTCTGAGTCTATGTACAACGTGGACATTTGGTAGCATTATCTTCAAACCCTCTACTTTCCCCCACAGGAGTCTGTGTTTGATGGTGTTGCCTTTTGAATCTCTGAACCTATTCTTGCGCCAGTAATGCAGATATTCATTGAAGGATTGGACACAGTGGTACAAATCACAGATGATTAATGTCAACTGTTCTGGATCTGTGTATGGAGTGCCATCACCAGAGGCTTGAGCTCTGCTAATTGTGCAGTGCAGTCCCCTATGTTCTGCGTGTAAGTGTGTTGTGGATGGAATTCACCATCTTTCATGTAGCCACTCATGACTGAGCAAGTCGTGGAGTATTGATATTTAATGCCTACTGCGGGTTGGGATGAGCCATGAGTGTACATAATTATTTGCTATTGTTCAAAAGGCAATGTGTTTGCAGGAACAGGATATTCAAGTTCATATTGCAAAAATTATTGAGTTTGTAAGTTTGGGTCAAAATTATAGTGAACGTCAGTGGCAATCAGAGACGTTGCCTATTGAATCCAATGTGGATGTAGTGTTTTAGCATTAGCTACGCTAGATTTGGTGACAGCCTCAAGGGTTAGGATCGAAGATACGACAATGATGCATTTCCCCTGAGCCAGAGGTCTCTGTTTAATGAAAGCCATCTGAAAAGCAGTGAGAATTTTCTCTGTGGGAGATAAGCGTTGTTCTGCTGTGGAATATAAATGCAATTTGTAGGCAATCAGGACGGTCTCACCCTCACTAAATGTTACATAGGGGAAACCAATGGCACCAGCAATTACTCTGATGACTAAGGCCCTCATTATGAACTTGGCGGTCATCACCGCTGACCGCCAGACTAAAGGTAAACAGAAGACCGCCAGTTGCAGTAGACTGGACACCGCCGAATAATGATGACAAAAAGTCAAACCACCAAAAATCCTGCAACCTCCACCCACTGCCAGGGCCTACAACGGCGGAAAGGCAGTATACTCCACCCCGCCACCGCCATGCAGACAAATCCTCTGCCCACCTAATAATGAAGCACAAATCAGCGTATCGGATAGTGGATGCCGAGCAACCATTGGCAATACGGACCGCCACGGCCAGCAATGGGACCCAACAACATTAAATGCACATATTGGCAACTTTGAAAGCCACACACCTGATACACATGCACAACACTATAAAACACCCACACACATACCCTACAATCCTTTGCATCGCCAATAGCACGACTGAGATTACCAACACAACACGTATACACTGAACATAACATAATACAAGTCACACACACACACATACACACCACCAAAACACATACAAACCCCAAACACCTATATAAGCCACACACACAACCACACAATAGCACCCTCACCAATACACCCACAACACACCACCCACAACACATTCCATGGCACCCCTAAGCACCCCACTTCACAGATAGGGAGCTAAGGAACATGGTGGACGAAATACTCAGAGTCGAGCCACAACTATTCGGAGCACAGGTGCAGCAGACAACCATGGCCAGGAAGATGGAGCTATGGCAGACAATAGTCAACAAGGTCAGAGCAGTGGGAAACCATCCAAGCACAAGGCATGACATCCAGAAGAGATGGAATGACCTCTGTGGGAAGGTTCGGGCAATGGCATCCAGGCACAACATCACCGTACAAAAGACTGGTGGCGGTCCCCCACCTACACCCCCTGAATACACCAACTGGGAGGAGAAGGTCCTGGCTATCCTGCACCTGGAGGGCCTCACTGCACTCACTGGAGGACTGGACTTGGGTAAGTCAACTACAATACCTTAACATTTACCCCACCTATAATGTATGCATCATCCCCCCTCTCACTCCCACCCGGACCCATCCCCAGCCAGTCCACAACACCCACATCCAACTACCCTGCATGCCCACTATCCCACAAACAGACCTCCATCCGGCCCCCTGTGTACAGTCACCTACCCCTGCATGGATTCCCAGTGGCACTACAGCACCCACAATGCACCTTCACAACCTACATAAAATTCAAAGAAATATACATGAAAGGACCTTGCATGCCACAAAAGGGGAATATAAGCACAAAATAGGGAAGAGCAGTGCATCAATTGCTGAAAAAGTACTTGACACCCACATGTCCATCCCCCCACCCCCACAGGCACCACCACCCATGCCACCCGGACGAAAACACCAAGGACTGCCCGTGCCCCACCTGAAGACAGAGGCCCCACTCAGGAGAGTGCAGAGGGATGTTTGGAAATTGAGGAATACCCTGGCCCATCACACCCTCCTGGACTGTCACCCTCCAGCAGCCTTTCCCAGGACACCACTGACAGCCCTACTACCTAGCCACCATCATCAGCTCTGGCCAAACGACCTCACACCAGTGTCTCCTGGCCATGGACTGGCGGCCCACATGTACAGATGTCAGAGTCTCCACCCACCAACAGGCAGGATGATGAAGGGCCCTGTGTAAGTGGGACTGCCAGACCTGTACAGGGGACTCAGGCACAGGGGGCTAGGGCCAGTGGGAGGTCATCAGTGGCCCATGGGGGTGGCCAAAGGATGGATGCAGCTGCCCAGGAGGTGATATCTGAGGTCCTGGGAGCATACCGCCAAACCAAGGACAGGACGGGCCAGATCCTGGCCACCTTGGAGCAGAATCAGAGGCTGCAGGTAGCACACCACCAGGAGGTCATGGAGCAATGGAAACAGCTCAATGACACCAAGGGCCTCAATAGTAGGGGTGCTGCAGCACCAGTACCACAGCCAGCCTGAGTCCTCCACCCACCTGCAAGCCCCCACCACTAGCCAGGACACTGTTCTGCCCTTTATATCTGCATCAGCTACTGGATTGGTGGCACTGGCAGAGGACACACAGGAAATCAGCACCCCCTACCCCTGTAGCCCAGCTCCAGCCACTCAAATGTGCCCTCAGATAAGACATGCCACTGAAACACCAGCCAAGACCAAGCCCACCGCTAGGAAGTGACTCTGCCCTAAACTGTCTCCCTTGTGTGCCACTGTGCTCCCTTGATGACATGCCACTACCATCACACCATCTACCAATGGCCACATGGA
The DNA here is from genome assembly GCF_031143425.1 of Pleurodeles waltl. NCBI lineage: Eukaryota > Metazoa > Chordata > Amphibia > Caudata > Salamandridae > Pleurodeles > Pleurodeles waltl. The sequence continues at coordinate 503,979,349 of NC_090445.1, forward strand.
CCAAAACCCAGTGCTACCAACAGCTGAGCATATGTACCTGAGTATGGATATGCACCATGTGCCCCCTCCCTATCACCATCCCACAAAATATGTATATTTTGGCATTTAATAAATACACCTATGCACTCAAATCATATGTCCCTCTTCAATATGAGATATCAATTGTGAGTGTGTATGCATAAGCCAGTTAATAACATAATCTTATCTTTATTGCAGGAGGGGATCCAATGCACTGTAGTGTCTGAAGTATGTCACGCTGTATAGAATATTGGGTTACGTGGCACGTGCCACTTCAGTCATCAGTGAACAGTGTCACTGACTATAGACACCACATTACCAATTACATGAGTCAGACTGAAACTATGCAGTGAAGACATCAGCATCATTGAACAGTACCTTACAGTCACTGGAAGTATAGGTGGATAAGCTGGTTCCTGGAGTTGATGTCTTCCCCCTCTTTTTCCTCACCATCACTCTCATCCCCTCTCTGAGGTTGCTGGGTAGTTGGACAGCACCCTCCTTTTCCAGAAGAGGGATAGCTTTCCTCTCATCTAAGTTGTGCACCATGCAGCAGGCCACCACTATCTTACACACCTTGTCAGGGACATAGCACAGGGATCCCCCAGAGAGATGGAGGCCGCAAAATCTAGCCTTCAGGAGACCTATTGTGCGCTCAATCACCCTCCTAGTACGTCCATGGGCCTTATTATAATTCCTCTCTACATCTGTCCTGGGATTCCTCACAGGTGTCAGGAGCCATTGCAAGTTGGGGTGGCCAGAATCACCTGCAAAAGTGGGCAAAACAGAACCTTAATAAACTGACTTTACATGCACATAGCCTGGCTGTCAGCTATGTACAGATCCAGTGTCATACACGCTCACCTTTGAGCCATCCTCTGTCCCCTTGCAGTTGTTCCATCAAGTGTGGTACACTGCTGTTTCTCAGGACAAAGGAATCATGAACTGAGCCTGGGGACCTGGCATTGACATGTGATATGTACTAGTCAGCGGTACACACCAATTTTATATTCAAGAAGTTATAGTTCTTGGGGGTATGAGAGCTATGTGGGTTCCATCAATGGCACCTATCACATGGGGGATGTTAGCAAAGGCATAACATCCAGATTTGATGGTGGGGAGTTCAGCCCTTTGGGGAAACTGGACATATGTTTGCAGGTGTGAGACAAATGCATCCAGGAATTTTAACAGGATGAGGTTAAACATTGGCTGTGAGACTCCAGCACCCATGCCCACTGTCACCTGAAATGAGCCTGTAACCAAAAAATGAAGTACAGATAGCACTTGCACCGTGGTAGGGATGGCATGCTGATTCCGAATAGCCAGTTTCAGTACAGGATCCTTTAATGCACAGAGATCATGGACAGTAGCTCTATTGAGCCTGTAGGTGACAATGATGTGATGTTCCTCCATAGTTTCCAAATCAACCAGGGGTCTGTAAACAGATGGGGCCCTCCCTCGCCACATGGGTCTGTACCTATGGGGGAGAAAAGAACACATATTGAGTGTAAACATACACTTGCACCACATGAAGTCACTGTATCTTTGTAAGTGCAACACGTAGGTAACACACACAGATGCAAAGTATGAACTACACCATCAGGCATATGTGTGCTGAGTTAACTCTGTCATAATGGCATCCCAGTGTGGACACAATTCCAAGGATGGGTACATGTGAGGATCCTAAACTTGTGTCAGCAAGCGACTAAGAGCAGAGATTCTGAGGCCCTGGATGAGGCCCCTGGCCAGGCTATGATGACGTGGTGGTAGCAAAATGGCAGCCTCCTGCCATCCAGGTATGATACAGTGGAAGAGACTTCATTCCACTGGTGTTAGTCATCATGGTGGAAGGCGGTGTTCACCGCTGTGCACCCGATCATTGGATTACATGGTTGTCAATGGGGAACCTGGGCCAATTATGATCACCGCCGGTGGTGACGGTGCACACCGCCGTAGTACCTACACCATTTTGTCAGACCTTTGACACTTGACTCCTGATTCCCATGCAGGCTAGTACTCCACTGCGTGCGCTGCTTTTTCCTGACTCTGGTCCCTGAGATAGCGCGGGTCACAGGGGAACGGGACCCGGCCTTCACCAGGGAGGAGCTGGAGAAGCTGTTGGACGGGGTCCTACCCTTGAAGGCCAAGTTGTATGGGAGACCAGAGGAGCATGTGAGTTGGCGTCTGTCATCCTTAGATGTGTGTGATTGTGGCGGTCTGGCATGTACTGTTTGTAAATTGATAAATTGCCTTTCCACAATGGCCGTTCCATAGGGAACAACATGTTATCTGAATTCGATGCACACATACCGATGCCTGTTTTTTTGCTCTGTGTGTAGCATGCAGGTCAGCACCCATCAAAAGAAAGGCCTGTGGCAAGCCATCGCCAAGGAGGTGCGGACCCTGGCGGTCTACAACCGGTGGAGCACCCACTGCAGGAAGCGGTGGGAGGACCTGAGGTGCTGGGCCAGGAAGATCGGAGAGGCCCAGCTGGGGAAGGCATCCCAACGAGGAAGGTGTGCCCGTCGGACCCTGACCCCACTAATGGGCCGCATTCTGGTGGTGGCCTATCCGGATTTGGATGGGCGCTTGAAGGCAGCACAGCAGCCACAAGGAAGTGAGAACCTACACCATTGTGATTCTGCTGAGATGGATGTAAGTTGGTGCTGTTTTATGTATGCATTCTAGTGCCAGGCACTTGGACAGGTGTGTTCCTGCAGTCCTGCCTCCTCAAAGTCCCTGTAATGGTATGAGGGCTAGTTTGGACAGTCTCAATAGGCCCATGGGGAGTCCCCTTTCTGTCATCTGGTATGCTTTGTGGCCTCATGGACTTGCAAGTGAATTAGCTGGGCATGGTCTCTCATGGGTTTACTCCCCACAGTGTATCAGGTCTGTGTTTTATGTGGGTTATGTGGTGTATTCTGGTGTAATGTCCACTAGTCATGGGCACAGTCATGACGTATGTTGTAGGTGCTGTGTGTAGGTGTGTGACCTGGATGGGAGTGTATGTGGGCCAGAGATGTACAGTTTTTGACAAAGTTCTTCCTTGTTTTGTCTCTCCACCCCTGTGCTCTTGTTTCCTTTGTGTACATCAGCATAATCTGGCGAGGGAGCAGTGGCACCGGTGAGTGGGGATGCAGGAGCCCACGGTTCCAAGGAGGCAGAGTTGAGCGACGCCAAGGGAAACCAGTGGGTTGGAGGGCGAGGGGAGTGCCACGGGGGAGGCAACTACCACTGGAGGTAGTGACTCTGATATCTCCTGCAATGGGAGCTCCATGGCAGTGGCAGACCCTACTGAGCACACCCATTTTATGCCATCTTCCGCCACCCCCATGCCATCACCGCCCTCCTAGTTGCTCCCCACCCAGTTGCCCGTGCCCGTTCACCCAGGAGGGAGGGCGTCTTTTTCACCCAGGCACCTCATCCCTTGCCGCAGTCAGCACTACTGCCCTCACGGAAGAGGCTATTGACCTCCTGAGAACCATCTCTGTAGGGCAGACAACCATCGTGAATACCATCCAGGGGCTAGCATCCCAGATGCAGCACTGCAATGCATACGTTACCTGGAAGGCATTCGCGGCGCCATGTCTGGCCTACAAAGTTCTTTTCAGGCTCTGGCCTCCTCTTTGACAGCTGCCAATGTCCCTGGTCTTTCCATCCCCCCTCCCACCACCTCTACCCATCCAGCACCCCACTCCCTTAACCCATCCCTAGCACACGTACAGACAGCCAAGCACACAGATCAACACACAAGAAGCACACAGAGAAACACAAGCACCACACTTCCTACCGCAGACAGGCACACACCCAACACACAAAAGCACACACAACAACATCCACTCCCCCCAGTATGCCAACCTCCCCCGCCACCCTATCTGTCACCTCACCATGCACACCCACTCGCACTGCACCCTCAGTCACCTTTTCTGCCCCATTCATGCCGTCACTGCAACATCTGACATCCAGACATGCACCCCACACATCACACCTGCACTCACCACAACTACATTGAGAGACACTTGGAGCACACTCACCAGACCTGTAGACACCCAGACAACATCCATGCATACTAGCAGCCTGTCTTGTCCCACTGTGTCCACCCCCCTCCTCCCAAAACACTCAAACATACGCAGCCATCCATACCACACACATCCACCATACATCAGCATACTTTACAGACACCTGCATCCATAGCACATCTAAACCTGATACAAGCACTCCCTGAACCTCCACTCCTAGACCTGCCTCCAAATCCCCTCCAACTGCCCCTAAGAAGCTTTTCCTCTCCCATATTGACCTGTTCGAACCGACTGGCCCACCCAGTCTCGTCCCTAAACATGCCCATCTCCATGCCCAGTCAACTCCTTCCACATCAAAGTCCGCCCCAGTCTGCCATTCCCATTCCCGTGCCCCTTCCCCAGGGAGGAAGAAGCCCCGTGTTGCCCCAGGTCCCTCTGCCACCCCCCAGTCCAAGCCCTCTCCTTCCTTCCAAGGGCAAGTCCGAACCCCCTCCACCTCCGAAACCTAAGACCAAGGCCCCCCCTTCCAGACGTAAGTCCCCACCCCGCCACCCCTTGCCCCTTTTCCCTGAGGTTTCTGGCTGCCCCATTGATGCCCCTTTCCAGTGGAGTACCCTTTGCACATGTGGGAGTCAAGTTTGGGCTATTGTGGCCTTTCAGGGACTTACAGATGGACTGGCCAATTACCTTATTTGGACATTAGTTTTTAATTGATAAATAAATATCAGTGCCAAGTAGTGCTGTTGGCACAATATAGTGACGTTTTTCCTGTTTCACTGTACGGGTGTGGTGTGCACATGTGTGTTCTTTGGTGCAGGTCTTTGTTGGCTTGTGTCTGGTAAGTACATTTTGTTATGGTATGTTTGGCTTGGGATGTGTGATGGGTTTGGAGTGTGTTACAGGGTGGGTGGGGTTTTTGTGTAACTGTTCCCTTTCTTCCCATGTGTACTAGGTTGCGGTTTTTACCTTCGTCGTCTTCGTCGGCCGTCACGGAACTGGTGGTATATGGCAAGGAGCAGCACTGGCAATATTTCCAAGTCTCTCTCCATGTCTGCGTCGGCATGTTCTGTGTGCCTCCGGTGAGTGTGTCCATTTATATTGTTCATTTCCGCCACTTTGCATGGCGGTGGTTCCCACCCCGGAACTGCTGGCGGTCTTGTGTTTCATTATTTGGTGGGCGGGTAGGGCCTTTCCGCTGGCCTGTGTGTGGCCTCCTCCGTCCTCATCGGAACTACTAAGATGGCGTTGTGTGGATGGACCGCTACTTGTTTCTCATTGGCTTCATTATTTGGCAATCTGGACTGCCAGCATGTTAGCGGTCGTTACCACCACTGCCGACGGGGGGGTGTTTACCTTTATGTTCATAATGACCACAAAGTTTGTTTTGTTGTCCCTTGTGTGTAAGTGTTTATCTCCAAGCATGTCTTGTTACAATTCTCTGAGAATATGTGTGTGTTCGACTGTCCAATATTTACTTGAAAAGTCAGGACATATTAAGTCATACAATGGTTTAATAATGCATAATCTGGAATGTAAGTTCTGCCAAAGTTTAAAAAGTCCAACAAAGACTGGAGCTTTTTTATAGAGTTTGAAGGTTGTAGTTGTGTGTATTTTTCTAAAAATTGTGGAGCTAGGCTCATGCCTTCATTGGATAATTTGCATGCCAAAAGCAGGACACTAAGGAAGCCTATTTTTATTTTTTATTTTAATTAAATTGGTAGCCTAATTTGGCAAATCCCACAACAATGCGGGCAACCCACATACTGTAGGAGGTCACCGTTCGCAAGGTAGAAGTCATCTACGAAAGACAATGCCTCAGGGTCAATGTTGTGTAAAATAGAAGTAACACAAGCTGAAAACAGTCCTGGACTGTTCTTGTAGCCTTGTGGGAGATGGCAAAACTTTTTTGGGAGCCTAAAGTTCTGAAACTTGTTCTGTCCCTACTTTCAGGCGCTATGTTTTGACAGAAAAGCCCATTTGAAATATCCAAGGTTGTTTTGTATTGTTTGCGCACTATGGGCCAGATGTACGAAGCATTTTTCAAGTCGCAAAGGGGCCGATTCGCAGGGGGGCCCCAAGACACCCATTCCACCAGCCTTTCCCTGGCAGTATGAACTGCCAAGGAAAGGGTGGTGGAACCTGACATATTATTCGGCGGCCAGCGCTGCTTGCAGCACTGCCCTGTCTGATACGTAACTCTGCCACTGCCAAGCTGCCTGGTGGGGGAAGTCTGGCGGTGGTGAAGTTACAAAAGTGGCAGTTCTGCCAAGTATATTATATGGCGGTCAGGACCGTCATGCCGGTGGCGGCCCAGACTGCCATGTTCATAATGAGGGCCTTAGTCACTGTGAGGGCACATTATTCTCAATATGAAGTGTATGACTTTCTTTGTAAATTAAGCACCCAGGTCTGTGGACTTGCAGGGCACTGTTTAGGGATGACATATGGTGTCATTGCTGCTGGCTTACCTCAATCCATTTCCAACTGAGTCACATAAAAAAAATCATCATATTGGGAATCATCACATGTGAAGAGAAAGACAATGGGACATTGTCATATGGTAGCAATATCGCATGTTCTGCATGGTCCCCCCACGATTTTTACCTTTTTCAGAATCCCATATTTACAGTTACTATGAATCTATATTTCATGCTATTGCTATTCAGTGCCAGTGTGTGTGTCCTGACCCTAAAATGGATCAGTAAAAATTGGTTTCACCCTATAGGTAAAGTAATGCTTCCTGTTAGACCAATGTACATGGCACAGTCATTGTACCAGTGGTGTGGGAGATAAATGTCATAGGTGGCAGCACTTTGCATTTATAGCACTTATATATTTACAAACGTATATGGTTATCAAGAGCACCACTGTTCTCTGGCAGGGCTGCAGTTTGAAACCAACACAGTTACATATGAAACATAAATGTTTCTTTACTATGATGGAAAAACTATTTTTGTATATTATGTGTTAATCCTTTTAAGGTTCAAGCGTGAATAACCTACAGAGCTGGAGAGGTGCTCCCTACCTAGCTGAGGAAGAAATCCTCAATCCCACAGATGTCTCCGTATATAGTTTTGAGGTGCCTTTAGCACATAGTGAGACAGAGATACTCCGGAGGATCTGAAAATTAGTACTTGACCAAACGTTGGGGGCCTAGAAAAAATGATAACCCTTTGTTTGAAATGGGGTATTTGGTTGACCCTCACTCTAGTCAGGGTAAAAGAGAATCACCCCCAGCTAACCCCTGCTTACCCCCTTGGTAGCCTGGCAGAGCAGTAGGCTTAACTTCAGAGTGCTAGGTTTAAAGTATTTGTGCCAACACACTATGTAACTTAATGAAAACACTACAAAATGACACAATACCAGTTTACAAAAATAGGAAATATTTATGTAAACAAAACAAGACCAAAACAACAAAAATCCACAATACACAAGGCAAGTTATCAATAAAAATGCAAAAAAAAGTCCTTAAGTAGTTTTAAACACACACTAGCGCTGCTAGGGTGAAAATGTACCCTGCGTCAAAAATAACCCTACACTGGCGGGTGTGCATCAAAAAAGGGCTTGCAAGGCGTTGATTCCACTCATGAACGGGACTGTGCGTCGTTTCTCCTTTCGCCGGGTCGGGGAACGTCATTTCTTCTCTCTGCGGGAGAACAATGAGTCGATCCGGTCAGCACTCTCGGCTCCGGGCAGGCCTGGCGTCGTTTTTCCACGCACAGTGGTACTTGAGACGGAAATCCAGCCACACGATGATCCGAAAACCAGGCAGCACGGGTTGTGATCTCCCAGCCTCCGTCAGCGATGCTGCGCATCGTTCCTCCTGCTCCGTGAGTCGATTCTTCGGTCACGTTTCCTGCGAGCGTTGTTTCTCAGCTGCTGAGCCGGTGGCACGTCGTTTCTTCAGCCGCAGATCAGAGTTGCATCAAACTTTTCCCTGCACAGCGCTTTGTACGTGGATTTCCTTGTCGTTATGCTGCCAGCTTCTCCTTTCACGGTCCCAGGAACTGGATGGGCACCACAGGGCAGAGTAGGAGTCTCTCCAGAGTCTCCAGGTGCTGGCAGAGAGAAGTCTTTGCTGTCCCTGAGACTTCAAACAACAGGAGGCAAGCTCTAAATCAAGCCCTTGGAGATTTCGTCACAAGATGGAAGGCACACAAAGTCCAGTCTTTGCCCTCTTACTCTGGCAGAAGAAGCAACTGCAGGATAGCTCCACAAAGCACAGTCACAGGTAGGGCAGCACTTCTCCTCAGCTCCTCAGCTCTTCTCCAGCCAGAGGTTCCTCTTGATGTCCAGAAATGATCTAAAGTGCCCTTCTTATACCCAATTTCTCCTTTGAAGTAGTCCTACTTCAAAGTAAAGTCTCTTTTGAATGTGAAATCCTGCCTTGCCCATGCCAGGCCCCAGACACTCACCAGGGGGACGGAGACGGCATTGTGTGAGAACAGACACAGCCCTTTCAGGTGTAAGTGACCACTCCTCCCCTCCCTCCTAGCACATATGGCTCATCAGGAAATGCAGACTACACCCCAGCTCCTTTTGTGTCACTGTCTAGTGTGAAGTGCAACCAGCCCAACTGTCAAACTGACCCAGACAGGGAATCCACAAACAGGCAGAGTCACAGAAATGGTATAAGCAAGAAAATTATCACTTTCTATAAGTGGCATTTTCAAACACACAATCTTAAAATCAACTTTACTAAAAGATGTATTTTTAAATTGTGAGCTCAGAGACCCCAAACTCCACATGTCCATCCACTCCCAAAGGGAGTCTACACTTTAATCAGATTTAAAGGTAGCCCCCATGTTAACCTATGAGATGGATAGGACTTGCAACAGTGAGAAATGAATTTAGCAATATTTCACTGTCAGGACATATAAAACACATTACTATGGGGGTCATTCTGACTTTGGCGGGCAAAGTCCCGCCGTCAGAATACCGCTGCGCGGTCAGAAGACCGCCGCGGTAATTCTGAGTTTCCCGCTGGGCTGGCGGGCGACCGCCAGAAGGCCACCCGCCAGCCCAGCGGGACACCCCCTTCCATGAGGATGCCGGCTCCGAATGGAGCCGGCGGAGTGGAAGGGGTGCGACGGGTGCAGTTGCACCCGTCGCGATTTTCAGTGTCTGCTTGGCAGACACTGAAAATCTTGGTGGGGCCCTGTTAGGGGGCCCCTGCAGAGCCCATGCCATTGGCATGGGCACTGCAGGGACCCCCAGGGGCCCCACGACACCCGTTACTGCCAGCCAGGTTCTGGCGGTCAAAACCGCCAGAACCAGGCTGGCGGTAAGGGGGTCACAACCAGTGCTGCAGGCCCACTGGTAGCATTTGATTTACGGGCCCTGGCACCTCTAGTGAATTTTACTAGGGACTTACTAGTAAATCAAATATGCCAATCATGGATAAACCAATTAAATACAATTTTACACAGAGAGCATATGCACTTTAGCACTGGTTAGCAGTGGTAAAGTGCTCAGGGTTCAAAAGCCAACAACAACAGGTAAAAAAAAATAGGAGGCAGGAGGCAAAAACATTGGGGATGACCCTGCATAAGCAAAAAAGTCCAACACCCTTAATTTGCATCTTCCTACCAGAATGTAACAGAAAATGACTCAACATTATTTTCAACTTCAATTAAAAAGAAATCCATGGTGAAAGTAAGTTTTTACAAAAATGCATATTGTAGTGCTTGAACCACAAGTGGCTTAGAGCTAGTTTAGACATTCATCTCATTTACAGAAACCCAATATACATTCTTGGCCGGAGTTAATGACTCTTTTCTCCAGATACTAATAGTCTGGTCTCTGGGCCCAGGAAGGCAGGGAAGAAAGAAATTTCAATGACTCCTGCTGGCTCTCAGTGACTGGAACTGCTCTGCAAACATCAGATGGCTGACTTCCTGCCTATCTGCTCAAGGGATACAAAAAAACTGTGTAATTACCAGTGGCTACATTTAATTTGAGTAATTCACTATCTTTTTATTGTTTTCCTCAGTTCGATGTGCTAAGTGTGACATGTATGCCCAGACTTGAATCCAGGGCTCAGTGTGCCATGTAATTTAAGGTGCACTCTACTGATAAGGCCCAATTTTGTGGAAATCAGTCTCCGCTACATGTATATCATGGTGGTTCGGACTGGGTGTCTCCTATTGAGGCTGGACCAAGGCTGATTTGACTATAGTCAGCATCTTTTTGAGCAGGAATGGCAGACAAAAAACAGCAGGCTTGATAGTGTTCCTGAGTAGAGAACAACATTAATCCACCTGCCCTTTTTTGTTTTGCCCATGTTACACAAACAAGAGCATTCCTGATTCCAAAAGAGCCCAGCTTACCACTGAGGACTGGGCACTACAGGAGCCCTGGCTGGGGAGAGACATGATGCCAAACCTGGATGCTTTCCCTTAGGACCTTAGGTTTTCAGCAGTAAACATGAAGAGCGTTCTCAGTGGCTAGAGAAAAGTGAAACCTTTCCAACTCCTAAGGACCTGGACAAAATGCGATCAGACTTGAGGCAGGCAAGAAACCTGGTTCATCCCGCTTGAGGTTCATGCTAAACTGAAAAGAGACCTCATGGTAAAGCTATCCAACCTCTTGAAGCCCTGCCCAGTTTTATCTTCAAAAAGAAAACAAACACAAATGATGATGAGGAACAGGGTCAAGACTGGTTTGCATACGACTGGGTCCAAACTGAAATGGCATGGGTACCAAAAAACAATGGATTTAGGCTCAGATCTCTGTATTGTTCAGCATTCCATCCATCACTTGTTCTTTTTGCATTTGTTGCCCCAATTGGGAAGGGAATGCCCAGACGTGGGTCCATTGCTCTCCTTGCCACTGGAGTCAAGCTAGCCTGGCTGATGAAGAGTGATACCCTGAAACCAGTCCTAGGATGCTTATTTGAAGTCCAGGGAGGACCAGGCTTGGCAGTTGTGGCTGGACTGTTCCCATGAGAAACAGGGTCAAGACTGATTTGCATGTGGCTGGGTCCAAACTGGAATGGCATGGATAGCAAAAAAACAATGGATTTAGGCCTAGATCTCTGTACTGGGAGTGAACGTTTGACATTGTTCAACATTCCGTTTATCACTTGTTCTTTTGCATTTGTTATCCCAAGTGGGAAGGGTATTGTCATACGTGGGGCCCTTGCTCCCCTTGCCACTTGGGTCAAGCTAGCATGGCTGATGAAAGGTGATACCCTGAAACCGGTCCTAAGATGCTTGTTTCCAGTCCAGGGAGGACCTGGCTTAGCAGTTCTGGCTGGACTGTTCCTATGAAAAACAAGGTCAAGACTGATTTGCATATGGCGGGGTCCAAACTGGATTGGTATGGGTAGCAAAGAAAACAATGGTTTTAGGTCCAGCTCTCTGTACTGTGGGTGAATGTTTGACATTGTTCAGCTTTCCATCCCTCACTTGTTCTTTTTGCATTTGTTGCCCCAAGTGGGAAGGGCATGCCCAGACTTGGGTCCCTTGCTCCCCTTGCCACTAGAGTCAAGCTACCCTGGCTGATGAAGTGTGATACATTGAAACCAGTCCTAGGATGCTTGTCTCTAGGCCAGGGAGGACCTGGCTTGGCAGTTCTGGCTGGACTGTTTCCATGAAGAACAGGGTCAAGACTGATTTGCATATGGCTGGTTCCAAACTGGAATGGCACGAGTAGCAAAAAAACAATGGATTTAGGCCCAGATCTCTTTACTGGGGGTGAATGTTTGACATTGTTCAACATTCCGTCCATCACTTATTCTTTTTGCTTTATCTTCCAGCTATGCTGTGCTGTGCTAGGTTCCAATTACTTTTTTTAGGAGTGCCCTTTTTGGCATTATCTGTTTGCTTTTCCAGATTTAGGTGGTCATTCTAACCCTGGCGGTAAAAACCGCCAGGGCGAATGACCGCGGTAGCACCGCCAACAGGCTGGCAGTGCACCGCTGGGCATTCTGACCGCGGCGGTTCAGCCGCGGCCAGAAATGGAAAGTCGGCGGTGTACCGCCGACTTCCCGCTGCCCTTGAGAATCCTCCATGGCGGCGGAGCGCGCTCCGCCGCTATGGGGATTCTGACACCCCCTACCGCCATCCTGTTAACAGGATGGCGGTAGGGGGTTCCGCGGGGCCCCTGGGGGCCCCTGCAGTGCCCATGCCAGTGGCATGGGCACTGCAGGGGCCCCCGTAAGAGGGCCCCAAAAAGAATTTCAGTGTCTGCCTAGCAGACACTGAAATTTGCGACGGGTGCTACTGCACCCGTCGCACTCCAGCAACTCCGCCGGCTCCATTCGGAGCCGGCTTCATCGTTGCTGGGTCTTTCCCGCTGTGCTGGTGGGCGGCCTTTTGGCGGTCGCCCGCCAGCACAGCGGGAAAGCCAGAATGGCCGCCGCGGTCTTGTGACCGTGGTGCGGTTATATGGCGGTAACCGCATGGCGGGCGGCGACCGCCGCCCGCCGCGGTTAGAATCACCGCCTTAAAGCTTTATGGAAAACAGTAGCCTTTGACAGTCATTGGGGTCGGAAAGGACTCTAAAGTTAAACAATTTACATGTGGTGTAAGGTGCTTCTTGATGGTAGATAATCTATGCTAGGTTGTCAGATGTGGTAGATGGCTTTGTGTCAGGGCCAAGCTGTACCAAATTTTCCATCATCTTTCTATTGGCCCCTTGCCTCTGCTTGTCCCTAATCATCTCAAAACCTGTTGCCAACACAAAGGTGCTTGTGCCTCTTTGCCAATAGAATTTAAGCCCAGCAATTTATTTCCTGACACCAAGGAGATATACAGGGAGTTTATTGGAGATAATACCAAAGAGTGACAACTGTTTTAGGATCTCCAATTACAACTCCACAGCATGTGAAAAACCCACATCTCACAAGAACAGGAGTTTGCACAAGACAAGCAGCCATCCTGCATGCAACCACAGATTCAGTGAGAATATGAGTTCTCGTGAGATTGTCCCCTGCCATCAAGGATATGACTTAAGTAACTAAGCATCTGTCTTCCAGCCCTTGAATCTCCGATGTGCCCCCGCTTCACTAGATCATGCTTTGTTTAGGCAGAGGTTGTATGCTTCCACAAAAAAGTGCTTGCCCGCCACACAGCTGCTTGAGCTTGAACTTTCATGAGCACACACCTGACATTGTAATACTATTAAATTACAACAGCAAAAGTCTGACTTTGGTCTCCTGTGTGCAGAATATGTTCCAGGTCCAGTTCTTCCTGCCCAGGCAGGAGTGCAGAAGGATGCAGGTTGGCATAGCAAGGCAGCAGATCCTTCAGAGTAGCAGTTCAGCAAAGTGGCAGTCCTTGTAGCAGCAGAGCAGTCCTTCTTCCTGGCAGAGTATCCACAGGTCCAGTCGTGTATTGAAGTATGGTGTTGGAGGCCCTACTTTTATACATTCGTTCCCTTGCTCTGAAAGGTGGGAAAAACTTCTAAACAGTGGCTTTGAAGTTCAAGAGATTCCCTGCCTCCCCTTCCCTGGCTCCAAGCTGCCAGAAGTGAAAATGCAGGGTCGCTAGGCCCTTTGTGCGGAGACAGGACACAGCCTATTCAGGTGTATGTGAGGCTGGGTCCTGCTCTTGCCTCCCGTCCTGCCAGTTATGACCCATCTAGTCTCACCTACTCTTCCATTGCATGCAGTTGTCTAGGAGGAATACAAGAAGCCCAATCGCCAACTATACCCAGTCATGCGACTAGAGACGGGCTGCAGGCACCAAATGGCTGAAGCAAAAAATGCCAACTTTCTAAAAGTGTGATGTTTAGAACTGTAAATTAAAATCTGACTTCACCATAAATTAGGACTTTAAACTAAGATTACAGTGACACCAATCATGAAACATTTATCTCTTCACATTTGGAAAGTACACTTTTAAAATGCAATACGCCAACTCCACTGTTATCCTATATGAGAGATAGGCTTTGCAGTAGGGAAAATCAAATGTAGATATTTTTCACTACCAGGACATATAAAACATCAAGGTACATGCCCAGCCTTTTAAATATACTGCAGCCTGCCCTTGGGGCCATCTACTTTAGGGGTAACATATGTATTAATAAAAGGAAGGATGTTTGAGCCTGGCAAAATGTTTATTTTGTCAAGTCAAAATGACAGTTTCACACACAGGCTCTGCATTGGCAGACCTGAGACATGTTTAAAGGGCTACTTAAGTGTGTGGCACAATCTGTGCTGCAGGCCCACTAGTAGTATGTAATTTACAGGCCTTGGGCACATGCAGTGTCACTTTACTAGGGACTTCAAAGTAAATTACGTATGCCATTTTGGTATAAACTAATCCAATGTGTTTTAAGGAGAGAACACAAGCACTTTAGCACTGGTTAGAAGTGGTAAAGTACACAGAGCCAGATGTAGGAAGCATTTTGCATGGTGCAAACTGCGAAAATCGCAGTTTGCGCCATGCAAAATGCTCATCGTGATGCTCATTCACATTTTGCGAGTCGGTACAGACTCGCAAAATGTGAATGCGACTCACAAATAGGAAGGGGTGTTGCATTCACATTTCCTATTTGCGACTCGCATCGCGATGCTAAATTGCTTTGTGACCGCGAACGCTCCCCTAGGGGGCAGAAACCACTTAGGCACCAGGGATTGGTGTGTGTGTATTTGTGTGTTTTGTTTGGGGGGGCAGCCCCTTGGGCCAGGGTCGCTCCCCATGGGGGCACATTACTGTCCGCCTTTTTTTGGAAGGTCCATCTGCCCCCAAGGGAGGCAGAAAGTACACCAAAGACCAGGGAAGATTTTTTTTTTTTTAAATAAGAGAGTGGGGGGTATGGCCATACCACCACAACAAAAAAATGTGGCCAAAGTTGTTCTGCCCACCAGTGGGCAGGTGAGGCAATTACCCCCGATCCACACCCCGGGGGGCAGAAAGCCTACTAGAAAAAAAATAGTGGGTGGTGGCTACCAATCAGTATGGGCCTGGTTATGCCCCCACCCCAACTGAAGGGGGAAACAGTCTTTCAGCTCTCCCCCTGCACATCACCTTATCCCGCGGCAAGCAAGAGGACACTCTCAAAATCGTCCCACTTGGAATGGTGAGGGCTGCACTTTTTGGACTTTGGGATTCTGGGTAACAGAACCTGATGAGAACCCCACAAGTCACCCCATCTTGGATTCCCGTAGGTGTCTAGTGTAGGTTTGGTAGGTTTCCCTAGGTGCCGGCTGAGCTAGAGGCCAAAATCTACAGCTAGGCACTTTCCAAATAACAGCTCTGTTTTCTTTGGGAAAATGTGATGTGTCCACGTTTTGTTTTGGGGCATTTCCTGTTGCGGGCGCTAGGCCTACCCACACAAGTGACGTCCCATTTTTATCGGAAGACTTGGGGGAATGCTGGTTGGAAGGAAAGCACAAAAAATTGTAAAAATGGGGTATGTCCCAGTAAAATGCCAAACTTGTGTTGAAAAATGTGGTTTTCTGATTCACGTGTGCCTGTTCTTGAAATCTGGGAAGATGGTGATTTTAGCACCACAAACCCTTTGTTGATGCCATTTTCAGGGGGAAAAAACCACAAGCCTTCTTCTGCAGCCCTTTTTTCCATTGTTTAAAAAAAAATGAAATTTTGGCTGTATTTTGGCAAATTTCTTGGTCTCCTTCAGGGGAACCCACAAAGTCTGCATTTGTCTAGAATCCCTAGGATGATTGAAAAAAAGGGCATACATTTGGCGTGGGTAGCTTATATGGACAAAAAGTTATGAGGGCCTACACGCGAACTGCCCCAAACAGTCAAAAAAAGGCTTGGCACCTAGCAGCGAAGGGATTAATCATCTTATTGGAACCTGGCTGCTGCTTTAAAATTTGATATCAAACACACTAAAGTATCATGGCCTTTATGTTTTGAAATGTGTGCTGGAAGATTATCATTCTGTTGGAACTTTTGCGAAGTAGCATGGCAGATTTAAATTAGGAGGCTAAATAGCAACATTTTCATTTTTTGCAGCAGATAGAGGAAGAAGGTAAATGGAAGTGCTTTAGTTATATGCAGGGGCACTGGAATTGTGTGGCAGGTATAGACCAAATTATGAGGCAGGGTTGACCAGTTTATGTGGCAAGAAAAGTCCAGCTATGAGTTTACAATGTTAATAGCTCTAACCCAAGCAAATGCAAGCTCTATTGCATTGCAAATGCTTGTTATTGTCTGGCTTGACAGCACAGCTGTTGACAAATTATTATCTCAGTATCACTAGTGAAGGGTTCTGGCTCTGGCAACATGTTGGGAGCCAGGAGTACATGTTTTGATTAAGCAGATGTTGTGTGCTTTCACAACAAGTGCTTGCCGTCCTCGCAGCTATATTTGTTTTTTTTTAATCTCCCTGCTTGCGCTGGAACTTTCAGGTGCACACACCCGACATTGTAATGCTATTAAATTGTCTTGGATAACTAAATAACATGTGGTGTATTTCTCTGGCAGCAGCACCCATGAGAGGGTGGCAGTCATTAATGAACTTGGGCCCATATTTATAATTTTTTGTGCCATTTTGTGTAATTTCTTGATGCAAAAATGCGCAAACTTACAAAATATAATTGTATTGCACAAAAAAGTTTAAATATGGGGCTTGGAATTTTAGGTCTGTCTTAACAGTGCAACTGTTCCCTTCCCTTTTCACTTACACACATAGTATTCTACAATCCGTTGCTTCCACACATAGATACCCATTACCATGCTATCTATTTGTATTGCATCACATTTCCATACAATATTCCTTTAACTCCAGACCTATTGGCACTGGCAATACTTGTTAATACATATCAGTCACTCTTAAGGTAGGCTGTAAACACCCGTAGGGCAGAGTGCTCTGTATTTAAAAAGTCAAACATATAGGTTTAAGTTTCCCCTGTCCTGGCAGTGAAACTCTCCTAAAGTCATTCTTACTGTTTCAAGTCCTAGTTCTCCTACAGGGTAACAATGGGTTACCTTATTACACCTAATACGTGGAAACTTGAGTTTGTTAGCGGATAAGTGTTAGCAATTGGGTTGTTGGTTGACTGGGAAAGAAGACTTGGTCAAGAAACAGCCACAATCCTAGTCAGGGTAAGGCACAAGCAAACCCCAGATTAATCCATGTGCAACCTCCTGATAGCTTGGCACAGGGCAGTCAGGCTTAACTTAGAGGAAATGTATCTGTGCAGCACATCAAACAGTAAAACAGTGAAAACACCACACAAAAGTACCCCTACCAGGTTATCAAAAATAGAGAAAAATATATTAAATGAAATAAGACCAGATTGACAATAATCCAATCAGTAGATCCAGAGTTATGAATATTCAAAGAATATACTGTAGAATAGAACCTACAAGCAGAACATGCAAACCGTGGCTATCTGGTCATATAGGACCTGGTCAAAGCCAAATGTTTAGACTGACCACGATGGATCATGGGTTGCATACAGTCCCAAGAGTCCCTTTCACATTGGAGAGTTTCACGAGGACCCAGGGGAGCATTGTGGTGGGTAATCAGTGTGGCGAGTGGAGCACGTTCGGCATCGTACACAGGTGGGCTGGTACCTGGTGCTGGTGGTCCCTCTAGAGCAGTTGATGCTGATGTGTGAAGAGACAGGCAGGAAGCGGCTTGTGATGATTTTCAGTGCATGCAGCGCAGTTGCAGTGCAAACAGGCCAGTTCATGGTTTCAAAGTGCCTAAAAGATTGATTTCAAGAGCTCAAGAATCACATCACGAGTCCAGGATCTGAGAGGCACCTGTTGGGAATCAAGAACTCGCTGAAGATGTGCCAGGAGCTGTTGCTGAACCAGTTATGTCCCGTAGAATCAGATCAGGTGGCCAACAGACTGTGAAAAGATTGTGTAATTTAAAAGAATGATGAGATAGTTCTACTCCGACTTGGAAATGCAAAATCACATGACAAATATTGTTAAATATGTAATAATACACAAATATACATCTTTGTCATGACAAAGGCGCTTTGACATCGAAACACATTGACAGTCTTCTTGCCGAATAAAATCTGCAAATAGACACATGGAGTGCTGTGGCTTAGTTACGGGCGGAGTGGAGTCAATCAATGAAATATCCATATGTATGTATCTTATCTAAATGCATGTTTCATTATATTAAAATGGCATCTATGCATATTAATGCTGGCTGTAAAACAATGGAGTATTTATGCACATCTTTTTATAAAGAATTATGTCATCATGATACAAATACAATAAAAGATTCTTGTATCTACGATGCAATCCCTATTTAGGAGCAATAAAGACCTCAGAATGATTTGGTTGGAAATATATATTGCAACCTGAATGCATATATGAGCACAATATGTGTAATATTCCCTAAGGGATTCTAGTGTGGTCTTTCAAAAAGGATATAGTCTAAAACAAAAGTCCACTAACTTAATTGATACGAGCCCTCCTTTATTGTTACTTGACTCTGACTTAGAAATATAAATCATAAAATAGGTGAAGTACCATGATGGGACTTTAAACCTTATCAGCTGCATTTTACATGAGGATTCAAGGTACTTCTCAGACTTCTTTCTAGACACTGAAAATAACTGTAGAAACATGATGCACAATTACTACTTTATAGGCAGGTAGTGCACTGTATAGGTTCCACTTCTGCACCTAATATACATTATGGCCCTCATTACGAGTGTGGCAGCTTACCACTGCGGACCCGGCAGTAAAGAGCGTTGCATTATTAGTTGTGGGGTTAGGCCCAAGCCAAACTGCCACAACGCCACCTGGCCTGCTGGTCCGGACGCGGCAGGCGGTGAGCTCCTCCATGCCAGCATCCCGATTAGGGCCGCTGGGCGTATTAGAAGGCAGCATACCGCGAGGATATTTTGCAGCAGTCACCCCACAATGAAAAGCCTGGCAGTAACGCATCCGGCGACTGGAATCCCCATTCCTATCATTGGCACACGCACCCCCACACATTGACACACATGCACGCCCCCCACCCAAACAAACACATGTATACTAACACCCCCTCCCCGCTCCACACATGCATACATTCACATACTCCTTCATCCACACACTTCCATACAAACTCCCCCACCTGACCACACACATGCACACAGACATCCTCACTCACTCGCATGCATACACACAGACACCCCCACTCGCTCGCTCACACTCACTCAGACACCCCCATTCGCACACATACACGCACTCAGACACCCCCATTAGCACACATACACGCACACACCACACACATAGACCCAGCACCTCCCCACTTTCAGACAGTCCACTTTCCTGTTTCGGTGAGGTGGACGTCTGGGAAGAGATAGGTCCTGGTGTTTTCCACCGCCCACAAAACACTGCCATACAGGACACCACTGTGCTGTATTACACATCATAATATGGTAGGCAGAGTCCTGTTGGCGTGGCGGTGCTGGCAGTGGAAATGCCTCTATTTCCCCGTCAGCCAGTCCGACGGGGTCATATTTCCACCCATAAATGGGCAGAAATCCACAGCAACTCAAAATATGGCGTTCTTTCGACCACCAACACTGGTGGTCTGTTGGCGGCAGCGACTTTGGCGGTCTTACAAACAGACCGCCGAAGTCGTTATGAGGGCCTATCTGTGTTCCCATTTTCACATCTTCAAATAGCCAAGAACAAAACAAGATACAGTGAACAATGTTTTCACATGCTGTTTGAGGAAGAGATTCTGGGTTGGTACGTCCCCATGAGAATGAATGTTTTTTTAAATGTATGGTGTGTTAGCCTAATTGGCAGACATCTAATTATACCTCACACACTCACTAGATATTACGCTCAACTAAAGGGCAGGACTGTTTCTAACGCTCATGTGAGCATTACAAATTTGACTATGTTGATGAATCAATTAATTTAGGAAGTATAGGGTGCGATTGTCAGATCTAATCTCCTATTTTATCACAATATGAAGTTAAGTAACATAACTGCATACAAAATGGCTGTTTAGTATACATCATATTTATTTGTGTTATTTGTATAAATTAATAGGTCCTTGTACATTTGTCCTATAGAGGCCTATAAAACATGGGAATTGCTGAAACGGAAGAACAGTAAAGGGCTATAAAATTGGGAATTGGAGGAATGCTGGTTTTCTAAATAGAACTGGGACATCTTAAAATTTCTTAACAACGTCAAGCTTCAAGTCAGAATGTGTATATGTAGGAAAATATTTGCTATTGGGTATCAAAGACTGAATACAAGGACTCTGAAATTGGATAGAGTTTCTAACTGAATTTGTTTTTATGTAACCACAAATTATGGCACTAGAAATTCTAAATTCTAAATAATAAATGGAACTGTTAATATGAATTAGGTTATTCAAATCCCTAGATCTCTTTGGTCTATTGCCCTACATATAAATAATTTCTCCTCGGTTTAGCAGTTCAGCTGTAAAGGCCCTGGACCATTTCTTCCATCCAGCCCTGGTTGTCTCCTGCCCTGGGTGTTCTTGGCAGCAGTTTTCCAAGGTTCTTCACAGCATTCAAGGACCCCCTCATTGCCTGCACTCTAGATCCACCCAGTATTTATGCCCTATACAGGATAACTGTGTGTTCAGCAAGAGTCTGTAGTGTCCACTTCTCGGACAACCACAACAGGAGCAGTCCGCAGACGTGAATGCTGGTCCCGAGCAAGTTTATTCTTTTCTAGGCTTGAGAGGGAGTAATGGAATTGGTGCACGCAGACTTGGAAAGAGTCTAGAAAGGTCCATAGTGCAGAGATCATCAGACTCCTGACAAGGGTGCATCAGCCCAGTCTGGTCCTTCCTCTGATCTTCTGCACTATGTCTATCCTTTCTGAGCCTCTGTAATGACTCATGAAAGAATGGTGAGTCTCCTTTGAATACTGACACTGTAACCACTGGCACATTGCAGAGCACACTGTGTCAGGTTCTTACCGTTGGATAAATAAATCTCACCCTAATGTTTGAAACTCTGACGAGTAGCTCGACAGTATAATACGCGCCATTGGTGTGTTGTCGACGTGCATATGTTGACATGCAATGTGTATAATGAATGTGTGAATTGTGGCTGCCTGAGTTGTTGGAACCTACAGCTTTCGGTACTGCAGTTTTTCCAGGGTGTTTTTGAGGCAGAATAATTCACAGCTAGAGGATTCTTACTCAGTTAAATAAAACATGATTTGTCTTGACTTCTCTGAGACAGTTCTTTGAGCTCAAGCCAGCAGCATCAGCTGTGCCAGCTGAATTCTCATGTGAAAAGAACTTTCTGAATGGTACTGTGTGTAATTACAAAAGTGGGAGCTATTATTGTTAAATAGTTTTGTTCAAGCTAATCCAGCGAGATATGCATATTGGGACTCTTGGGTATTATTACACTTTTCTGGAATTGGAGCCAGCTTTTATTACTGCACGCACACAGCAGGGGAAAAGCATGCGGTCACGTGTCATTCTTATGTATAATTGCATTTCTGCTTTCTCAACCAAATCTTCATTGGCTCAAAGTTCAAACCAATTTGAAAAAGCGAGAGTAGTTCAAGTGTGCATTACAACTAGTAGTACATTGGCTGTATAGCTGAAGATGTTAAAGTAGTGGCCACACATAAAACGGAATGAACAGAATGATTCTGGCCCTTGAAGACATTTTTGAAGCGGGAAACACGAAAGACAGCTTGTGTGTTATTAAAAAGGCACCAGTGTGAGAATGATAGTCTGTGAATGGTGGTTCTACACATGAGCAGCAGGCAGCATCATCTGCACTTACACATAAGCCATTCACGTGTCTGCTTTAAGAAAAAGCTGGTTGGGGAAATGTTTGCCCAAAGATTTTGGGCCTCATTTATAATTTTTTAGCACTGCATTTGCATAATTTTTTGATGCAAAAACGCCACAAACTTACAAAATTCCTTTATATTTTCTAAGTTTACGCTGCTTTTGCATAAAAAAATTACACAAATGCAGCGCTGAAAAAGTATGTCAGGCCCTTTTTTTTTTGGAGGAACGGGCAAACACCCATTTTGAAAAACTTTACTATGAATGCTGTTTGACCTGTCAGCCTTAAAGTGGTCTTCCCCCAAACGTTTTTCCTTACTCCTCCATTTTTGATCTCGTTTTCATTGGTCTTAGGACACTGTGCACTTTACCGCTGCTAACCATTGCTAAAGTGCTTGTGCTCCCTATTTTAAACATGGTCAGAATGGCTTACACCCTATTGGTACATTTAATGTACCTGTATGAAGTACTACATGTAATCAGGTGCTTTAACTTGAATGCTACTAGTGGGCCTGAACCACTCATTGTGCCTCCCACTTAAGTAGCCTTTTAAACATATGTCAGGCCTGACATGGCAGCCTGTGCATGCAATTTGAAAGGCCATTTCAACTTGACAAAAAAAGCCTTTTGCCAGGTCTCAACCTTCCGTTTTAAAACATATCAGTCATCCTTAGGTTAGACCCTACCCAGCCCAGAAGGCGGGTACAGTGTATTTTAAATACTGCACATGCTACCTATCCCGCAGGATAACATTGGGTTGACACTTTACATTTAATAAGTGAGAACTTTCAGATGGGAGCATGTAGGAATTTTGAATTTGGTGACTTAAGAATTTTAATTTAAAACTCTCTTTAATGACAAAGTCACATATTTTAAGTCACAATTCTGAAAATTTCACTTTTAGAAAGTTGACATTTTCTTATCCAAACCATTTGGTGCCCGCAGCCTGTATCCTGTCTATTGCTGGCAGTTGATATGTATGTAATGCTCGCAGACAGTGAAACTAAGGGGAATAGTAGTTGGCAGGATGGGCCATCTCTGACTTGATGAGGGAGAGCAGCTGCCATCCCCCACACATGCACATCACAAAGGCACTGCCCAGCAAACTCACAAAGGATTTTGACAGTAGTCCTTTGTAACCCAAGCTGAGGCAACAGCGGGGAGGCAGGAAATTCCAAATATCTCTGTGGGTGGAAACCTCCAGAACCATCTCCAACTTCAAAGTGGGCACCAGGTAAAAATAGTGGAAACTCAGGCCCAGCTCTCCATTACACAACTGGACCTGTGGAAGACTCAGAAGGACTGCTGTGCTGTTCTGGTGGAAAGACTACAACTCTGTTGCCCTGCTGCTTGAGTAAAAGGACTGGAATAACATCTTAATACCAGGACCACTATAGGGACTCCAATGACTAGTTGGCTGGATTCTTGATCAGAGACTCAGGGACAGAAAAGCCTCCAACCATCTTGAACCCAACATCTGGGGTCTACTTGGTGTGAGTCTTGCCCTCATAGTGATGCCACCCCAGTCCTGGACCCTGGAAAGTGGGCCTTAAGGTGCTCTGCCAGCCCAGTTGTGGTACTATGGGCAGAACCGACAGAGCGCAATACATGTCCTCACAGCTCTGGTTCAGAACCACTGCAACACATCTCCAATGCCGGACCTCAAATCGCAGCCCTCAGTCTTCTCAGAAATGCCACTTAGTGACACATCTTCGACAATGACAAAGTACTTAACATTGCAGCCAGCAGCTTCTTTGAAACAACCTATAGGCAATGCATCTTCAATGCAGTATTTTCCATTGCAAGCCCCTGCAACGTCATGCTTGATGATGACACAGGACTTGCATCACAACCCCGCAGGTTCCACGGATCCTCAATGCAGGATCTCGCAAAGTCTGCAACCAGGATTTAAGGTACTTTGTTCAAAGGGCCAAACTTGGTTCATGTGATGGGCCCACACTCCATTGCAGTCAGCCCCTGTCCGGCACTATTTTCGCTTAAATCTTTAAAATTGCATATCTCCAGTGCTACTGATGAGATTTTTGTTGTTTTGGTCGATAACTCATAAATAATTTATTACAGTTTACTCTATTTTTTCTAAATTGGTATGGAATTTTTCTTGATGGTGTTTTCACTATATTATTGTTTGGAGTGCTACATAAATACTTTACAGATTGCCTCAAAGTTAAGCCTGACTGTTTTGTGCCAAGCTACCAGAGTTTAAAGCAGAGGTTAATTTGGGGTTTGCTTCTGCTTTCAACCTGACAGAAATTGGGGTTGCTACTTGAGTGTGGTTTCATCCTCTCAACCAGTAACCATTTCCAACAAATACAGATCAAAGATGCTTGTGAGTGCTCAGACATAGGCATCCGTGAGCAGCTATTTTGAAATAGTTTTTTGTAATGAAGGTTCACAAAAACATGAAATGGTGGCTGTCTGTGTGTATGCATGCAAGTGCAGCCATCTTTGTTTTTTTGTTTTACTTCTGTCAAGACCATTGAAATTTGGAAGCCTAATCTTGAGCATGTTGCAGGTTCTGCAAGTTTAGACCTGAGGAAAGGCTCTACCGTCCCTGAATGCCTTTGCAGGTGGACAAGATTTATTCACAACATAAAGCAGAAATCTGGGGAAACCTGGAAGGGGTTTGAGAAAGACACAAAGGACTGGATTTCTCTCTTCAGAATTAAATCATCTCAGTTCAGCAATGGCACAACACTATTTCAATATTGACAGACAACCAGGGTTGGACTGGCCTATAGGGCAATCAACCAAAACCCGATGGTTGATGGGGCAGTGTGTGGGCTAGTTTTTTTCACTATTTGTGGGCCCATTTTATGACCTGCTGGGCTGGTGTTTACTGTTGGTTTCCCTGATGTTGAAACAAATATTTTTTGGGACAAGCTCAAATCCATGTAGCCTTCCATACATTCCGAACACATCCACAATGTGTATTTACAAGTTCAAAACCACCCTAATTTGCAAATGTGGGTCACTGTCTGAACTATCTAATTCACTATTTGAAGACACTTTTATTTTGGTGTCCAGTTCCTGTCCCTGTCTGATCCTGTAGAGGACAAAAGGTCGGTAGAGGATACAGCTGGAGTGAGGACATACAATGCATTGTTACTGTGAGAGGCTTACCTATTTTCGAAGCAGATGTTACTGTGCTGGGTCTTAAACAGACCCAAGGCTCCAAGGATCCCTTTGCAAACACACCAGTTGGAACTAGGATCCAAGCAAGAGACAGAGAGAGAAGTTGGGAAGGAAGGAAGGCCTGGTGGAAGTGCTGGAGCATTTTCATCCTTCACAGGAATCAATGCTCAAAAAGGTAAATTAACTGTTGGACCCTGCAAAACCATACATCATAATTTCAGTACAAACTAATTAAAGGAAACCGTTGGACCAATTTGGCCATACAAGGAAAACCCCATTCAGAAATAAAGTTAAAGTGTTTATTACAAACTCAAGCTTAGTGTTAAGTAGACAATTCACAAAACAAAAGATACAGAATCACCAAGGGTTGTGCAAGGCAATAAAATACATTCAAACAAACTAGTATTAATAAAACTAAGCATTCTACAGGGGCAATGTAAAACATTAACAGGAGATTCTGAGATACATAAAATAAACATTTCTCAGTTTTGACAAGCATCAATGCAATTGAAATCATCAAAGTTCAATTTGATGGGTATAGGGAAACCATACTAATATCATAATTAAGGGGAAACATGTAAAGCAGAGCAGATGTGGGCAAAATACAAAAAGAACAAAAAGTGCAAAAATAGCTTGCAAAAAGGTGATCTTGGTCCAGTGGGTACTAACTAAGGTGTGCAAAAGGTAGGTAAAAAGGGAAAGTGTCAGCATGTCAGAAGCTCGGTCAGGAGTCTTCTGCAAAGGATTAGAGAGAAATTCTCTAAATTTCAGCAAGGCATTTCAAAGGAGCAAAATCAGTATAGAAGATACCTGTCCAAGGGACTCAGCCTTCAGAGAAAAATGGCTCAGCTTCTCCTCTTCATGAATCAAAAATTCTGTCTGCTTCTGACCAAAGGAAATCTGCATCTGACCAAAGTCCAACTGGTGATCTCTAAATCAAAGTTCATACAGCCACCTGTTTTGTTTAGGACAACAGTTCATTCAATGCAAAAGTGGCATCATCGATAGCAATCGATCACACAACTCCAAGTTTAAACAATTGCATTTCTTCCCAGGTCTGTCATGAGAACGGCATCCATCCGTGTGACTCCACACATGATTGAAGTAAATGTTTAATTCGCTAGTCCACACTCCAGGATGTTCCACATGGAAGGTCAAATACCTACATCCCTCTATGTGTAAAATAATAGAAGTCTATTACCAAACTAATCTTCTCATAGGAAAGAAGACTGAAAGGAAAATTCATGTTAACAGATTTAATTTGTGTTCTCTGCCCAGTTATGTAATACAGGGCCATGCAGGCCTCATTTAAACGAATGCAAGTGAGTTAAAAAAAAGACATTAATTATTACGTTCTAATAAAATATTTTAATATGCACACTCATAAATTCAGCATGAATAATTCTTAATTAATATTCATGTTTCACAATAACTTTAAACAAAGTGACTCTGTTAATACATGTCAGTCAGTATCTTGTAGATCTACATTTCCCTATTTTGTACACACTTATTTAAAACATTATTCAAGAGAAATTCAATATTGTTTCAACACCTACTATTAGTCTAGAATCTAAATTATAACATTATATCAATTAAAAATTAAATCATTCTAACATGTAGTTAAACCTTGATACCACTAGGGCTGGTAACATCAGTCTGATCAAATGCCCATTTAAAATGACTTCTCAGTGCATCACTCTACAATCAACTATTAGTACTTTGGTTAAAATAATGAATACATTGTCATGTATAGATGATTTTCAACTAAACAGGAGATGTAGCATGAGGGCAGAGAGAGAGAGAGAGAAAGAGAGAGAGAGAGAGAGAAAGAGAGAGAAGAAGAGAACAAACATGAAGAATGGATAACAAGTGTAAGCTACTACAAAAGAGAACAGTAAAAATAACTATTGACATGTTTCCAGGCAAAGCTGATCGCCTCTATTGACTCAGAAGTGTAACCAATGCCAGTAGTTGAGTATAATGAACAGTCAGTTACAAATCTAGTGCTCTTATCCCCATCAGCTTCTAACAGTCCTTTCACTACATTCTTCAACCCCTGTGCACCTTATGCCTGACTGTGAGTTTGTTCTTAGCCTGAATCTAAACAGCATGCACATTTATGGGAAGCCATTTTTTAATGTTTTTTAAGGACGTAAATGATTTTTAAAGAAGCTATCTTTGAATGCTGTTAGACTTTTCATCCTTGGCGTGGTCTCCCTTAACTTTTTGACTCTGTTCCCCAGGTTGTTGATGTTTGCTGGACTTTGATTTTGCTGTTTATGTTACTCTGGGCACTTTACCATTGCTTACCAGTACTAAAGTGCAAGTGCTCCTTTACAAAATGTGTATGTAATTGTCTTAGCCATGATTGGCATATTTGATTTATTAGTAAGTCCCTAGTACAGTGCACTATAGGTGTCCAGGGACTGTAAATCAAATGCTACTTGTAGGCCTGCAGCACTGGTTGTGCCACTCACATAAGTATCGCTGTAATCATGTCTCAGACCTGCCCCTGCAGTGTCTGTGTGTGCAGTTTTAACTGTAAATACGACTTGGCAAGTATACCCACTTGCCAGGCCTAAACCTTCCCTTTTCTGACATGTCAGACACCCCTAAGGTAGGCCCTGGGTAGCCCCAAGGTCAGGGTGCAGTGTATGGTTAAGGTAGGACAAATAGTAATGTGTTTTATATGTCCTAACAGTGAAATATTGCTAAATTCATTTTTGACTGTTGCAAAGCCTGTCCCTCTCATAGGTTAACATGGGGGCTACCTTTCTTTAAATATGATTAAAGTGTAGATTCCCTTTGGGAACGGATGGACATGTGGAGTTTGGGGTCTCTGAGCTCACAATTCAGAAATACATCTTTTAGTAAAGTTGATTTTGAGATTGTGTGTTTGAAAATGTCACTTTTAGAAATACCATTTCTGTTTCTCTGCCTTTTTGTGGATTCCCTGTCCGGGTCAGTTTGATAGTTGGGCTGGTTGCACCTCACACTAGACAGTGACACAAAGGGAGCTGGGGTGTAGCCTCCATATCCTGATGAGCCATCTGTGCTAGGAGTGGGGAGGGGAGGGCACTCACACCTGCCTGCCCTCACACAATGAAGTCTCCAACCCCCTGGTGAGTGTCTGGGGGCTGGCCTGGGCAAGGCAGGATTTCACATTCAAAAGAGACTTTTTCTTTGAAGTAGGCCTACGTCAAAAGAGAAATTGATTATAAAAGGGCACCCAAAACCACAGACTTTAGTACACTTCTGGAATCAAAGAGGAACCTCTGCCTGGAGAAAAGCTGAAGAGCTGAGGAAGAAGAGCTGACCTGCCTTTGACTGTGCTTTGTGGAGCTATCCTGCAGTTTCTGCTTCTGCCAGAGTAGGATGGCAAAGACTGGACTTTGTGTGCCTTCCATCTTGTGAAGATCTCCAAGGGCGTGATTTAGAGCTTGCCTCCTGTTGTATGAAGTCTCATGGACAGCAAAGACTTCTCTCTGTCAGCACCTGGAGTCTCTGAAGAGAATCCTACGCTGCCCTGTGATGCCCATCCAGTTCCTGTGACCTTGAAAGGAGAAGCTGGCAGCCTAAGAGGAGGAAATCCACGCAAAGAGCGCCGTGCAGGGAAAAGATATAACCAACTCTGATCTGCGGCTAAAGAAACAACACTCCACCGGCTTCGCGGCTGAGAATCGGCGCTCGCCTGTAATGCGACCGAAGAATCGACGCACAGAGCTGGACAAACGACATGATGCATCGCTGACGGAGGCTGGGAGATCGCAACCCGCGCTGTGTGGTTTTCGGATCATCGTGCGGCTGGATTTCCAACGCAAACACCGCTGGGCGTTGTAAAAACAACGCAAGGCCATCCGGACCCGAGAGTAATGACCAGATTGACGCATCACTGTCCTGCGGAGAGAAGAAATGACACGCCCGACCCGCCGAAAGGAGAAACGACACAAGGTTTCGTGAGTGAGTGAAATCAATGCATTACAAGCTATTTTTGACGCACCCAAGGTACATTTTCACGCTAACAGTGTTAGTGTGTGTTTAAAACTACATGAAGGCTATTTTTGCTTTTTAATTGATAACTTGACTTGTGTATTGTGGATTTTTGTCGTTGTGGTCTTGTTTTGTTTAGATAGATATTTCCTATTTTTCTGAACCTGTGTTGTGTCATTTTGTAGTGTTTTCATTAAGTTACTGTGTGTGTTGGTACAAATACTTTACACCTAGCACTCAGAAGTTAAGCCTACTGCTCGTGCCAACTACCAAGGGGGCAAGCAGGGGTTAACTGAGGGTGATTCTCTTTTACCCTGACTAGAGTGAGGGTCCTTGCTTGGACGGGGGGTAACCTGACTGCCAACCAAAGACCCCATTTCTAACAAACACCTTTAAAGCTCATTAAATGTGACTGCTAACAATTGTGCCTGCATACTCACAAATGGGCGGCTATCATTGAATGGCTTTAATTGCCCATTCCGATGCAGTGCATTGAAAGAAGTGGCAATGCCAGTAGCAGGGTCTCGGAAGTTGCAGAGCATTTGCAAAGGGAAAAACAAATATCAAAATTAAAAACAAAGATAAACAAAAGGAAGCATACATTCGTTCACCAGTCTCTGGCAGTGAAGGGAACTATTTTATATATGAGTGAAGAACTGTGATTGACAGTTTGGTTGTGGAGTACTGTAGAGTACATTGTTACTCTTGGAGGTGTCCTGGTGCTAAGCAGAGAAAGAAGGGAAATTAATTGGCAGAGATTTTGAACAGAAACCTCATGGAAACAAATGAGTTTTTTTTTTTCAAAACACAGACAAACACATTTCTGTATGGCGACTTAAAAAAAGTAATTTCAAAGTTTTGGACACAAATATGCAATAGTATCACATAGCCAACACGTGTCTTGCAAATCTTGATGACCAAGAGGTGTTTCTTAGTAGAAGAGCAACTTAAATAGGTTGGGATGTAGATCCTAAATTTGGGTTGACTTTAGGCTGTGACAGATCCATAAAATCCTCGATGACAGAGACAGACTGTATTCAATACGATACACTGCTATACCGGAAGCCAATGACGCAGAGAAAGATGTGGAGCTAATGCAGAAAAAAAAAGATATTTGAGGAGGAAGCAGGCAATATCCTGTAGAATCTAAAGTACTTTCAGAAGAACCAAGACAGGACAGATGGAGTTGCTGTAATCCAGGCACCAAAGGATAAATGTCTAGACTGTGGCTTTCTGGGAATTAGAGGCAAGACGATGCAAGACTTTACAAAGAACTAACATATGGTAACAAAAAATGTATGCATCTATTTGAATTTTATTGAAAAAAGGCAAAGTAGAATAAAAAGGACACCCAGATTTAGGCAAAGATGCAGGATGGCAACTGGCCCCAAAGTGAAGGGCTAAAAGCTGAGTAACACATAAATTATGGGCCACTCACAACCAGTATGTCCATTTTTTTCTAAGTATGTTTCAGTCAGTAGGTGCTCATCTATCTGCCTACTTCAAAAAAACAAGTGTGGAATTTCAACGGAGAGGGAAAAATGTCCCCATCAATGTGGAACATGAGTAAAGTATCTTTTGTATATCAGAAAAGAACTATGGGTGGGAGCAAATCAGATGAATCAGAGGAGTACTGCAGATACTAAAAAAAAGCTGGGTTTCCTGGAGGAGCCCTTTAGAACCCTATGTGATGGAGACAAAAATTTGGAGTGAAAAGAAGAAAGGTGAGTAGCTTTAAAATCCTGTTTATCTCCCAGGCCAATCCATTTTCCTGCATACCACAGGCAGCAAGATGAGAGAGTAATATTAGGTGTGATATTGTTTCAGATGCTAAGGCTTATCAAGCAGAATCGGGACAATGCATCAACACTGATTTATCACCATTCTAAGATCATTGCCAACAGCAAAGCAGACTCTGTACAATGAGAAGAGTCTATTTTTGAGTGAGTATTTATGTAATAAGTCAATTGAGTATTGATATGTGTTTCTAATATTTTTGCTGTCAGAGAGAGAACAGAAAAAAGGTGGCAATGCTTCAAATTGAAGCATCAGCTGAAGGTTTGTCTTTAGCTGCAGGTCTTGAGTCTCTTCCTGAATTGCCCTAATGAGGGTGATGTAAAGAGGTGGAGGAGAAGTTGCTCCAGGACTTGGTGATAAGGTAGTAGAAGGAGCAGTCTTCACTGTGGCTCTGTGAGGCGAAGGATATATGTGACAGGGTGAAGGAGAAGAGTCAACGGTCTCTGGAGGGTTGAAGGAAGTTTAGGTGGTGATTGCCAGTCCTAGGTTGTGAAGGGCTTTGGAGGTGTGTGTCAACATCTTGAATTGGATTTATTTCTGGACGCGGAGCGAGTGGAGGTTCCTTAGGTGGGGGGTGATGTGGGTCCATGTGGGCAGGTTGAGGCTGAGGATGAGTTTGGCCGATGAGTTCTGCATCGTCTGGATTCTCCTCATGAGTTGGGTGGTGGTTCCCACGTACAGTGTATCCAGCCGGCTGGTGACTAGTACTTGAGTGACGGTTTTCCTCATGTTGATGGGGAGCTATTTGAAGATTCTTTGGATCATGCAGATGCAAGTGTGGAAGCAGGTAGAGGAGACTGTGTTGAACTATCATTTCATGGTGAGTTTTCTGTCCAGAATGATGCAGAGGTTGCACGCGTGGTCTGTGAGTGAGGGAGTGAGTCTGAGTTCAGCAGTCCACCAGGTGTCATTCCAAGGGCCGGCCTTGTTCCCAAAGGTCACCACTTCGGTCTTGCCCTTGTTGAACTTCAGTCAATTGGTCTTCATCCAGGTGGTGACAGTTGTGGAAGTTGGTTCTCATGGAGGTGGGGTCTGCTGAAAGTGAATGGTTGAGCTGTGTGTCGTCGGTATAGGATATGATGCTCAGATTGTGGGTTCTGATGATATCAGGTAGTGATGTCATGTAGGTGTTGAAGAGGGTGGGGCTGAGTGTTGAACCTTGAGGGGCGATGCCGATGGTGCTCTTAGTTTCAAACGAGAAGGGAGATAGATGAATTCTCTCAGTTCATCCTGTGAGAAATTATGCCATCCATCTGAGTGTGTCTTCATGGATCCCCAATGTGGTGCAGTCTCTTGTTGAGTGTGTGGTGATATACTGTGTCAAATACTGTGAAGAGGTTGAGGAGATTCTCACCCATTGAGGAGGGTGCAGATGTCACCAGTGGCGGTGATCAGGACAGTCTCGGTGCTGTGGTTCATGTAGAAACCAGATTGTTAGGTTCAAGTAATGGTGTGCGGGGAGCTCAAGCCTGCTGGTGGAGCTAACGGGGCTTTTGAACTCTGCGCTCCGCTTGGAGTGCAGACTTGTCCAAAAAGTATACTAGCCCCACCAGCGGAGTGGAGCTCACCCAGTGCGTGCTGCAGCCCAGTCCGGGCCGGCATAGTGCAAGCGCAGATAGCTTGCCCTTGCACTGTGCAGCCCATAACTGGGCTGCAGTGTGCACCGCAGCAGAGGAGGGAGGACCCACAGAGTGGACTCATCGCTGTCAGGTGACAATGAGAGGAAGACCCCCAGGAAGACCCAGGTAAGTCTATGTCCCTTTTTTTGTCCTTGTTTGTGCACACTGATGAACAAACAAGGACTAAAATGGCCCTGGCCTGAATTCAGTCCAGGGCCGTAGGCAGTGAAAGCTGCCATTTCAGGCCTCTTGTGCACTGACCTGTCCCATGTGCAGTGCACATGGGGCAGGCTGGTGAACCACAGGCCTGTTAGCCTTTGCTTCTTACGCCCTGGCCGGGGACATAGGCAGTCAAAGAAAGCTGTCATTTCAGACCTCTTATGCACTGGCCTGCCCCATGTGCACTGGACAAGGGGCAGCCTGGTGAACAAGAGGCCTGAAATGGCAGTTTTCACTACCTACGGCCCTCCTGAATGCCATCTCGGAAGCGCTAAGCAGGATCGGGCCTGGCTGACCAGGCCCAACCCTGCTTAGCTCTTCCGATGTCAGAGCATTCAGGAGGACTCTGCAGGGCACAGAATATCGGCTTTATGGAATTCCACTGATTTGTTTCCAACTCCGTGGAATTCCGTAAAGCCGGACTCAATTCACTCCACCCAACCCTAGTGTCAAGTAGGTTGTTTCTCTCCAGGCGTTTGGTTAGCTGCCTGTTGATGGTCTTCTCCAGGACTTTGGTGTTGAAAAGGAATAGCAAGATGGGGCAGTAGGTGTGGAGTTCTCTGGGGTTGGCAGAGGGTTTCTTGAGGTGAGGTCTGACTTCTGCTTGTTTCCATGTGTCGGGAAAGGTGGCTGTGCAGGTGGATGCATTGAGGATGGTGGTGAGTCGGTGGCTGATATCTTTGCTTCTGAGGTTGAAGAGGTGGTGGGGGCAAGATTCAGTGGATGCTCCCAAGTGGATGGAGTTCATAATGGATGTGGTGTTCTGTGTGATGAGCTGTTCCCACGCAGTGAGTGGCTGGTCGGGGATAGCATCCATTGGAGTGAGGAGGCTGTAGAGGTTGGTGGGTTGCAGCTTAAAAGTTCCTGTAGATAGTGGATATCTTGTTGTGGAAATGGTTTGCTAGAGAGTCGCAGAGTTCCTGTGAAGGTAAGAAATGTTTCTTGGTGGCCGTTAGGCAGGAGAAGTCTGCCGATGCTGAAGAGTTGATTTGTGTGGTTGGTGCGCTTCAATATTGTTTGCTAAGGAATCAATTTTGGGGGTCTTTGAGACATTGGTGGTATTTATTGAGGACTGCCTTGAAGGTGGCTCAGTCTATGGTGTCTCTCCTGGTGCACCATCTTCTCTCGAATTGTTTGCAGCTGTGTTTCATTTTCCTGAGTTCAGGTGTGGACCAGCTGGCTTCTTAGGAGGATCTGTGGGTCTTGGCTGGTTTGATGGGGAAGACTAGGTCAGCATAGTTGGTGATCCAGGTGGTGAAGTTCGGGACTGCCTTTTCCAGGTTGGTTGTGGGGTCAGGCTGGGTGTTGTTGATGTCATCTGTCCATTGGGTCTGTGTCATTTTGTCCCAGTTGTGGAAGGAGGTTTTTTTAGGGGGGGCTGGTGGTGGGGCACAGTGATCCAGAGATTGTGAAGTGGGCGATAGTGTGGTTGGTCCAGGTGCATTCTGTGGTATGGCTGTATTGGACTCTGTTTCTGGCTGTGAAAATTGTGTCAAGTGTGTGTCCTGCACTATGTGTGGGATCAGTGACTATCTGGGTGAGGCCAATGTTGCCTATACTTTCCAGGTGGATGCTGGATTTTGTGTCTGTGGAGTCGTCGAGGTGGAAGTTAAGGTCGCAGAGTAAGATGTAGTTCTTGGACTCAATGGCTAGTGGGTGATGAAGACGGTAATAGTGTCACAAAGGCTGGGGAGTGGTCTTGGGGGTCTATAGGTAAGGGTGTCTCTGATGGTTGTTCTGCCGTTGGTGTGGAGTTGGAAATTGAGGTGTCCCATTATCGGTGTGCTGTCATCTTCTGTGGTGGTGCAACAGATTGTTACTTTGTGGATGACCGCGATGCCTCCTCTGTGTTATTGATCCAATCCCAGAGTGTCATCTTGTTGCAGTTGTGTGTTGTGGTGGCAATGCCCGAGGTGGTGGATGGCTTGAGTCATGTCTCCACATTAAAGATCACGTTGGGGCGAGGGCTGAGTTGGTGTCCCAGTCTTCGGTGGTGTGTTTGCAGAGAGATCGGGTGTTAAGCAAGAGGTATCAGAGTGTTTCTGGGGCAGTCAAGATCAGCAACTTGGGAATGGCATGTGTTTCCGTGGAGGTGGCCAGTCCTGAGTTGCAGATGAAGAGACAGCAGCTGGAGGTAAACGGTCCTATCTTTGCTTGAGGAGATCCAATGCAGCATTTGTTGGGGCAGCATCTGGGGTCCACGTCTCAAAGTTCTCCAGCAGAGTGTCTGAGGGTGGCCTGGCAGCCAAGGCTCCTAGCTCTGAATGCGTTCCAGGAACACATGGGCACAGACAGGCTTGCCATTGGAGGGGGAATGCATTGTGAATGACTTTACAACAGAACAATTGATGAAGAGAGCTGACTACAAGGCCCTATGTTCATATATGTAAGTGTATATTTTGTAAGATTGCTTTAAAAAATCTGAAAACTTGACTCTAAACTTAAAACTGTAGCCAGCAGATTTGAACATCTTAATTAGCCCCTTCCAAATAGTGTTTCCCTGGTGAGCATGTGAGTACCTGCTGTTTCAGGTTTGGTGACTGCTGTTATGGATATATGGCCCTCATCATGACCATGGCGGTGTGAAGACCGCCAGGGCTGCTGTGGCGTTGTCACAGCCAACAGGCCGGCGGTGAATACCACCAAATTTAGAATTTGCCAGTTTGGCCAAAGCCAAACCGCTGAGCCTCCACAAGTCCTGCCATATTACTGCATTCTGCCGGGCTGGAGGTGAGCCCCTCCAGCACAGCAGATGTGTGATACCGCTAGTGGTATCACAAGGCAGGAGACCGCCTGAAAAGTTGGCGATCTTGCACCCTGGTGACAGGAATAAGCATTCCTGTTGCCAAGATCCCTGCACACATGCCCTCACACACAAACACACACACCCCCACTCATCCACGCCAACGCGACATACACACCCACACTAATGCACGCATTCACTACCTTCTCTCCCCTTCCCTATGCTCATACATACATTCACACACACACACATCCCCACACTGCATACATGCACTCACCCTCTCTCCCCCATCCACTCACAAATACACTCACCCCCCACCCCGTCCACACACAATCACTCACAAAAGCAGACCCGCACACACAAACACTCCCCCCACATTCACGACATTCACACATGCACTTACACACACACCCACACACACACACACCCTCCCTTGTTGGACAAGCCACTATGAACCTCCAACCACGAGCACGACTGGTCTCGGAATTCCATCCTATTTCGGGTGGAAGTCAGAGATCAGTCCTATTAGGGCAGTCTTAAGACTACCACCAGCACTGGCAATATTTTGGTGCTTGCAACGGTCTTTGGAAAAGACAGCCGAAGTTGTGATGAGGGCCTATTACTTCTCCTTGTAGAAGGCACCAGGAAAAACAACTCTCTTTTAAAGCCATTAGCTTCCAAAACAATATGAAAGGTCCAATATTAAACGTGCCGTATAATATGACAGAAATTGAAGTTGCAGCATTAATATTACAAGCAGCAATTTCGCATTTCTAACTTGTCCAGAGTTTTAGACAACACATGATGATCATTACCACATTACTTATATAGCAGTATAGAGCTGGAGAGGTACCAGAAACATTTCCAGAAAAGGAAGGCATGTGGTAATAACCTAACACTGTCACATATTTTCGAAACTTTTTTTGCAAAACCGTAGAAACAGTGTAATTGTTGATAACCTATTTTCCCCACAAGATTCAGTTTTTGTGCATTAATAAAAAATCTTAGTTAGACATCCATTCCCTTCTACCTCACTGTTTTATAAACTGTGGTGTCCATCTCCCATCTTCCACTCTCACTGACATTACACTCACTACATCAAGAATAGCACACTGTCTTGCCTACTTCAACTACTCACCTAATTTCCCATTCCACTCTGCATGACACCAGTGTCTGCGTCATTTTATATTACAGGAAGTATAGAAGTGGTTGGCATAACTTGCATAATCCCGTGTAGAAGAATCACCCAAACATTCAGTGAGATAAAGCAGAATTATGCAAGTTGAGTGATTCTGCCTTTAGCACTATTTTTGTAGTGCAAAAATGCTCCCTCGTACCCAAAATGGAGGTGAAGATGCATTTTGCACTCAGAAATGTTTTGCTAAATGATGTAGAACCTTGAAAGCGAGCAGCCACTCATGCTCGCTAAATATACTCTTTTGACAGGCTTTCTTTCCCTCAAATAACTCTTAACTACACAAAGGGGTGTTATCGATTACTCAAGATTAGTTACAAATCAACCAGACCTGAAATATGGCACTGCTTGTGCTCTCCCTAATACCAATAAAATGACAGTTCATGTCAGCAGCCATGTAACGTACACCCTAAGTGACCTATGCATACCCTCACAGAGTCTAATCCAACACAATTCTTTTAAATCAAATAACACCAACTTAATGTTTCAAAGTGCCATTTAAAAGCAGATGGATAGACAGACAGAGAGACAGACAGAGGGACGGACGGACAGTTAGATAGATAGATAGATAGACAGACAAATAGATAGATAGATCTACTACTGCATAGTATAACCACCAGTTTTTTATTTTACATATCCACTGTTATTTTGGTCTCTTTTATTTGTTTACATGATTATTGTCTAATATACAGGGTTAACGAATAGCTTTGTTGTTTTAACTTTTTCTTCGCCTTCAAAAACTGGGCTAAATGAGAAATAGTTTGAAGGTTGGGCACCAAAACGTTCGGACCGAATCAAATAAAATCAGTTGCCAGAAGCTATCAACCTAATTGTACTTCATGAAGGTGCTAATTTATGACTAAAACTTGAAAACCAAGAAAATGTGTCAAGGGCCATTAATCTTGGCTAATTACTTTTCTAAAAATAACTTCAGCTTTAGCATCATGGCATACTGATCTATTTTACAGACTATATAACAGTGGTGTCTGATGTTCTGAAGAAATGTATATTATCTAAGCTATTATCATTCATGTATACCTCGAGACGGAAAATAAAAAATAAAGGGGTCAGTTCTCTGTCTTGTTCCACTTCTGCTCAAACTTCGAAGCAAGAAGTTGACCAAATATCAGTATCTGCACGTTGTGCAAACTGAATGATGACACTTATCCAACACGCATGAACACGTCCATTATGAGGGACACATGCATTGGAAGTGATACCTCTGTAGACACGTAATGATCATAAAGGAGCACATCCATCTCCTACAAACTACGACTGCTATATGCAGCAATATTTACGCACAGTTCATTGTCTACTGCACAAAGGCTGATTTACCTTTATTTAAATTATTCTCATTTATTAGGGAGAGAAATAAAACGTGCAGCTTAAAATTGAATGGTCTCTGTAGTCTGCAGTGCACCTACACCCCCCCCCCCCTTTGAGGAGGAAGCTGCTGTCTTCATCAGCTGGTGAGGAACCTATGGTCAATATAGGGCACAGAGCTAAATTATATGTAAGTATCGAGCATGAATTAATACTTAGGTATGCAATGATGGGTGGCCAAAGCTTTGAGAGGGGGCACCGCTCCGTCATGCTAGGTGTGTTTGGGAAAGGCTGCTTTATTGGACACATGTACAGCGCACACTATTTGAATTCAGGGTCTGTATATTAAAAACTACTAGTGGGCCTGCAGCATTGATTTTTCTACCTACAGAAGTAGCCCCTTAACCTGTCTCAGGCCTGCCATTGCAGGGCCTTTTGTGCAGTTTAGTGCCACTTTGACTTGGCATGTAAACCCCTTTGCCATGCCTTTAAACTTCTCTTTTATTACATATAAGTCACCCTTAAGTAGACCCTAGGTCTCCCATAGGGCAGGGTGTTATGCAACTAAAAGGTAGGGCAGGTACTTGTAAGATGTACGTGTCATGACAGTGAAAAACTCCCAAAGTCACTTTTCACTCCTGTGAGGCCTACTTCTCTCATAGGCTAGCATTGGAAATTCTTTAATGCACCTTTGTACAGTAATTCCTGAACAGAAGGGAGTGGCTGCATCATGTTTCATATCTTTGGAATGGCAATGATAATCCTCTTTTATTTTAAAGAAGGATTTAACATTACTATTTTAGAAATGCCACTTTTAGAAAGTAGGCATTTCTTTGCTCTTACAGCTCTGTGTGCCTGCAGCCTGCCTCCAACAGACATCTGGGGTGGGTGACAGCCACACTTTGTGCATTTCCACTAGACAGCCACCAACACAGGAAGATTAGGTTTGTCTGAGTACTGATCTGTATTCATCTGCATTCTGGGCAGAAAGGGCGGGAGGGGATTACACGGACACCTGAATAGGCAGTGCCTGTACCCACACAAAGGGCTGATTACCCCCTACTGATAGTCTGGAGCCATGGTTGAGGAAGAAAGGGGCTTTTATGCACTTCAAAGCCTCCTCTTTGAAGCCTCCCCCCCTTTAAAGAAACAACTGGGTATAAGTACTGTGTCTCTTATCCCACCAAATCTGAGGCTTTTAGACCTACAACTGGACTCTGTAACAAGAACTGCTGTGCTGCACAAATCACAGCAGTTCTGCTGGACTGCCGACGTGAAAGGACTGCTTTTCTGCTGCACTGCCCTC
Source organism: Pleurodeles waltl (assembly GCF_031143425.1). NCBI lineage: Eukaryota > Metazoa > Chordata > Amphibia > Caudata > Salamandridae > Pleurodeles > Pleurodeles waltl. The sequence continues at coordinate 504,018,413 of NC_090445.1, forward strand.
CTGCCTGCTGCTCTCTGACCTTGCTGAGGGAGAGTGGAACACTGCCTTGCACCACAAGTGATCTCCTGTTGCCTGAGATTCAGGGATATCAAAGTCTCTACCCCTGCTCCTGTGCTTGGTTCACTGGAAATGGACCCAGATACTTGCATAATGGAAACTGACGCATCTCCTATCTGCACGTAGCAGAACTGGCGCATCAGCACAGTCAGGGGAGTAGAATCGGCACATCGCTCTTGCAAATAAAGCAGTGCCTTGAGACTCAGATGCATCGGAAGTGTGCTTTGATACCGCAGCAGTCTATGGAGATCGACCATCCCTCTATTGCATGGAGAAATCTGCGCATCACACTTTGGAACCAACTCTTCTTGGCTCCAGCGATTGGCTTTGGAACGGATGGATTGCGTGGAAGAGATCGACGCATCACCATCCCTGCGAAGACCTGATTTTCGCACCTTACCACACATCTCGCTGTGCAACAAGGTTTGGTACTTTGTTCCCCCTGGGCCTGTGTGGGTCCTGTAGCCGGCCTGCACTCCATCACGGTCAGCCCAAACTTTGACTTTGCCCCGGTTCAGCCTAACCTAAAATAATTCTTAAAAGCGCTATTTTTTTCTAAGTGCTTTTTGGATTTATTCTTTATAAATTCATATCTTGACTTCTACACATTGAGTTTTTTGTCGTTCTGGTCTTATTTTATTAATGAAATCATGATCTATCTTTCTAACCTGGTGTGGAATCATTTTTGGTGGTATCTTCACTGTGTTTATCTATGAGACATGGCACAAATATTTTACATATTGCCTTCAAAGTTAAGATTGCCTGCTTTGTGCCAAGCTACCCGTGAGTGAACACAGGATAATTTAGGTTCTGTTGTGGCTTAACCTCACTAAGATTGTGGTCCCTGCTAGAGCAAGGTACATACCTCTACCAGCTAGACACCCAATTTCTAACACTGCTCTAATCTTTTTCCTCTCTCCTTGACTTGTTCTGCGCTCTCTTCCACTGCACATGGTCCTAGCAACAACATCATTTATATACACTTTTCCTCCACCTACCTCCATCCCCCACAGGCTGAAATCATGAGTGTACAATGGTCTGTGTGGAGTTTCGCAAGCAGAGGGAATTATGGATGCATGTATATCTGTGTGGTAATATGATGGCTTAGCCGCTTTATCACCCTGCACCTGGGATGTCTACTTGTGAGAAACTGAGTTGTTGGTTGAAGGGGGTTGAACCTTGCTCAAGCAACAACCACAATTTGGTCACAATTGGGACCGGTCGGTTCTTACTTTCAAACTTCATAGGAATTTTGAACAAATATATCTGAGAAGATAAAGGTCAGCGAGGCAAGGGTGGGTGTGGTGTCCGAGGAGGAGTTACCATTGTTAGGGAGCCATATTTTCATGTGGTGCACCATTAATTTGAAAAAAGATAATGTTTTCTGTCTTCTCTTCAACATGCCCCTGCTCATTCCCTTCCCAATCAGTGCCCCCTTGCAAAGCTGTCCCTCCCCTTCTTCCATGGAGAATTGAGCTGATGATGTAAATGTAGTAGAACTGTATAATTTAGTGTCAGAAAGTGTTTACTTTCTGACACTAAATTATACAGTTCTACTACATTTACATCATCATGGGCTTCCATGATGTACCTAATGTATCATTTTCAAAGTATTCTGCTGAAGGGTCCACCAAAAACATGTGAGTTCTATGAGCCTTGTTTAAGAAATGTTGTATTTGTGTTGTAAATCTCCATAGTGCAGTTGCTGAGGAAGCAATGGCACATTTCTTTTCCCTTAAAATATGGGTTAGTGTTAAAATAATTGCATAGTTTTTATTATTAGGTTGTTTCTGATTTTCCAAATGGGACCCTAACTATAATCACACTATTCTGGCTTTGCAGAATTGATTAATAGATTGTGTGATTTTGTGATAAACCTTCTGAGTTCTTTAATTTAGGGGGAGTTGATTATCAATTTTTCCCATGAACATTCTGTGAGCCTAAATCTCTTTTTGGCAGTGGCGCAGATACTTTTCCACGGTCCTCCAGGTGTTCTGTTACGTTGTTGGATGATTTTCATGATTTGGAAACTTCACATTTTTGCCTAGCTGTGGTTTTGATTTTTCATTATTTCCTGGACTACTGCTTTGAGCCTTTATGGTGACTGATGCTTATTCTCCTTTATACCGCCTTTCTGATTAATCTGTAATAAAAATCCTTTTTGCCTACTTTCGACCTAGAACTCAGGCCCATATTTAAACTTTTTTAGCGCCGCATTTGCGTAATTTTTTTACGCCAAAGCGGCGCAAACTTCCAAAAAACAATTGCATTTTGGAAGTTTGCGCCGTTTTTGCGTCAAAAAGAGGCGCAAATGCGGCGCAAAAAAAGTATGAATACAGGCCTCAGTTCTTTATACATCTAACATTTTTTTTATTCCATTCAACTCTGCTAAGTTGTTTCCCTGATGAAGAGTGCAGTCTCTAACCACTAGATCAATTGAGAATTCTGGAGCTGGAATATTCTTGGTAATTATTGGGGTACAGATGAATGTTGGGTTTCAGGTCTCACACAGGTTGGGGAAGGGTCACTCTTTTTGGGTTCAATAAATATACTATGCAATGGAGAAAATCCACATTTTGATGCATGGAGAATAGGCATAAGAAAGAAGTTTAATGACAGTGAGAAATGAGGTGGTTAATTTATGTGGAATCTTCACATTAACTAACTCATAGGTATGGACAGTACATTTTTACGTCTTGGCCTAGATGCGTGCCTATGTTGTCTCGACCCAAGACATGCTGGATCTTCTTTGTAGGCTTCAGCCCGCCCGCAGTCTCCCCGACTTTGCAGTCTCTATCACCATTTGTCCACGTTTGTCATGCCTCTTCCTGTGTTTTCCCCTCCCAAGAGCAGTGATCAAGTACAGTATCCCTCCAATATTCCTAATTTTATGGTCAAGTTGGGAACTTCATTTTGCTTCGGTTACTGGCCCTCCTCAGGAGTGCTGCTATTCTCATTTGATCCAAGCGCCTTTTTTGTCTTAAATCCCTTGCCCATGCACCTCCTCCCTCCATGTTTCAGGCTGCTGATGTACTGCGATTCATTGTAATCAGTGGCCTTTAATGTCACACATTTGTGTTCACAGTGCTAGTTTTTATCTCTTGAAGCCTGCTGGGCTGCTTGCTCCAAGGCTAGATCATTCAAGGAGAAGCGCAATGGGTTTGAACTCTCCCTTTTACTGTTAATGCATGCTGGACTGTTCATTGTTTGGGAGTACGGCCTCAAAATCTATATATCAAATTTAAAAAGCACCACAGTAATTTAACTATAGTGCTAAACTACCTATTTTAATATGATTGTTTTAATTGGAATACATGTTTCAGCTACATGGAGAGACATTAGTAAAATACCCACCATACATATGTGCCACAGTGATCAGCTTCCTGAGAAAGGGTTACTCCGTCATTTATGGGCTTTGGATTTGTCACATGCTAATTTATAGAACCACTATTACATTGAAAGTATTATTTCAGTATTGTTGTAGCAGCCACAGGCTAACTAACAAAGTACATCTGAAATGTCTGCCACAGTTAAAAATAAAACATCAAGGCCGCCTACTGCCGTGCTGACGGCCGCCAACATACCGTGACCGCGGCTGTATTCCGCTACGGGTATTATGACCCACTATACAGACACCCACACAAGTCCGCCAGACCGAAGGTCAGTGATAAAATGGTGATTGCAAAACCCACACCGTTATGCCAACAGGAATAACACACAGTATCACGACCCACGAATCACCGCAGCGGTCTTTCAACCACAATAAACCATTGGCGGTACACACTGCTGCGCTAAAAATGCACACACACTTACAAAACAACACCACATTGGACAATTCAAACTACACACACCTGACACACATACACACACCACAACCACACACCCACACCACTATAAAACACACACCCACATTACCTACAACCCCTTACAGTGAAAAAAAAGATAGCAAGCAGAGAGAGACAAGCCAGGAACACCCACTCAATCAGAGGAGCAATACATCATCACCCATTCACCATCCACGCACCTCACAACTCAACACCCCACACATCACCCCACACATCCTCACACATAGCACTCACACCACATCCATGGCACCCCAAAGACATCCCAGGTTTTCAGAGGAGGAGCTAAGGGTCATGGTGGAGGAAATCATCTGGGTAGAGCCACAGCTATTCGGATCACAGGTGCACCAGACGGCCATTGCTAGGAAGATGGAGCTATGGCGGAGGATCGTGGCAGGGTCAACACCGTGGGACAGCACCCAAGAACTAGGGAGGACATCAGGAAGAGGTGGAATGGCATACGGGGGAAGGTGCGTTCCATGGTTGCAAGACACCAGGTAGCCGTACAGAGGACTGGCGGTGGGCCACCACCTCCTCCCCCACAATTAACAACATGAGAGGAGCAAGTCTTGGCAATAATGCATCCTGAGGGCCTTGCAGGAGTAGCAGGTAAGTCACATATTTACTACTTTATCACCCCCACCTGCATGCCATCACAAACTCCTACCCCTACCCCTACCCTCACCCCCATAACTCCACCACCTCACACATACCCCACTATCACAACCCACACATCCAAATACCAAGCCCTGCATGTAACACCAATGCATGGACCCCCATCACAGACCTGCATGGACACCCATCACCACAGCATGCCCAGTAGAGAGACTCACCGAGCCCACAAATTCACAATGAACACAAGGCAAAGTTAACAGGGAAATCACAATCATACAGGGATACACACCCATGCACAAGATGATACACTAACGCTGCATTTGCATCCCCACAGGACCCCTACTCAACATCACCGGAGAGGAGGTGCAAGCTACATCAAGTCTCCCCGAGAAGAGGCCCACAGTGACGACAGCAGCTCTGCACGCCTGGATCAGGATGACCATCCTCGCCCATCAGGGACCTCTGGAAAGTCGGTTCCCCTGCCACAGTGCCAACCCACCACAGAGCCTCCCCCCTCAGGAAACACGAGCACAGCACCCACCCAGCGGGCCCATGCCACTATCCCCAGAACACGTCAATCAGCAGTGTGTCCACCACTACAGGGACCCCAGGCATCCCCACAAACCCAGGACGATCAGGGACCTGGGGTCAGTGGCAGTGGGCACACGGTTCTGGGGACAGAAGCACAGGACAACAGGGAAGCTAGTGGACAGGAGGCCCTGCCACAGGAACAACTGGCCACCAGCACCCCACCCCCTGCAGAAGGAGAAGCACCCCGCAAATGGTCCGTGCGATCCAGGCAGAAGCCAGAGAACATTGCCCAGACCCCGCCAGGAAATAAGACTCTCTTGATTGTCACCCTTCTGTCCCACTCTGTCACCCTGTCCACCTTAAACTGCCATTGCTCCCCTTCCTTTGCCCAATTGAACAATGCACCTGTGATACCAATAGACTGGACTATACCCTGGACTTTCCTCCACCATCAGCCCAGCCCATTGCACATCCCCCTCTACTTATGCGCATGTAAATAGACACCCTTGGAACAAATACAAATCTGGAGTCTGTCAAATGATTCAACTATGTATTAGTTCAACATTATCAAAGCAGTGCAAGTCAAATGTACTGCCAAATATACTTTGGAATTACCTTTGGTGGGCAGCAGCACACATAGCAGGAGCCAGAGTGGGCCACAGAGATCTGAAAATAGAGATGCCAAAGGGTACAGTAAGTGGCCATAGACATAGGGAAATCAGGCTGCCATGTGCAATGTCCAACAGAAAACTTATAAGTGAATTAAAGTTACAGTGTCTCACCTGTATGTCACTGGAAGTATTGCTGTATTGTATTGCTTCTGTTGTCAACAACCTCTTCCTCTGCCTCCTCTTTCTCACTGTCCACCGGCTCCACCGCTGCCACACACCCATCTAGAGGCTCATCCTCCTGCAGAAAAGGCACCTGGCGTCTCAAGACCAGGTTGTGCAACGTGCAAACCTTCTTGGGTGAGTAGTACAGGGATCCACCTGTCAGATGGAGGCACCGGAACGTGGCCTTCAGGAGGCCAAAGGTCCTTTCAATAATCCTCCTTGTACGCCCATGTGCCTCATTGTAACGTTCATCTGACCTTGTCCTGGCATTCCTCACTGGCGTCAGTATCCATGAGAGGTTGGGGTAACCAGAGTCATCTGCAAATATCGAAGGATAACTGTTAGACACACACTAACCCTTAGGGACAACCCCATACCCAGACACCAACTTATACTGTGTGGGGACCTTGGGCTCACCTATTAGCCACACCCAGTGCCTCTGGATTTGAGCCATCACATATGGGATGCTGCTATTCCTCAAGATAAAGGCATCATGCACAGAGCCAGGGTATTTGGCATTCACATGGGAGATGTACTGGTCCGCCAAACACACCATCTGCACATTCATAGAGCGATTGCTTTTTCTATTCCTGAACACTTGTTCATTTCTCTGGCGGGGTGGGAGGACAAATGCCACATGTGTACCATCAATGGCACCAATGATGTTGGGGATATGTCCCAGGGCATAAAAGTCAGCTTTCACTGTGGCCAAATCCTCCAACCGGGGGAATACGATGTAGCTGTGCATGTGTTTCAGCAGGGCTGACAACACTCTGGTCAAAACATTGGAGAACATTGGCTGAGACATCCCTGATGCCATGGCCACTGTTGTTTGGAAGGAACCACTTGCCAGGAAATGGAGCACTGACAGGACCCGCACTAGAGGGGGGATACCTGTAGGCTGGCGGATACCTGACATCAGGTCTGGCTCCAATTGGGGACACAGTTCTTGGATTGTGGCACGATCAAGTCTGTAGGTTATGATAATGTGTCTGTCCTTCATTGTTGCAAGGTCCACCAGGGGTCTGTACATCGGAGGATGCCACCATCTTAAATTCAGCCTCAGCAGTTGAAGCCTGTGGAAGAAAACGGTGAGCAGAGGGTCATATTCACACATCTATTGCACTAATGATTAATTTTTTCCTTTACAGAACCAGTGTGTGAATTTGACAATCAGTTGCTGTGCCAATGTCTGCTGTGACGCAGTTAGGTGCCATGGCCTGTGCCCCCCTGAAATGGCGGATGCCTGACCTGTGAGGACGGACAAGTGGAAATAAGGTAATTCCGCTGGCGTTGTGTGCCATCATGGTAGGCAGTCGAAGACCCCTGTACAACTTTGCATTGGTTATCATTGGGCCCTATGGGATCCAGGAGCCAATGGCGATGTACACCGGCAGTGACGGTACTCATCGCCGCAAACGTGACCACCATTTTCTATCTGTTCACTCACTTGCTACCTGACCTTCAACAGGAGAGGACCTACACTGCAAGTGCTGCTGTGACCTGTGTCTGGAAGCGACAATGGCTCATGTGTCTGGGGAAAGGGCCCCTGCATTCACTGTGGAGGAGTTGGAGAAACTGGTGGATGGGGTCCTACCCCAGTACACGTTACTCTACAGTCCTCCAGACAAACAGTTGAGTACACTGTGAGCATGATGCATGGGCCAGGAATATATGGAGTGCTGTGTGTGTTAGCCACATGTAAGGGGGGGCAGAGGCGTCCTGGCCAGAATGCCGCATGTAAGGTGGTCAATGTATGTGCGTCAAGGGATGAGAGGGATCTGGTGGGCCATGAGTGTGATGGTACCGACGGTTGACTAATTCACTTTTCTGTTGTCTTTTCCATGCAGGTCAGCACCCACCAGAAAAAGGGTATTTGGCGTGCCATCGCCAAGGAGGTGCAGACCCTTGGGGTTTTTGACAGGCAGAACACCCACTGCTGCAAAAGGTGGGAGGACCTGCGACGCTGGGCAGAGAAGACGGCGGAGGCCCAGGTGGGTCTGGCCTCCCAACGAGGAAGGGGTGCCCATCGCACCATGACCCCCCTGATGTTTCGCATCCTGGCGGCGGCCTATCCAGAGTTGGATGGGCAATTGAAGGCATCACAAGATGTTAAGAGTTACCTGGGTGGGCTTTGGGTGCCCCTAGGCCAGGGCGAAGATGGCAGGGTAGGTCCCTTGTTTGGCAGGCTCTGAAGCACTCCTACCCCAATAGTGTTAGGGGGCATCTACTACTGGGCAGGGTCCTGTAGGTTTCAGGTGTGCAGCTAATGGCGGGAAGCATTGTACCCCATTCGCTGGTGACTATCTTAGTAACTGGTAGTGCATGGCCTAGTGCATAGGGCTGCTCCCTGTGTGTTGTGTACGCCAACGGTGGTGTTGTTGCTGGCATTGACCAGGTTTATCCTCTGTCTCTTACCCCCTTTTTGTTTTGTCACCCTGTCCTTGTGTGCATTAGCATCATGTGGCAGAGGAGCAGAGGCACCGGCGACGGAGGGAGCTGCATCCCACATGGGCCTGGAGGATGAATCCACCAAGGGTGAGGGCACCAGTGGGACAGAGGACGAGGGGAACAAAACGACAGGGAGAGGAGGAGAGACCACAGACAGAGACTCCTCCTCCGATGGAAGCTCCCTGGTGGTGGTGGACACCTCTGTGCCCACCCCAGCAACAGGTACAGCTGCCACCCCCCTTACCAGCACCGCCCTCACAGCAGCCCCTCAGCATGTTTCCCGTGCCCGCTCACCCAGGAGAGTGGGCATTCGTCCCAGGCACCTCAGGCCCTGCCCCAGTCAGCCCTGCTGCCCTCAGTGAGGAGGCTATTTACCTCCTGAGATCCCTCACTGTTGGGCAGTCAACCATACTGAATGCCATCCAGGGTGTCGAGAGGCATTTCCAGCAAACAAATGCATACCTGGAGGGCATTCACTCTGGCATGGTGGCCCAACCGAGAGCATTTCAGGCTCTGGCCTCAGCACCAATGGCAGCCCTTGTCCCTGTCTCTAGCCTCCCTCTCCAACTTCCTCTACCCAGACCCATTCCCTCAAACCCAGCCTATCCGAAGCACACCTTCAGACCAGCATTCACCAAAATCAACACCCAGAAGTGGCTCAGGCAAACACAAACACCACACTTCATCTCACAGGCACTCACACAAGCACCATCCCCATGCAGACACACCAATATCCACTGCCTCCACTGTGTCCCCCTCCTCCTCCTCATCCACCTCCCTCCCAGTAGCATTTCCACTCACACCTGCATGCACTACATCCTCATCCACTACCTCCATCACCAGCACGCCCATCACAACACACCCCTCATGAGCAGTCACCACCCCCACATCCATGCACACGTCCCCTGTGTCCTCTTCCAGTGTGTCTCTGACCCCTCCTCCCAAAGTACACAAGCGCAAGCACCCACCCACGCAACAGCCATCCAACTCACAGGAGCATCCAGCCCATGCACCTGCACCCACACTCAGCAGACAGACACCTCCTACAACCACTTCCTCTTCCTCCACTCCCAAACCCTCTCCCTCTTCCCACTCCAGTGTCTCTAAGAAGCTTTTCCTGGCAAACATTGACCTCTTCCCTACCCCCCCCATCCTTCACCTCGGGCCAGGGTGTCCAGAACCCAGGCCAGCACCTCACCCACCAAGTCACCATCTGCTGTGGTACCTGCAACTCACAGAGGCTCAAAGGGGGCATCCGTCATCCCAGCCAGTGTGCCACCAACCCCTGCAAAGGACAAAACCACTCCACCACCTGCCATGGTGAAGAAGGGGACAGCATGCAGAAAGGGCAAGGAGCACGAACCACCCAGCAAGGCCTCCTCAAAAACTACAGCTTCCAGACCCAAGGTCACACAACCATCTGCCAAGGTGAGGAAGGGGCAGAAAACACCAGGCAAGGCGTTTCAGCCATTGGAGGCCACAGGTGAAGGCCTGGTGGTTACCAGCACAACCACCAGCCCTGCCACCAGCACCGTGGCCAGCACTGCCAGCAGCTTCGCCGCAAGCACAGCCACCTGCACCGCCGCTAGCACCACTACTGTCAGCAGCAGCAGCCCCAGTGAGCAGCCGTCTGAGGCTGCAGGAGAAGGGCTGGAGCCTCCCTCCACCACTGGCAGCATCGGCACCTGCACCACGGCCAGCACCGTCATATGCACCGCCGCGAGCACCGCTGCAGGCGCTGCTGAAAGCACCGCTGCAAGCACCACCACCTGCACTGCTGACAGTAGTACCACTACCAGCAGCAGCAGCCCCAGTGGGCAGCCATCCGAGGCTGCAGGAGAAGGGCAGGAGCCTCCCACCACCACTGGCAGCACCCCCACGAGCACCAGCACTTCCACCAGTTTGCAGCCTTAGCCGCCATAGGATAGAGTCTAGCCCTGCCTCCATGGACTATCATGCAACCTGTTCCCTGCAAATCTCGTGCCTCAGACACCTAGGTGAGGGAATGTGAACTGCCACACCACAAGTGTTGCTTCCCTGGGCACACGGCCCCTCCAGAACCAGGGGAGATATGCATCCACTAACCCTCTCCTTGGCAGGATGAAGCACACTGGGCACAAGGCCCCCTCCACAACCAGTGGAGAAAGGTATCCACTCACCCTATCCTTTGCAGGATGAAGCACACTGGGCACAAGGCCCTGTCCAGAACCAGTGGAGAAAGGCATCCACTCACCCTATCCTTGGCAGGATGAAGCAGACTGGGCACAAGGCCCTCTCCAGATCCAGTAGAGAAGGAATCCACTAGAGAGACTGTGGCCTTGCACTCCCCAGGACCAAGCAGTGGGCAGAGCACCCACTAGAGAGACTTGTGAGACTGTGGCTTTGCACTCCCCAGGACCAAGCAGTGGGCAAACCCCCCACTAGAGAGACTGTGGCCTTGCACTCCCCAGGATCAAGCAGTGGGCAGAGCACCCACTAGAGAGACTTGTGAAACTGTGGCTTTGCACTCCCCAGGAGCAAGCAGTGGGCAGACCACCCACTTGAGAGACTGTGGCTTTCCACTCCCAGGATATCGCTGTGGGCATGGAGCCCCCTCGAGGAGCAGTGGCTTTATTCCATCTTCCGGCTGAGGTGCCCCCCCCTTCCCTGTCCCCCTGAGGTGCCTGTGTGTTTATGACCTGATACTCCGTATTGAAGCAGGAGTCAAGTGTGGGCTTGGCCCTTGATTTTTGGCCCAGTGGCCCACGGACATTTTGCATGGACAATGTACGGCCTTATGTACATATTGTATATGTTTGTAAAAACTATTTCTCAAATTGTTATGTATATCTGCCTATTTCTAAAATATCAATGATTTAACTCAATTCCTTTTGTCCTCGCGTACTTCCAGGGAGTTACAGTGTGTAAATGTAATGTTTATTCATGTGTTTGTGTGTATGGTGTTGTGGGTGAGGGTGGGGGTGTTGCGTGTTGCTGGTGTGTGTCACTCTCTTTTTCCTCCCCTATGTGCTAGGTGCAGCACTCACGGTGGTCGTCGACTTATTGCTCGGGCTCCATGGCATCCTCGTTCTTCGCTGAGTGTCGAGAGGTGAGTGATTTCCCTTCCAAGTCCTGTTTCCGCCGTGCTTTTGATGGTGTTGGTACCGCCCCAGAAAAGCTGGCGGTACATTGTCTTCTGCCTGTCTGTTGGCGGTTACCGCTGCGGTGTTTGTGGCTACCACCGTGGTTGTCGGAGTGTTAAAGTGGCTGTCTGTGTTGGCAGTTTCCACTGTGGTTGTGATCCCATTTTTTTTTTTTACCGCTGGCCTGTTGCCGATATTACCGCCTTAACACTGACCGCCAGGGTTGTAATGAGGGCCCAAGTGTTTTAAGAAAAATGTAGATCTTACAAATATTTTGAAATAGTCTTTTAATTTGTGGCGGCTTTCAAATATTCCATTTTCATTTAATGTACATCACAGTAAACTACAAGATGAACTTATCCAAGATGGCCACTGTGTTGGCTATACTAGACAGAGCCTTCAATCACTTCTATTTCTACACTCAAACTATCATATAGGTTGGGTGGGAGGGCAGATAATGCCCCAGAGTGGACGTGGTTTTGGAAGCTGCCTGCATCAATCGCTCCTCTCACAGGAGGCGATGCAGTGGTGCTGTCATTCTTTAGCATGGTTGCATGCAGCAGTCTGTGCTGGCAGCCAGCTATACTTCTTCTACAGCTACATCTGCAACCCTCTTGTCCCTCCGGTGCTGCTGAGGTGTCTACATGGAATGTGACTGTGCTCATGGTAAGGGGCATTCGTTTTGGACTCTAATGGAGGGCAGTGGGTGTCAACGTGATGCTAACTCTCTCCAGGGCTTTGGCAGAGTAAATGACCTATTAAAGCAAATCCCAAGGGCTAATAAATCAAGCAGTAAAAAGAATGAATGAATGTATATCAATGTCACCAGCCCCAGCGTTGAACTCAAACGCAAGGTGTCGTGGCAACTCATTTCTATTCCAGTTTCTCAGTCTATGTAGATTTCGCATTAATAGAAATGGTATACTGCAAGCAACATTCTGCGCAGTACACAGCTTCCAGCACTGGTTGATCTCGATATTTCTGCCCTAAAATGAAGATGCGTGTATATAAGTTGTACTTGAAAAAGGATCAGATGACAGAACAAAGCAAAAGGTGACCACAGACACATGGAAGTCATACGGCCACACTCACGTTTTAACAAACAAAATGCTGAAAGAAATCCACATGGAAAGAGATACAGACCCAAGCTCACCAAATCAAAAATATACCAACATGCACCAGCACACATAAGTACACCTAAATTTACTTGTAGAAATGGATAGACTCTTCTTGAAGAAGTGTAACATTTATTACTTTTATCCCATGCTTGTTTTTATGCCGGTCACTCTCGCCCTGTAAATTAGAGGGGGTGCAACAAATGCCATGCTGCACTCTGGTTGGGCCAACACGAAAGGTGTTTTCACATTCAAAACATTTAATTAGCACTTGAGCACAATATCTCAATTATCAACTGAGACAAGGGTTTCTCTGGTGAACGCTTTCAAGGCCTAATGTCAGGACAACTTTGCCAACACCAGTAGCTCAGGCATTGCCGAGACTGACTGGCTTCTCCAATGCTTATTCATCGTCTCTGTCTGCTTTAAAAGTAGTAATCACATGTGTGCAGGCTATTCTTCACAACTAGCATTTTCTTTTACTTTTATGCTTTGCACTGAACTCCCAAAGGCACGAATGCTTTAATGACAGTGTCTCATTGTTATGTTTTATTTTAGTGATGGTAATACTGTAGTAGCATTTCTTATTGAGTATTTTTGACTTTATTTACACACTGCTTTATTCCAAATGTTGCAAAAAAGTTATAACAGCGGAACACACACTTGTATGTAAATATAATCACACATCATGTACCTTTTATTAAATACATTCAATAATTGAATGAATAGGCTCTGGTTAAACACATGACAGTTGTTGGACTGGATACACACAGGAGTGAAAACAATGCATTTTAAGTTTCATTCTGTAAGGAGGATATTTGTCTTGTTTCTATGCCCATGGTGCATTGTCTCCTTTCAACATCAGTGTCTACCCTGTTAGTCTAAGAGCAAGCACTTTCAGGAGTGCAGTGCTATATTTTTCTAACACTGTAATTGGAACCTCACTTTTGAAGCTTTACAAATGTATAGAGGGGTCCAAGAGATTACCCAGACTTAGGGGGTCATTCTGACCCTGGCGGTAAAAGGCAGTTACCGCCGGTCAGAAGACCGCCATAACACCGCCGCGACCGCAGTAACCCGCCAGGGTCATTCTGACCCACAACTGCCAAACCGCCAAAAACCCGACCTCCACTGAAGGCCGCCACATCAGCAGTCAGCGATAAACTGGAGATGACCAAACCTCCACCGTCACGCCAACAGAAATACGCCCATGCCATTACGACCCACGAATCCACGCGGCGGTCTTTCAACCGCGGTATCCCATTGGCGGTACACACCGACGCGGTCAAAATACACACACCTTTACAAAACACAGCCACATTGGATAATTCAAAATACACACACCTGAGACACATACAAGCACCACTCCCACACAATCAATACGATATAAAACACACACCCACATCACCCACAAACCCCCACAAATCGAAATTCAGAGACAAGGCGCAATACACAGAGAGAGAGCACAGGGAACGCAAACCACAACACACACAGGAACCCAACATCATCCCCCACACTACATCTACGCACAAAACACCACACACCACTACACTCATCACCACAAACACCACCCCACACCTCATCCACACCACCCCATGGCACCCCAAAGACACCCCAGGTTCTCGGACCAAGAACTCAGGGTCATAGTGGAGGAAATAATTAGGGTAGAGCCCCAGCTCTTCGGCACACAGGTGCAGCACACCACAATAGCCAGGAAGGCGGAGCTATGGCAAAGGATCGTCGACAGGGTCAACGCTGTGGGACAGCATCCCAGAAATCGGGAAGACATCTGAAAGCGCTGGAACGACCTACGGGGGAAGGTGCGGACGATGGTGTCAAGACACAACATCGCTGTGCAGAAGACTGGCGGCGGACCCCCACCCACTCCACCCGAATTCACAGCATGGGAGCAAGAGGTCTTGAACATCCTGCATCCTGAGGGCCTCGCTGGAGTAGGCGGAGGAATGGACTCCTGTAAGTCTAATCTCAACTACTTCACCCCCCCCAACTACCAGCATGCCAACCCCCACCCCCACCCTCACCCCCAACCCCCCAGCACATATCCTCCCTGCTAATGTCTCACCAGCACAACCCACCCAAACCAACACCAACCCCTGAATGCCAACACAAACCATGGACACCCATCACCTAAGCATGACCACTGCACATACCCATCCCCCCCCCCAAAACCACCCTCACAACTCCTCCCACAAGGGAATGCCAGCACTGGGGGACAAGGGCACCCACAAATCGCACGCCATGGCACACACAGAAGCAATAACCATACTCTTTTACCCCTGCAGGGCCAGAACGCCAACACACCGGCCCGGAGGGTCCAGAAATGTCCATCCCATCCCCAGAACAGGCCCCCAGTGATGACAGCAGCTCTGTCGACCTAGAACCTGATGACCAGCCCGGACCATCGGGGACCTCTAGACAGTCGGTTCCCCTCAGGCAGCCACAGGCCCCAGCAGACCTACCCCCCTCTGGAAACCCCAGCACAGCACCCACCCAGCGGGCCCATGCCTCTGTCTCCAGGACAGGTCAAGCAGCGGTGTGTCTACCACTACAGGGCACCCAGGGCAACCCACCACCCCAACAACAATAGGGACCTGGGGGCAGTGGTAGTGGGCACACCGTCCAGGGGACAGAGGCCCAGGAACAAAGGGGAACTGGGAGGGCTGCTGTGCGACAGAGGGAGGACAGGCCTAGGGAACCCACTGTCCAAGAGGCCCTCACCACCATCATGGGAGCGTACCACCACTCCCAAGAGACGATGGCGACGGTCCTGGCCAGGTTCCAGGAGATCCAGGCCATGCAGGAGGGCCAGTACATGGGGTTCCGGGAAGAACTGCGCAGCATCAGTTCCGCAATGGGTACAATCGTGGTGGCACTCAACCAGATTGTCACCACATTGCGGGACCATGTGGCCCCCCAAAGGGCCCCTGCCACTAGCATGGAGGAAGAACAGCCCACCACCTCCGCCGGCGCTAGTGGTCAGGAGGCCCCGACACAACAGCAACGGGCCACCCGGACCCCACCCCCTGCAGAACATGAACCACCCCGCAAGAAAGGCCTGAGATCGAGGAAGAAGACAGAGTAGGATGTCAAGACCCCCGCCAAGCACGGATCCCCCCGGATGTCATCTCACTGTCCCACTTGTTCACCCTGTCCAACCTTGAAATGCCCCTGCTCCACCTTCCACAGGCATATGGACAATGCACCTGTGCGAACGTGAGTCTGGACTCTGCCATGGACATGCCTCCACCATCACCCATCTCCCTTTTTGATCTATACACCAATTTTTGCACTTCAATAAACACAATTATTGCACAAAAACCATCTGGAGTCTGCTATTCATTTTTTTAAACCAAATGTATTCGATATAACCAACCAAAAAGGTCCAAATACATTGTGATGACAACATACCAGTGTCACACAGCGGTAGTCCATGGGGAAATAAACCAGAGGGCACTCCGTGGGGACCAGATCACTGAAATAGGAAGGCAAATTCACAACTAAGTTACCATACATTGGGGTGAAAGGTCAGACAGTAGAGAGCCAGTACTGTTACAGATATAATAAAATGCAGGAGTAGATTCTTACCTGTGTGTTACTGGAAATACTGCAGTATCACTCTGTCCCTGTTGTCTGTGTCGTCCTCTTCGTCTTCCTCCTCTTCACTCTCCGCAGGCTCCACAGCGGCCACAACACCACCATCTGGACCATCCTCCTGCAGGAAAGGCACCTGGCGTCGTAAAGCCAGGTTGTGAAGCATGCAGCAGGCCACGATGATATGACACACCTTCTTTGGTGAGTACATTAGGGATCCACCTGTCATATGCAGGCACCTAAACCTGGCCTTCAGGAGGCCGAAGGTCCGCTCGATCACCCTCCTAGTACGCCCATGGGCCTCATTGTACCGTTCCTCTGCCCTTGTCCTGGGATTCCTCACTGGGGTCAATAGCCAAGGCAGGTTGGGGTAACCAGAGTCACCAATTAGCCACACACGCTGTCTCTGTAGCTGTTCCATCACATAAGGGATGCTGCTATTTCGCATGACGTACGCGTCATGCACTGACCCTGGGAACTTGGCATTTTCATGGGAGATGTACTGGTCAGCCAAACAGACCACCTGGACATTCATGGAATGATAACTTTTTCGATTCCTGTACACCTGTTTATTGTCTTTTGGGGGGACCAAAGCCACATGGGTACCATCAATGGCACCAATGATATTGGGAATGTGTCCAAGGGCATAGAAATCACCCTTCACTGTAGGCAAGTCACCCACCTCAGGGAAAATGATGTAGCTCCGCATGTATTTCATCAGGGTAGACAACACTCTGGACAATACCCTTGAAAACATAGGCTGAGACATCCCAGATGAAATGGCCACTGTAGTTTGAAATGATCCACTAGCCAAAAAATGGAGTACTGACAGCACCTGCACTAGAGGCAGAATCCCTGTGGTTTGGCGGATGGGTGACATCAGGTCTGGCTCCAGCTGGGCACACAGTTCCTGTATAGTGGCACTGTTGAGTCTGTAGGTGAGTATGACATGTCGTTCTTCCATTGTCGACAGGTCCACCAGCGGTCTGTACACGGGAACATTCCTCCGTCTCCTCGCAAGTCCCAGCGGACGGTGCCTAGGAAGGACAACATGGAGCACAGAGTCAATCAACCCACAGGTAAGTTCCCACAGCCTGCACAGTACAAAAATCTCTCTGGATTGAATAGCTTGTATGAGTGTCGATGCAAGGCCTAGCCATGTGTGACGCAGTAGGAATTAAGCCATGTGGGCCCTTGAAATGGCGGCTGCCTGACCTGTGAAGTGTGACAATGTGAAGTGAGGTAATTGCGCTGGCGTGGCACGCCGTGGCGGTAGGCGGTCGAAGACCGCGGCGCAAAGCAGCATTGGTTAACATTGAACCCTATGGGTTTCAGGAGCCAATGACGATGTGCGCCGGCGGTCGCGGTACGGTACCGCCGCGGTACGCACCGCCGCGGGCGTGACCGCCATTTTCTCTCTGCTTAATCACACGAGACCTGAGCATCCACAGGAGAGGACCTATACTGCAAGTGCTGCTGTGACCTCGGTCTGGAAGTGACAATGGCTGCTGCGACTGGGGAAAGGGCCCCCGCCTTCAGTTCCGAAGAGTTGGAGAAGCTCGTGGACGGGGTCCTCCCCCAGTATGCGCTACTCTACGGTCCTCCAGACCAACAGGTGAGTACACGGGGGCCAATGCATAGTGGGCAATGCCTGTGATGAGTGGGGTGGATGTACGATGGAGGGGAGGGGAGCGAATTACGAATGCATGGCACGACAGATGAGAGCATGTGCCACCTGGCAAGTTTGGGGAGGGGGGGCCACTCACATCGAGCATGCAGAAAAGTGATGATGTTTCTTTTCCCCCCCTGTACATGTCACATAGGTCAGCGCCCATCAGAAGATCGATATTTGGCGTGCCATCGCCAAGGACGTCTGGGCCCTGGGGGTCCACAACAGACGGGGCACCCACTGCCGCAAGAGGTGGGAGGACATCTGCTGCGGGAGCAGGAAGACCGCTGAGGCTCTGCTGGGGATGGCCTCCCAACCTAGGAGGGGTGCCAGTCGTACCTTGACCCCCCTGATGTCCCGGATCCTGGCGGTGGCCTACTCCGATTTAGATGGGCGCTTGAGGACATCACAGCAGACACAAGGGGGTGAGTACCAGCAAATTCAGCTATATTTGCGCGCAGTGGAGGTGCCTGGGTGGGGGAGGAGGGCTGTGGGTATCCCTAGGCCAGGGCGATTTCTGTAGGCTAGGCCCCTCCGTGAGGTATGGTCCTGTGCCCCCGCCCCCCACCTCTGTAGGGTGCCTAGTAACGCTATTCATGGACCTGTGTATTCTGTGTGGGCAGTTGTCGCCCATAGGCTTGTAGGGCATGTCCCAGGGAATGAGTAGTGTACCCCAAGTGCGCAGCGTAGTGCAGGGGGCTTCTGTGTCTGTCCTCTCTGCCAACGGTGTCCCCAATGCATGCACTCAACTTGTCTTTATTTCTCCACCCCCCCCATTTTCTTTGTTTTTCTGTGAATGTGTGCATTAGCATCATCAGGCGGAGGAGAAGTGACATCGGCGCAAGAGGGAGCTGCATCTCACATGGCCCCGGAGGGCCATGCAATGGACTCCGACATGACCAGTGAGATGGAGGGCGAGGGGGGCTCCACCACGGGGACCCGTGCAGACGTCAGTGACACCGACACGTACTCGGATGGGAGCTCCCTTGCGGTGGCGGCAACATCCGTGCCCACCGATACTACAGGTACAGCCGCCACCCAGAGCACCAGCTCCGCCCTCACAGCAGCCCCTCGGCCTTCGGCCCGTGCCCGCACGGCCAGGAAGGCGGCCATCTCCTTCACCCCAGGCACCTCAGGCCCTGCCCCAGTCACCCCTGCTGCCCTCAGTGAGGAGGTCATTGACCTCCTGAGGACCATCATTGTTGGGCAGTCTACCCTTTTGAATGCCATCCAGGGTGTGGAGAGGGAGGTGCATCAAAGCAATGCATACCTGGAGGGCCTTCATTCGGGTCAGGCTGCCCAGCAGCGATCGTTCAACGCTCTGGCCTCACCACTGACGGCAGCGATTGTCCCTGTCTCCAGCCTCCCTCTTCTAACTCCCTCCACCCAGTCCCACTCCCCTGTTCCTCTGCCTATCCCATCCACACCTACAGACCAGCCTGCACACACCTCAACACCCAAGGGAAGCTCATCCAGACATAAGCACCACAGAACACACAAGCATTCACGCAAGCAACATACAGATGCAGACATGCCAACAGCCACTACCTCCTCTGTGTCCCCCACCTCCTCGTCTCCCTCCTCCCTCCCTGTGACGTCTACACTCACACCTGCATGCACACCACCATCAGCCAGTACACACATCACCAGCACACCCTCCACACCAGTCCGCACACGTGCAGTCACCACCCCCACTGCCATGTACACGTCCCCTGTGTCCTCTCCCAGTGTGTCTGTCACCCCCGCTTCAAAACCACACAAACGCAGGCAGGCACCCAACCAACAGCCATCCACCTCACGTCAGCCTCCAGCCCAAGCACCTGCACCCAAAGACACCAGACTTGACTCTCCTACAACCACATCCTCTTCCTCCACTCCCATACCCACTCCAGCTACCCTTCCCATGGCTCCTAAAAAACGAATCGTCTATAAACTGGACCTCTTTTCCTCACCTGACCCACCCCCTCCATCTCGTAAGAGTTCCAAAAACACCTCAGCCACCACCAGCCCAGTAACTCCCAAGAACGTCGTGGCTGGTTTTTGGAGTCCTCCCTTTCCTTGTGCAGGGACATCGGCCAGCAGCAAAGGCACAGCCAGCCCCCCCCCCCCTGGGAAGAGGAGCAAAAAACTGAAGGGCAGGCGCGACAGGCCTGATACGCCTGCCCCCAAGGAGGGTAGCCTTGCACCGTCACCTGCCACATCGGGTAAGGGAGCCAAGGGCCACGGAGAGTCTGCCAAGGAGGGCAAGGGCAGCAAAGCGCAAAAGGCAGGGAGCAGCCGACCTGGCCATGAGGGCCCCACCAGCCCCATTCCGGGGGTATCGGAGGAGACCCAGGGCCCCAGGACTCCATCACAGGAGGGCCCGCAACGGAAAGGTCTGATGCTGACTGAGCAGGAAGTATTGGCTAGGTGTGGTTCACTCAAAACACAAGACAGGCACCGCTGAACAGGGCCCCGCCATGAGGAGCACCGCTGAACAGGGCCCCGCCGTGAGGAGCACCGCTGAACAGGGCCCCGCCGTGAGGAGCACCGCTGAACAGGGCCCCGCCGTGAGAAGCACCGCTGAACAGGGCCCCGCCAAGACAGGCACCGCTGAACAGGGCCCTGCCGTGAGGAGCACAGCTGAACAGGGCCCCGCCGTGAGGAGCAGCGCTGAACAGGGCCCCGCCGTGAGGAGCACCGCTGAACAGGGCCCCGCCGTGAGGAGCACCGCTGAACAGGGCCCCGCCAAGACAGGCACCGCTGAACAGGGCCCTCCTGTCAAGCACTGCTCCGCTGGCCCCTCCTGTCAAGCACCGCTCCGCTGGGCCCTCATCTCAAGCACCGCTCCGCTGGGCCCTCATCTCAAGCACCGCTCCGCTGGGCCCTCCTATCAAGCACCGCTCCGCTGGGCCCTCATCTCAAGCACCGCTCCGCTGGGCCCTCATCTCAAGCACCGCTCCGCTGGGCCCTCCTGTCAAGCACCGCTGGCCGATTGGCAGGCCCGGTTCTGTGTCGGGCAGGGCTTCACGAGGCACTCTGCCCACCATGCCTCCTCCATGACCAGTGGACTCTGTAATCCACCTGATGGACTGTGGCTTTGCACCCCTCAGGATGGTACAGTGGGCAATCCACCCACTGTAGAGACTTGAGAGACTGTGGCTTTGCACTCCCCAGGATGGCACAGTGGGCAACCCACCCATTGTAGAGACTTGAGAGACTGTGGCTTTGCACTCCCCAGGATGGCACAGTGGGCATGGAGGCCCTTCGTGGATCTGGCGTCGTGGACTCATGTGGCTGAGGTGCCCCCCCTTCCCTTCCCCCTGAGGTGCCAGTATTTGATTTTTGTGATGCCCCAGCAGTGTTCTCTCCAATGGACTCGATCTCGTGTGTGGGCTTTGCCCATGTGTTGCTGCACATTGGCCCACGGACATTTGAACTTTGCAAAACTGTGCCGGACTTTTGCTACTTGTATATATATATAGTTCTAGATGTGTAATAATTCTTTATATATTGCTAAGTTCGCTATACTTAATTCTTGCTATAATATAGTTATATTTTTACAATCATTGCCTTTTGTCTTGGCTTTTTTGTTTTGGGGGTTTGGGGGTGTCACTCTGACTTTTTTATCTGCATTGGTGTGTAGGTATTTCGGTGGGGGTGAGGGTGGGGGTGGGTGTGTGGCGTATGTGTGTGCCCGTAAGCTTTCCTCCTCCCCCCTCCCCTGTGTCGTAGGTGCAGTACTCACCGTTGTCATCTGCGGCGACGTTCGTGATCCTGGAAGATGTGCAGGAAGGCAATGGCTGGGAGGATGTGGAGTTCCGGTTCCATGCTGTCCCGATTCCGCGTAGAGTGTGTCGAGGTGAGCGTTTTCCATTGGAAATGTCTGTTTCCGCCGTGTTTTTATCGGCGGGGCTCCCGCCCCGGAAAAGGTGGCGGATTGGTGAGTTGTGATAGGGTGGGCGGTACATTGTCTGCCGCCTGGCTGTTGCCGGTGACCGCTGCGCTGTTTGTTTGTGCCGCCGTGGCGGTCGGAGTGTTAAAGCGGCGGCCTGTGTTGGCGGTTCCCGCCAGGGTCAGAATTCCATTTTTTGGACCGCCAGCCTGTTGGCGGGTTGGCCGCCGCTTTAACACTGACCGCCAGGGTCACAATGATCCCCTTAGTGTCAGTCAAGTACATAATTTCCTTTGACTGGCTTGTGTTCTGCAGAGCTGACACCACCTGCAACCTTAAGAAAACCTGAATCAGGATCAGCTGTCACTTCCTGTGGATCCCATTTGAAGCTTGGTCGCTCAACAGGGCCGTAGCACAGGCTTGAACTTAATAGAAATGTATCCCTGCTTTACAGATGGAGACTTACAGCGAGGGCCCTATTGTAAGTTATTCGTTATCTCTATGGGAGATAAGAGGGATGGAATCACCCAGGATGTAAAGGGACTACATTATTTTTTCCCTGGAATAGGGAATCATTTGTGGAATCTGGGATACCAGTATATTTTTGCATGTTTCCACTATTGCAGGGGAAACAATGAGCACATATCTGTCAACAGACACAACCTGCTTGGTAAATCGCTGCAGGCCCCCACATCCTCATTCACTCCTTGGCTCACAGGACCTACCTTTAAGAGCAGAACACCTTCCTCTTCTTTTTCCCCTTCCCTGGGGACCTCTGTCTGCTAATTATAGGGACTGGATCTCCAGGATCTTTGGTTGGGGGGTGCCCTGGGTGACCGCCCCATCTCGGATCAGAATAACCTCTGGGTCATTGCCCAGGATACAAGGTAAGAGGGGCACAGCACTGACAACTACTTTATACCATCCAAGGGTCCCCTCCCTCTTTAGGGGCACTATGGCTATAGGTTTGGTTGTGACCCCTCCTGGGATTTCCCTTACCCTTCTTGTTTCACCTGGGACATACATGTCTGGGAACACCAGCCTGTCATTCACTATTGTGTGACTGGCATACATGTCTCTCAGGCCAGTGGTAGAGATACCATTCACCTGAAGGGAGTGAAAGTGCCTACTCTCAATCTTAGTGATCACCAGCTTAGCATCTGGACCCATCGCCTAGCACAATTCTATGAGGACATCATCTGAGGAGTCCTCCTCTATAGCTACAGTGGACAGCCCAGTGCTAGCCCCTTTCTTGGGACAGGCTGCATCACCTCTGAAGTGGCCTGTCTGCTGACAGTCAAAGTAGGCCCTGTTATCCAAGATATGTTTTAATCCTGGGTCTCCCTACCTCTGCTGGTCAGAGTGGGAGTGAGTTTTACTCTCCCCCTTTTTAGGGTTCTGGAGTATTGAGGGGGTTGCTGTGGTGGGCTTACCACCGCCTACTTAGGTTTTTGTGGACCTGACCCCCCCCTTTTTAGAGTCCTCCCCATGAGACTTGGTAATTACTCTGTTTCTCAACCAGTGGCCAGTTGACTCTCCCATGTCTCTGGGACTAGACAGCTTAGAGTCCACTAGATATTGGTGTAATGTTTCTGAGATATAATTAGTCAAGTTGTGCACCTTCAAGTTCAAATAATATAGCCTTACATAAGTACTTACTTTGCTACCCTGTATCCAGCCCTCTTGTGCCTTAACTGAGGTGTCTACAAAGTTAATCCAGGCCTAGTCATTGACCTTCTGAGTTTAACTAAACTTCATCCTGTACTGCTTTTGGGTGTGACCAAACCTCTGGATGAGACATCTCTTCATGTTGGGATAGGACTCTGTCTCATCCTCCCCTAGGGTCAGGAGCCTATACCCCCTAACACTGGAATAATTTCCCACAGAATTGTACCTCAATGCTGTGAACTAAACTTTCTCATCTGAGATCATTCTCAAAGGATGTCAGCCACTTGTCAATGTTGTCACCCTCCTGATAGTTCAGGACAATCCCCTTGGGTAGTCTGGCATAAAACCCCATCACCCATGAATACGTCAAACTCTATTTCACTGCCACCATCTTTCTGCTCTTCTGTTGCTCACTTTTTCTTCTCCAGAGCCAACTTCTCTGCCTCTAAATCTATGTAGCCGAAATGGGCCTCAAGTTTTCACTCACTGAGGACCAGTTCTGCTTTTTCTTGGCTGCAAACCAGACCCTCCCCTCCCATTAGCTCAAACTGGGCCCTGATCTCTGAAGTAATGGGTAGGTAATCATCATCCTCTACCTGGAGGTTTGAGAGTACATCTCCCTCCCCCTTCTATTATTGAGGCTTTCTCTATTTCCTAACCATCTCCGCCTTCCTAAGGTTGTTAGCAGCAGAAATCCCCCTCTTTCTGCACAATACCCTAAGCTCAGCTACAAAGAGTGTGGGTAGGCTAGGCAGATCAAGCTCCATGTTATCCCTAGTTTTTGATCACAAATAAATAGTGGTACAAATTGATCAGAACTATTTACTTACTTTCAGAAGTGTTTCTTGAATGAGGAAAGTGGTCCACAGCATCAGCCAAGGGTTCAGAGGCTCTGGTTTGCCTCTTGGGGTCTGGGACTACAGTTCCCACAATGCACCTTTTCAACTTATAGAGCTTTTTACATTTGCTCCAAACTTCTGGATCTTCTTCCTGAGGTCTTATATGGGTCATTGAAGTGTCCATAAACTTGATCCAAAGTGCCAGAAACACTGAGTTGCTCCTTGGGAGTTGGGACTACAATTCCCAGAATGCACCTGGTCAGGATCCTCAAATGGCCACTGGACACGGGTCAGCTAGGGTCCTCTTACAACACTTGATAAGGAGATTCTTGGTAGCTCCTTTGTACCTGTTGCTTACAGGGAGTCCACTCCTTGATCTTTAGAAACAAGACCAAATCCTTGTTTCCAGAGTCTGAAGCTGGTATAGTCCTTGTGGGTGCAGTCCTTCAGGTGCAGACTAGGGGTTCAACAGGGAAGTCTTCTTCCAACAGGGATGTGAGTTGCAGGGCAGCTCTTCCATATTTAACCTTGCACCTAGGTTGGCAATCAGGGGGGTATGCCTGACCAATGGGGTGCAGGATGCCACCCTCTGTGTGACCACTTCCTGCAAAGTGTGGCAAAAAGCAATCCCAGAAATCAACATTCTTCAAAAATACAAGATGGAGAAAATCTCTCCTTGGAGATTACATTTGGCTGAGCGCATCCCTTGGTGTGGCTAAGTATCCCAAACACACTCCCTTCAGCTCCTCTTCTAATCTAATTACTGGGGCTCCCATTTGGCTGGGGGAGCAGAAAATGGAGGATGTATGGTTTCTGTCCCAGGTGGTTTTCCCTCCTTTGAAAACCAGTGTGGCCACTCTACCCCCTTCCTGCTCTGCTATCTGCTACAGCAGTTCTCTTCCCACCAGATGCATTCTTTGTTTAAGCCCAGGCCATTTCAAACCTCATTACGTTAGCTTGGCCCAGGCTGCCGTAGGCTGGCCAATCAGGATAAGGCCCTACAGGGCTGATTTTGGAAACTTTCAAGAAGAGTTCCAAAACTCTTTCCCTGTACTAGTTATAATAGATCTAACATTGTCAAATTGTTGGATGTATTCTAACTAGTAAGTTGGCATCAAACAAGAGATATTTAGCTCTTTCCTAGCAGAAATGCGACCTTATTCTTTTTTTAAATAAAGCCTCCCAATGTTAGCCAATAGAGAGAACGTACTACAACGGGGAAATATGAATTTGGCAGTTTTTCCCTCACCAGGGCTTAAAAAACACATATTATAATGTCCCTGCTCATGCTTACCTTGCACCCAACCTTTGGGGGCACCTAGGGCAGACCTTAGGAGTGACTTATATGTAAAAAGTAAGATAGTTTAAAACCTTGGATGCACTTTTGATTACAAAGTTGAATTTGGGGTTAATATTATTTCCGAAGCAGCCAGCAAGGCCAGCCTGCCTTTAAAATGACACCAGATACCACAGCAGTGCACCCACGGGTGCCCTAACTCCACTGGGGTCCCTAAACGTAAATGCCCTACCTCATACTAGGGACTTACAAGTCGGTTGTCAAAGTCAATTATAATTACACCTAATTTGCATATCCATTTTAAAAAGAGCACTGGCCCTGGGACTGGTTAGCAGACCCCAGGGCACGGTCACAGTAAGTAATCAACTGTATCAATCAAAAATGGGGCCAAAAGGATGATTTTATCACACTGCCCTTACCAGACGAAAGGTGACGGTACTAACTTGCACCCTCATAGTGCTCATCAGCTCAGTGGAAAAACCTTGAAAGTCCATCTGTATTGGCATGATTCCTTGAAGGTCTGTGTTCCACTGTGAAGTCCATCCCCGGTATGGAAATGGACCACCTCAACGGTTCTGGATTCTCCACTCTCTTCTGCATGAGCCATCTGAGAGGTATGTGGTCAGTTTTTACAGCAAAGTGAGTACCAAACAGGTATGGCCTCAGCTTCTTTGGGGACTGGACCACAGTAAAGGTTTCCCTCTCAATGGTGCTCTCAATGGCACTCCCTAGGGAGTAATGGCTTGCTAATGAAGGCAACTGGCTGAACTTGGCCCTCATCATTTACTTGTGACTACACTACCCCAATGCTTTGCTTTGTACAATAAATTACTTATTATAGTCAATGGCCAGTAACACCGGTCCTATACACATAGCCTCCTTCAGAGTGTCAAAAGCCTTCAAACAATCCGGGGTACACATGATGTTTTTGGGCTGCTTTTTAGATGTGAGTTCTGTCTGGGGAGCCTCAATGGTCCCATAGTTCTTGACAAATCTCTTCTAATACCCAGTCAGGCCAAGGAAGGCGCTGACTGGAGTCTGGGTGGTAGGAGCCTCCAAATCCAGGATGGTCTTGATTTTTGGTTGTAGAGGCTATACATGGCCTCCCCCTATAAGGGGACCCAGGTATACCACTGAACTCTGCCCTATCTGGCATTTCCTTGCCTTGATAGTCAGGTCGGCGTGTTGCAGGACCTGAAGCATTTCCTTTAGGTGGACCAGGTGATCATCCTAGGTTGAACTGTATACAACAATATCATCAAGATAAGGTGAACCAATTGATTCCAACACAGACAAGACTTTTTTCACCAGCCTTGGGAAGGTGGCAGGGTCATTCTTCTAACAAAAGCACATCTCCATGAATTGAAAATGGCCCTCTGGAATGGATAATGCAGATCTCTCTGTGTTCCTGGACTTAGGGCAATCTGCTAGTATCCCTAGGTCTGGTCAATAGTGCTCAATTACTTGGCAGCCCCCAACCTATCAATGAGCTCATCAGCTCTAGCTATGGGGTGAGCGTCAGTCTTGGTGACTGCATTCAAACCTCTGAAGTACACACAGAATCTCAACTCCTTCTTCCCACCTTGGGGATTAGGTTTGTCTCCCAATACCACTGGACTGGCCGGGGACTATCACAGGTCTCAATTACCTCTAGCTCCAACATCTTAGCTACCTCTGACTGATTTTGGCTCTGACCTTGTCAGGCAACCTGTACAGCTTGTTTTTGACAGGCAAGCACTCAACAGTGTCACTGTCCTGGACGCACCAAGTGGTGATTTCAGGGATCAATGAGAACAGCTCAGCAAACTGCTCCATCACTTTTTTGTAGACTTTTTGCTGCTGGTCTGTCAGCTTTAGGGAGAGTACAACTCCCTCTACTGCCACATCTTGCACATTGGTATAGAGGAGATCTGGTAGATGCTCACTCTCCTCTCTTCCCTCATCTGTTTAATCTGTGCATGGTCATGTCTGCACTGTCTTGGTGGGGTTTAAGTCAGTTTCCATGCAGGATCTGGTAGGGATTTGTGAGAGTGCCGAAGTTGACTATATAGGTGACCTCACCTTTTTTTCTCCAAAATGGGGTAGGACCCAGTCCATTTTGCCTGGAGGGCCCTGGGAGCCACAAGTTCCAACACCCACACAAACCAACCTAGATGGTAATAAAGCACGGTAGTCTTCTGATCACACCAGAGCTGTATGAGCTCTTGGCTGGCCTCCTGGTTGCTGCTTGCCTTCTTCATGTACTCTGCCATGCGAGACCGCAGGCCTTACACATAGTCAAGCACATTATGCTTGGATTCCTTTAGAGGCTTCTCCCAACTCTCTTTAACTAAACACAATGGGCCACTGAAAGGGTGCTAAAATAGAAACTCAAAGGGGCTGAAGCCTACCTCTTTTTACGGCACGTCCCTGTAAGCAAACTCCTCCTGAGTTTGTCAGACAAACCCAAAATCATGCTCTTCAGGGTCTTATTCAATCTTTCCACCGGACCATTAGTCTGGGGATGTATGGGGTGTTGAATTTCTAAGTAACACCGCATTAATCCCACATCGCCTTTAGATAAGCAGACATAAAGTTAGTGCCCCTACCTGAGAACACCTCTTTTGGGAAACCCACTCTGGTGAACACACCAAGTAGGGCCCTAGCTAATGTAGAGGCAGCAGCTGTTCTGAGGTGCATTTCCTCTGGATACCTGGTGACATGGTCCACTACCACCAAAATGTATCTGTTGCCTGAGGCAGTTGGTGGGTCTCGGGGACCAATAATATAAATCCCTCCCTCTGATGCCTCCCTCTTATAAGGAGTCCCAACCCCTGACAGTGGTATTAAGGGAGCCTTTGCTTCCTGACGCTCTTGACAGGAAGTCAGACAGGTGACAAAGGAGCTACAGAACTCCTTCACTTTGGCAGACATGTTGGGCCAATAGTATTGGTTGAGCAGCCTCTTTCAGGTCTTATTCTGACCCACATGTCCTGCCAATGGGAAGCAATGGCTTAAGGTGAGGATTAATTCCCTATATGTCTGGGAGACCACCACATTACATGTTGCCCCTCGTTTGGGGCCCCTTACCTCGGTATAGAAGTCTCTCTCCAACCAGTAAATCCTGTGGGATCCACTGCCACAGCCCTGGTCTTACCTTTAGGGAGTCTGCCTCAGTCCCTCAAGTAGTGGGACACTTTCCTTGTTCCTGGTACAACTCTTCCCTGGTGGGTCCATGGGCTCCTTGCAATTTTGCCACGTTAGGTAGAGCTTGCAGGGGTGGAGTTCCTACCACAAAGATTAGATCCTACCTCTCAGGAGTAGATTCCTCCTGCACTTCAGGAGTTAATTGGGTTGGATTACCAGACCCTGTGCCCTTTCTCTTACTTATGGAGGCTTACCCCATTGTTCCGTATACCAAGTGTCCAGCACTTCCCTGTAGTGCAGCCTATGACCTGGTCACAGCACACACCTACACAGGGAGGTCCAGCATCTGTGTAAGGACCCTTCATCCACCTCTGACCATTCAGATGATTTAAGATCCTTTCCCAGTAGACCCTCTAGGGTGAGCGCAGGAGGCGCAACTACCTTCTAAGGACCTGTCACACCATCCCATTCGAAGCTCACCATTGCCATGGGATGGAGCTTGGATCTGCTGTCTG
Organism: Pleurodeles waltl; assembly: GCF_031143425.1. NCBI lineage: Eukaryota > Metazoa > Chordata > Amphibia > Caudata > Salamandridae > Pleurodeles > Pleurodeles waltl. The sequence continues at coordinate 504,047,579 of NC_090445.1, forward strand.
CATGAGTTACCTGTGTGAATACACCAGGTAGGATCTGCTCTGGAGAAACCAGTTTCTTTGTGACCACAGTCACATTGGCACCTGTATTTCCCAGTGCTTCAATCTCATTCCTGTTGACTTTAGGCCTCTGTCTGTACTTTTCCATGCTTGGAAGTAAGGCGGCCAGGTCTGCAACATCCACTTCTCCCACGGACACTAATGTAACCTCTCTATCTATCCTAACCCCAACTCTGGGGAAATTTCCAACCCCACTCCTACACTAGCAATCCCATGGGACTGTCCAGCAATGGGGGGCTTCTTGGAGCAGACAGCATCTCCTCTTTAGGGTCCTAGCCGGAAACAGTCAAAACACTTACCTGCCTTTGTGAAGTCAAAGAACTTCGCTGCCTTAGAAGGATCAAAGTGCTTCCCTTGATACCCCCTCCCCACCTTGGAAGTGCCCCCCATACTTGTGCAGGTTGTTGTGGCTCTTGTGAGGACACTTTTGACTTTTTATCGTCTTTCCCATGGACTTTCCCGGGAGGACCTTGTCCTCCTTTCTTCTGATCTTCCTCTTGGTGTTTGTTGGAAATCCTGGTTCTCAACTACTCATCAGCTTCTCTCCCAGGACCTGGCGACTAGTCAGCTTAAATTCCACTAGGTAATGGTATAACTTCTCTGAGGTACAATTGCTCAAGATGTGCTCCCTCATAAATAAATTGTAAAGCCCTTCATAAGTACTTACTCTGTTACCCTGTATCCAGCCTTCTAGTGCCTTTACTGAGGTCTCTACAAAGTCAAGCCAGGACTGGGTATTGACTTTCCAGATATTCCTAAACTTCACCCCATGCTGCTCTGGGGTGAGACCAAACTTCTTGATGAGACATCTCTTCATATTCAGATAGTACTCTGCCTCATCGTCCCCTAGGGTCAGGATTCTCTCCCTCCAAGACACTGGCATCAGTTCTCTCAGAAGCAAACCCTAAGACCAAAGACTAACACTACTTATCCTGAGAGCCCTCTCAAAGGCTTTCAGCTACTTGTTGAGGTTATCACCCTCTTGGCTCTTAGGGACAATCACCTTGGGCCAACTTCTTTGCTTCCGAAGCTATATGGACTCGCTTGGCCTCAAACCTTCTCTCCTTGAAGGACAGGTTTGCTCCTCCTAAGGTAAATCCTCTCCCCAACCAACAATATGCTGAGCTCTGGTCACTGTGTTGATGGATGACCTCTTTGTCTCCCCATCACAGAGGTCTAAGGGTTCATCTTCCCCTGGGTGGTTGGAAGTGTCAGCCTCCTTATATTCTCTCTCTGGAGCTTCCTCTCTGCCTTCCAACTGGGCTTCTGTCCAGGCACTGTCGTAGTTTGGACTCTTGCTCTGAGCAAGACTGCTGGTTTAAGGATAACAGTACTTTTGTTTGTAGGCGACTGAGTCTTTCCTACAACAAGTCGCAACTGTTGTCCCAACCTTACCGGCTCACTGGCAGCACCTCACCAGAAACACAATAGTTAAAGGTGATTTATGGCAGTCGCTTACGCATGGACTCAAAATAAGATATCTCAGGGTATGTTGTGGTTGAACGGAGATTACCCTTTTATCACAAATATATTATGTCTCGTACAAACACAGGCAATGACACAGATACAGTGAAGTTATAATAGCTTTTTATTTAACATAACTGCAATTTGCGATAAATGGACTGCAATGATTAGGATTATGAATATAGCTAGTAACAGTATTGTGAAGAAGAGAGTCATTGTTATGAAGACCCCACCATTTTGCAATACATGAAAGAAATATATATATGTATATGTAAGATGGAATATGCCCTAATACCCTAATGAGAATTAGCCTAACCTCCTACCTAAAGGAGAGCTGGGTTTGCTAAACCTAATCTGCCAAAGCTGTGTCCATGAGAGGAGCCCCCAACCCTCGTTACCTTGGAATGAGGTCTCTATCTCAGACTCCATAGGGACACGAAGACTGGGTCAGCGTCAAGACGACTGCAGCATTGGTATCAGCGATGGTGGCGATGCCCTCTGGTCCGAATCCCTCTGATTATCTGTCTAAAGTGTGATGTATTTCTACAGATCTACAAGGTCCCCTGACGTAGGTGTATTACAAAACAATAGATAACAGGCATGCTTGGGATGGCAATTAATATCAACAATCCCTCGAAAGTAAAGAGAGGGAAAATCCCTAAGTGTGAACACCTACTGTTTGTTTGTCTTTGGTGCTTGATCTTGACGCCTTGGCATGGTGACACTGATAATGTAACTCAGAAAAAGTGGCCTAACTATAAACAAGGCAGCCATCTTAGAAGAAATAAATAATTAAATGGGCTAAGACAGGGCAAGCTAAGTAGGTTAAAAGTCACTAGGTGACGGGGGCACGAGTCTACAAGCCAGCGGCTAAGCTAACTCCTGCTATCCCATTAAAACGAACTAGGATTCACTACACCCTCCCCATTGTCGTAACAGGTATATGAAGGTACAGGAACCCAAAAGCAAAAAAATTGCTCCTGAACTAAAAGCTAAATTCTAAAACAAGGCAAAAAAGCATTCGCATGTGTTAAAAATATGTTAAAACAGATCTGTCTAAAATTACATACAGAGATGTTAATATCAACTATGACAAGTACAGTGTGCAACAGCAAATGACCATGACATTGCATAATTTGGAATCCGGAAATGGCAAGTCAATTCATCAAATTATGTGTTATACGCATGATCTTGAAGAATGTCATCGAAGTCACCAGTCAAGGACCTCAAAAATGAGTCAACATCTTCCGAAGTGAAGTCTAGTGCTGGGCGGACAAACGGATCCACAGAGCAGAAGTGAGCCGCATTTCTTGGTGCATCGATATTTGCTGCAGTGTCCTCATCCATGGTAGATCTCATAACGGAAGGCTCATAGGTGGCCTCGCGGAGCAACCTCAGTCTCATGGGGCATGACCGTGTATGAACCCTCATCGGGGACATCAGCAGTTCGTGGTCCACAGGAGATGTCGGTGCAACAGCAAGACAGACCATAGGCAGATGTTCAAAGAGACACCATATGCAGCGGAAGACTGGTTGTACACACCAGAGAAGTGGCCGGAATGACAACGACCAGTCAAGCTCCAGTTCCACCAGCAAAGGTGTACCGAAGATCCGAACCATGCGCTCATGGCACAGTGGAGTTGGCGGGAGCGGCTCCATTGCTGTGTGTTGCTGGAAAGAAACAACCACCGCAAATCAGAAGAAATAGCAGTAGTAGTCCGCCAATTAAAGCCAAAATAATTGGAAAGCCACCAAAAACACTTGAAAAGAGAGAATGGATGGCTGATGGGATGACTCCGAAGATGGACACGAAACCAGACCCGACAGCCTTAAAGAAATGCACAATCCCAGTGGTGCTTGAAGCATTGAATATTCTAGATACCAGCTCTCCAAAGTGTTTGGGGAAATCGGTATTTTAAAGGGATTGTATCTCGGCTGATGATCTCGCAATCTGGAGAGCATACGTCTCTTTTGCGGATGTCAAGGCGACCTGTTTCTGAAACAATAGCGCCTCCAGTCTACTCAACTTGTCATAGTTCACATTAATAGTATCTATGTGGGGCCACATGTCAGATACTTTTATCTCTCGTGTGGGGGGAAACAAAACATGTCCACAACACGTAACGACCTTCGTGACCGAGATTGCGTAGGCAATTCCAGGTCGCAAGCCGCAACAGCTTTGATCGTTCAGTACCACATAACTGCCATTGGAAAGTACATGAAATACTGGACGAATCAAGGGGACGGGAGTACCCTTCAGAAAACAGGCCAAATTCGCAACCCCCGCATTGCAAAGACCGTGAAGAGACACCTGTTTGCATATCATAGAATGACGAACGGCAGTCTCACATTCACTTCCACTAAGAAAGACCTCCCTTTCACCGTTCAGACATCTATAGTCAAAGGGCAACTCCCACTCTTCCTTAATAAAGCTATCACCTAGCTGCTCATATCGTCCCACTGCAAGATGTTTCAGGCAGCTCGAGAAACGAAACGTTGAAATCTGTAAATTAATAATGCTGTGCAAGAGCCAGATAGTTGAAGGACTCTCTGCTATCGTGAAGGGCAACTTATCTAACTTTTCTACTTGAAGCAGGGTGAAACTAGCCTCCCTTTTAGCCATTGTCTCTTGTTCCCTGGAAAAAATTAAAAGCAGTGAAGAGTTCACTCCCATTAATGTACTTCCATGGAATGTGGCCACTTTTCAGTGTCTGTAATGTCCAACCCAGCTGCCTGATGGAACGTAGCTGTGTTTGCCCATGATATAACCGGGACAAGTCTGTCTGAGTGATATCAATAGCAGACAACACTATATTTGATAGTGAATAAATGCTGTTGGACAGCTTGTTCATGCCATTGTCGACAACAGCTAATGTTTTTTCCAAATTCTCTTTATCTAGTTTCCTTAAACGTGCAGCAGCCTCAATCTGGGAAAGTTTCCAAATTTCATTGTACATAGCATATAAAAACCGCTTTGAGCGCTGTTTTCTAGGACCTAACAGGAAATCCTGTAAGTCTATACTGTCAGAAAGAGTGTTCAGGTGTTTTTTAACCGCTGTTAACGTGTTTGTCTGCACCCATTGCTGGCACAGCTTACCCACACTGTATGTTGTAATTATACCTGTATGTTGACCTGATAGAAAGCGAGGGTCAGGCCTGTTAATTGAAAAACACCTTGAAGAGTTCAAGAAACGCATTTGACACTCATCAGTGTCGGAGGGCCATACCAACCACCCGCCGGGACGGGAAAGTGAAGAATTATAGGTACCAGCCTTAACCATTGCATCTAGCCTGTCTTCTGAGACATTAAGAAAGTGATGCCAATCTCTAAATTTTGTTGGAGTAGGTATACTGGGCGTGTTCAGATCTTTAATTTTTGCTAACCCCAGACAGGATGTCTGCTCAATAGTGTCATTTAAGAAAATCATTTGCACAGGAATCAGGCATGCCCGAAACAAAGCCTCCTTACCCTGTATCTGCGAATCTTGTGTTCTCCATACACTTTTCAAATCAATAGTGTTTTTCCAATATTCGTAACCCTCAATCGAGAGCCGGGAAACAAAGAGATCTGAATAAATCAGTTTTGTATCTGTTAGCAAAAGTTTTCTATTTTGTGCCGGAGGTATTTTAAAATAATACGACTCTGCTTTTCTTGTATCATGCCCGGAAAAGTATGTAAATTTATCGCTGTAATACTTTGGACTCCCCTCCTGTGGTGTCGAACAGTGTTCTCACTGTGTGTAGTTCAAGAGAGGCCTATATCTAGTGGCACGATGTAGGTAGTGATGTCCCCAATTGTTATAGCAGAACATTTCCCCATAATTCATTGTATAATCATATACATCATCACTTCCAAAAGCGGAATAATCCTTCATTTCAGCTAGCATGGAATCAACTGTTCGGACATCCCAATCATCAGAGACAACATTAGGTGTAATAACATCAGACATTGAAATTTGAACACGTATGGTATCTGAATAATCTCTGTAGGTCCCTATATATCGAATGGAACTTTGTCCCACACAATCCCATTAGTAATCAGTATAGCTGTAATATTTACAGGGGACAAATCTCGTCGGACCTTATGTGAAGAATGATGTGGTGTTAAAATTTCATCTACAGGCTCCACAGAGGAGTGATCAGGAATATATTGACCATTAATCAGCAAAAAGAAAATAGTCACAAAACAAATCCATAAAAATAATGCAACAAATGTCAAACAGAACCATAGATAGTTCCATGGGTAGATCAAATAGTTCTTTTTAAGCCATCAATACAGTTTACTACTTTTTGTAAGTTTGTCAGACACAGTTGAGGATGAATCCGAAGAAAAATCATCAATGTCAATGAAATAGCCAGAGGAAGTCTCTGCAAACACAGGACCTGCTGAATTCTGATCCACGCTCGTGGAGGCTCTTGATAGACAACATCATTAGTCGTGGAAGTGTTCGTGTAAAATACAGCCAAGTCTTGAAGCGGGGAGGACACCGAAGATGTGACTGGAACCAACAAAAGTTCATTTTCCGCCCTCCCCATGGTCGAGGAAGCGTCTGGAACAGCAGTTGACATTGTTGCATAGTCAGTAGCAGTGATGTTCATCCTACTATGTAGATGGATGTCCTGTTGGGTAGTAAGAGGGGATCGGGAACCACCCAAGGGACCTCCTGGTCTACTGTGAAGAATCAACCACATGGTGCAATTTGATGTCATCAATGCAGATGAACCTATTTGATTTAGATTTTATTCCCAAGATCGGTACAGGTGCTCTGTATGATGGACCGAACTCCTTTTTCACAGCGATCTTCTCACAAACCAGATCCCCAACGTTAGGAATCCAGCCAGTCGAAGTTCTCGCCAATTCCCTTATTCCTAAGGTGGCAGCACTTGCAGATGATTGATCATCACGAAATTGTTGAAGCTCCTGTAAAACAGTGAGACGTTCTTTTATGTCAAATGGCGTTTCTGCTGCCACCATACCAGGGGCATCAAGATCGGGGACATACATTGGTATCCCAAAGAGAACCTCATATGGAGACTTTACCCCAAGGACCGTCTTGGCAGATTATTCAGTGATCTCTGGACCCCATAGAGGTGATGTAACCAACTGCGGCCTGAACCTAATACTAGAGCTGTTAAGGACTGCTTTAGATCACGATTCCGCCTCTCCACGACCGAATTTCCCTCAGGATGGTATGGTGAGGAGTAATGGAGTTCAACACCCATCGTCCCCATGGTGTCCCTGAATGCTTTAGAGGCAAATGCAGGGCCCTGGTCCGAATGGAATGCTGCAACCGCATATGTACCGATAAATATCAGCAAATCTTTTATAACAGTCCGGGTGTCAGCCAACCGCTGTGGCCATACCCACAGGAATCTAGAACAGGAATCCACAGCCACCAGATCATATTTGTATGCACCATCAGGCTGTAAGGGACCACAATGGTCTAGGTACACACACTGGAGTGGCTTGTCTGACACTAAGAGGGATGTCTGTGGGGGGCGTTTGATATTAGAGCCCATAATCTGCTAGAAAATGTCACAGCAAAGGACATACTGCTTAGTTCATCTGCAAAGACCAGGCCACCAGTATCGTTGCTGTAGAATTGTTATCGTGGCCTGTATACCAGCATGTGCAGAAGCGACACCCGCATGTGCGGCTGTAATCAGCTCTAATCTCTGGTCTTCATTGGGGATCACTCGATCCCCAACCCCAGGAATTGTTGTATAAGCAACATTCTGTGCACTGATATGGTAAGTATAGTTTGTAGGGTAACCTTTCGGAAGGGTCTAGCCTGCAGCTTTAACAGCAATCAGTATTTCATTATCCAACCTCGTCAGAGAACAAGTCACTGCAGCCACAGAAGCCCTAGCTACTGATGCTTTGGCAGCTTCATCAGCCAATGTATTGCCTGCAACATGTATCCCTACACGTTGGTGTCCTAATGTATGAACTACATGGACACATGGAAGCTTATCCTTAATATCAGCCACCCTCCCCCACAACATTTTGGGGGTCATTCTGACCTTGGCGGTCCATGACCGCCATGGCGGAGGGCGGCGGAAGCACCGCCAACAGGCTGGCGGTGCTTCCTGGGCGATTCTGACCGCAGCGGTAAAGCCGCGGTCAGAAAAGGGGAGCCGTCGGTTTCCCGCCGGTTTCCCGCTGGCCCAGGGAAACCGCCATGGCGGCGCTGCTTGCAGCACCGCCATGGGGATTCTGACCGCCTTCCCGCCAGCCTGTTTCTGGCGGTGTCCACCGCCAGAACCAGGATGGCGGGAACGGGTGCCGTGGGGCCCCTGGGGGCACCTGCACTGCCCATGCCACTGGCATGGGCAGTGCAGGGGCCCTCTAACAGGGCCCCACAAAGATTTTCACTGTCTGCTTAGACCTAACGGGAATAACATGACAAGGAGAGTCCTTGTCCCAAACTACATGATTATGGTATAGTGCAGGTGCCTGCACTAAAGCCCATTCAGCAGCATAGGCTTATTTCGCTGCTTCTGGAACAAGATCGGAGAAAGAAGGCAAAATGACATCTTCCCCATGCGGGAGCTTGCGGACGTGTTCAGGTAGCCAGTCTCTCTCGCCCAATAGGATATCACTAGTAAGTTCATCCCAAAAGATTACACTAATAGTGCGCGTCACGTCTCCCTCTATCTGAATTGTCAGATCATAAACCCTATCGGGGGGAAGAACGCGGCCATCCGCTGTCTCAACTGCGATGTAATCGCTAGTTGCTGTCGCATCCAGATGATCTTTCAGACTCTGGTGACATATCGTGACCTCTGCCGCGCTGTCCAACAGAGTCACGGCCCACTTCTTGTTCCTCAAGATTATATGACCTAACACCGAATTAAAAACAACTACTAACCTTAACAACGAGGTCGGAACACCGACCTCGTCCTTACTACTAATGATTTTACCACGAATGCCTTAACAACGATATTTCGTTGTAAAGGCATTCCTGATAAAATCATTAGCAATAGGCACCATTCACCCTACATCCCTCACCCCACCCCCCCAACCCCACCCCAAAACCTAAAACCCCCTACCCCCCACCCACTCCCCAAAACCAAAAACGCCCCACCCCCCCAACCCCACCCTAAAACCTAAAACCCCCTGACCCCCACCCACTCCCCAAACCCAAAAACGCCCCACCCCCCAACCCCACCCCAAAACCTAAAACCCCCTGACCCCACTCCCCAAAACCAAAAACGCCCCACCTCCCCAAACCCCACCCTAAAACCTAAAACACCCTGACCCCCATCCACTCCCCAAAACCAAAAACGCCCCACCCCCCCAACCCCACCCCAAAACCTAAAACCCCATGACCCCCCACCCACTCCCCAAAACCAAAAACGCCCCACCCCCCCAACCCCACCCGAAAACCTAAAACCCCCTGACCCCCACCCACTCCCCAAAACCAAAAACGCCCCATCCCCCCAACCCCACCCCAAAACCTAAAACCCCCTGACCCCCCACCCACTCCCCAAAACCAAAAACGCCCCACCCCCCCACCCCACCCTAAAACCTAAAACCCCCTGACCCCACCCACTCCCCAAAACCAAAAACGCCCCACCCCCCCAACCCCACCCCAAAACCTAAAACCCCATGACCCCCCACCCACTCCCCAAAACCAAAAACGCCCCACCCCCACCAGCCCTACCCCAAAACCTAAAACCCCCTAACCCCCCACCCCCTCCCCAAAACCAAAAACGCCCCACACCCCCAACCCCACCCCAAAACCTAAAACCCCCTGACCCCCCACCCCCTCCCCAAAACCAAAAACGCCCCACCCCCCAACCCCACCCCAAAACCTAAACCCACCACTTACCTTCGCCAACTCCCTTCTTTGTACCTTAACCACGCATGTTTGTTGTTCAGAACATACGTAGTTAAGGCACAAAAATACGAAGTCGTGGTTAAAAAAAGCGTTGTTACGCTTTCGTTAACCACGACTTTCGTAATAAAAAAGTCGTAAAAAAGGATGTTTACCGTTCCTCAACAGTGTTCTCAATACTACTGGCATTTTTAACTGTCAGTGCTGCCACCTTCTTTTTTTTAAACTGTGGCTTTTGCTGAGGAGTCTTTTCTTCTTTTTTAATGGTAGACTGTGGTGAGTCTTTCTTCTCTTTCACGTATTCCGGACGTCCTCCTTGACGGCCCCCTCTCTCGTTACCTTTATCCAGTGCGTCCTGAAAGGAACGAGAGGGATGTGAATCAGTATATCTGTCTGGAGGTCTAATGTTCTCCCTATTTCTGAGATTATACCTCCTTTCGGAGTACTCCGGGTGTGGAGAATCAGCTCTCTTATTTCTTTTTTCCTTGAAATCTTTTTGTTTGTCCCAGCGCTTTTTAGAGCCCTCTTGTGCCTGCTTCGTACCCTCCTTATGGGTGGTACTTCGTAACTCCAATTTTTTAGGTTTGGCTCCCAAACTATCCCGTCCCATACTAGTATAGGTATCGGAAATTATCTTCGGTAGCTGTCTCTCTTGTTCCAGATTTGGAGTTTCCTGAAGACGCTGGCGTATTGCCAGTGCCACCGCTTCCCCTTTAATATTACTCAGTATTATCGAGGAGACGGCGCCAAAGTTACGCATCAATTTCATCCCCAGATCCAGGGCCGGTGCAGCCCCATGTTCATTTTGTATTTGTTTCAACACTTCCGGTAAATTGGCAAGTGTCGGGGTACCATGTGTGGTAGTATAAACGGCAGCGAAGACTGTACCCCATGTGGCACAGTCTTCCACCGAGGGAACCATCCCAAACGGCAAACACATAGTGAGCAATTTTTGTTTTTCCTGTGGTCCCGTATGGGGAAACACAGCTTCCAGCTGATTAGATTTCTGGGCTATCCAGAACGGTATTTTTTCCCGTTCCGTGGGCACTTTACCCATAATAGTATGCACTGTTTGTGGATTAATCCCAGTAGCCAATTGATAACCACCAGCTACTGGCGGTGCTGGACGCGCTGGTGTTGTGTTCAATGTTCGCATTACGAACTGAACCAATCATCTATACCATGCCACTAATTCATTATATAAAACTCGTAAATCTGCGATCAGCATGATCTGTATGCCAGGGTGAGGTGTATATGTGGCAAACATAGGCCATGTAGGTCCCTCATTACTTAAGGGACCTAGCCTCACTCTCCGTAGTACATGTGGTAGGGCACCTTCAAACCAGTTCTGATCCTCTTGATATGTGAGCGATATTTCATGATACTGGTATGCCTTGTACCGTACAGGCACGTTCACAATTTCATATGTGTGAAATGTGTGCGTTCTTTGGTCAGCCTCAGGACAGGTGACCCAACAGTAAAACGTTTCTGTTTGGTATGCTTCAGCTGCTTCTATTATAAGAGTAACATCCCCACCCTCTTCTGTAAAGCCATGCACTAATAAATGTTGTGTAAGTGCATGTCTAGCATTTGCAGGAATGTATATGGTATTAGCCATAGCTGTTTAGAGAAACGGAACACCAAATAGGAGAAGTTTTTCCTTTTTATGAGTTCGAGCTCGAACAACCTACAGCTTAATTAGGTGTTACCTGTTCAGCTGAGGAGGATTCTCCCAAAGACCACGGACGTCTCCGTATAATGATACTCAGGGTACCTGTTGTCTGTGAGACAGTGACAGTCAGGGTTTCCGTAAATTAGTGCCTAAACACCATCGTTGGTAGCGCCATGTCGTAGTTTGGACTCTTGCTCTGAGCAAGACTGCTGGTTTAAGGATAACAGTACTTTTGATTGTAGGCGACTAAGTCTTTCCTACAACAAGTCGCAACTGTTGTCCCAACCTTACCGGCTCACTAGCAGCACCTCACCAGAAACACAATAGTAAAAGCTGATTTATGGCAGTCGCTTACGCATGGACTCAAAGTAAGATATCTCAGGGTATGTTGTGGTTGAACGGAGATTACCCTTTTCTCACAGATATATTATGTCTCATACAAACACAGGCAATGACACAGATGCAGTAAAGTTATAATAGCTTTTTATTTAACATAACTGCAATTTGCGATAAGTTGCATGGACTGCAATGATTAGGATAATGAATATAGCTAGTAACAGTATTGTGAAGAAGAGAGTCATTGTTATGAAGACCCCCACCATTTTGCAATACATGAAAGAAATATATATATGTATATATAAAATGGAATATGCCCTAATACCCTAATGAGAATATGCCTAACCTCCTACCTAAAGGAGAGCTGGGTTTGCTAAACCTAATCTGCCAAAGCCGTGTCCATGAGAGGAGCCCCCAACCCTCGTTACCTTGGAATGAGGTCTCTATCTCAGACTCCGTAGGGACACGAAGACTGGGTCAGCGTTAAGACGACTGCAGCATCGGTATCAGCGATGGTGGCGATGCCCTCTGGTCCGAATCCCTCTGATTATCTGTCTAAAGTGTGATGTATTTATACAGATCTACAAGGTCCCCTGACGTAGGTGTATTCCAAAACAATAGATAACAGGCATGCTTGGGACGGCAATTAATATCAACAATCCCTCGAAAGTAAAGAGAGGGAAAATCCTTAAGTGTGAACACCTACTGTTTGTTTGTCTTTGGTGCTTGATCTTGACGCCTTGGCACGGTGACACTAATAATGTAACTCATAACAAGTGGCCTAACTAAAAACAAGGCAGCCATCTTAGAAGAAATAAATAATTAAATGGGCTAAGACAGGGCAAGCTAAGTAGGTTAAAAGTCACTAGGTGACGGGGGCACGAGTCTACAAGCCAGCGGCTAAGCTAACTCCTGCTATCCCATTAAAACAAACTAGGATTCACTTCAGCACTAAGGGACTTAACCAGCTCTGTCTTCTTAAGATTAGTAGCTGCTGGTAACCCCCTGTCCTTAGACAATTCCCTAAGCTAAACTACAGTAAGGGTAGGTAGGCTAGCCTGATCAAGCTCCATGGTATCCTTAAATTTTGGGTCACACAACAAAACAACTTTGCAAAAATGGAGTCTGTAATTTAGAAAAATCAAAGAAAATTAGTTAATTGAAATTAGTCCAAACTAAAAATCCCACAAAAGTTTGCATTAGGGCAATTTAGAGAATTTTTTATTTGCTTCACTTAAACCCCATATACAAGTACTGGATCCCAACACTGTGCACCAAAAATGTTGGGAAATGAATTATTAGTAAGGACAGGTAGGTAACTTCACTTAGTAACTTGCCACTATCTTACATTAGGTCCAGTCAAGGTCTCAATAAATTAATCTTGCTCAACCCTTGGAATCATGGCCCGCAAACAGTTAGGCTTATCTTAGGGGACAGATGTGTAAAGCATTTAATATTAACAAAATGGTAAAAAGGTAAAACACATCTCACAATAAAAATCTAGCAAACATTTATAAAAATAGGAAATATTTGAATGTTTCAAATTACATTAAAAAAAAAAATGTTTGGAACCAGAGATATGATTTTTTAACGATTAAGGCCCCCATTACGACCTGGTGGTGGGTGATAAAGTGACAGTAATGCAGCCAACAGGCCGACGGTAATTACAGCCAAATTATGACCATGGCGGAAAGACTTCCAAAAGACAGCCAATGTACCACACCGACCGCCAGGGCGGAACCAACGGCCACCATGGTGGTAGCCGTGTACAGCCAGACGGAAGTCAATGTTTCGCCCACCATATTACAACAACACAATCCGCCACCTTTTCTGGGGCGGTATCAATGACATCAAAAGCCTGGCAGAAACACTGCACAGACGTGAAAGGACTCACCATTGGAGACAAAGGGAAGAGCCACTCCGCTATGGAACCCGAACTGCATGTATTTCCGATGATATTCTATGTTCTGCTTCACCATGAACACCAAAGCTGGTGAAGACCACGACGGTGAGTACAGCCGCCTAGCACACAAGACAGGGGTGGAGGAAAACGAGAGTGACACACACATGCACAACACACACCCCATACACACAACCAGATGCACAATAAAGCACGTTAATCCCCCTAAATCGGCTGAATAATTCAAGGACAAAAAGAATTGACCAAAGTGAGTGAAATAATATCAACACAGTAAAAAATAATAAGTTAGGCAATGTAACAGTGATTTACAAATGTACAGAACAGGGAACACTGACCAGTCCTCGGTTTGCGTGGGCCACATGGCCACAGGGCAAAGTCCAAACCCCACTTGTCACCTGTATCAACACGGAGAGAACACTGCAGGGGCATCAGTTGGCAAATAGGCAGGCACCTCAGGGGGAGGAGGTGGTACCTCAGCCCGGAGCGGAAACAAGACCACTGGATCTGAAGGGGGCAACATGCCCTGTGCTTGGTCCTGGGGAGTGCAAGGGCACAGTCTCTCGAGTGGGTGACTTGCCCACTGGTTCTGGAGGGGGCAACATGCCCTGTGCTTGGTCCTGGGGAGTGCAAGGCCACAGGCTCCGTGAGAGCTGCTGGTGCAGGCTCCTGGCACTTCCTGCCCGCTGGTGCGGGATCCTTGACCTTTCGGGTGGCAGATGCAGGCTCCTTCTTGCAAGGTGGGGCAGGCTTCTTGCCCTTTCGGGTGGCAGGTGCAGCCTCCCTGCCCTTCTTGCCTGCTGGACAGGCTCCTTACCCTTTTGGGTGGCAAGTGCATGCCCCTTGCCCTTCTTGCCTCCCGATGCAGGCTCCTTCTCCTTTACGCTGGCTGGAGCAGGCTCCTTCCTATTCATTAAATGTGGCCTGGATTCCTGTCCACCAGGAGTAGCTGTGAATGGAACTGGGCCCGTGGACTCGGTGGCTCAGGTGCGTGGCTGGGTTTGTGATACCCTGGCCATACGTGCAGGACGGGGGGCAGGGATAGGGAAGAGGTCAATGGTGGATAGGAAAAGTTTCTTAGGGACATTGGGCGGGAAGAGGGAGAAGGAATGAGAGTGGAGGATGAGGGAGTGGTTGTTGGAGGTGTTTGTCTGCTGTATTTGGATGCAGGTGCATGGGTTGTATGCTGTTGTGAGGTGGATGGCTGGTGGGTGTCTGAGTGCTTGCATTTGTGTAATACAGGAGGGTGGGACAGACACAGTGGGAGAGGACACAAGGGACGTGTGCATGGCTGTTGTGGAGGTGTCTGCCAGTGAGGTGTGTGTTCTCCTTGCTGAGGTGAGGATGCTGTTAGTGACCGACGATTAAGTACATGCAGCTGTGAGTAAGGACATGGCTGTGAGTGAGGTGGTGGAGGTGGAGGAGTGGGAAACAGTGGAAATAGTGGATGTTGTAGTGTCTGCAAATTAATGGTGTTTGCATGAGTGCCTGTGGGATGAAGTGTGGTGCTTGTGTTTGCCTGTGCCACTCTTGAGCATTGTCTTGTGTGAATGCTCATCTGTATGTGTGCCTTGGATGGGTTGGGGTTGAGAAGAATGGGACTGGGAAGTTTAAGTTGGAGGGGGGACGGTAGACACAGAGACAATGGCTGCCATCAGAGAGGAAGCCAGTGCCTGAATAGATCTCTGTTGGGCCACCAATCCAGTGTGAATGCCCTCCAGGAATGCATTAGATTGTTGCATCTGGGCTGCCAGCCCCTGAATGGCATTCACAATGGTTGACTGCCCTACAGAGATGGATCTCAGGAGGTCAATATCCTCCTCACTCAGGGCAGCAGGGTCACTGTGGCAGGGCCTGAGGTGCCTGGGGCGATGGAGATGCCCACCCTCCTGGGTGAGCAGGCACATGCAACTCGATGAGGGGCTGCTGGGAGGGTGGTGCTGGTACTGGGGGTGGCAGCTGTACCTGTAGCTGCGGTGGTCACAGAGGTGTCCGCCACCACCAGGGAGCTTCCATCGAAGGAGGTATCTGTGTTTCAAGTGTCCCCTCCGGTCTCCGCCGTGGTGCTCCCCTCGCCATCCGTCCCACTGGTGCCCTCAGCATCAGTGGACTCTGCCTCCTGTGTCCTATGGAATGCAGCTCCCTCCGTCGCCGGTGCCTCTGCTCCTCTGCTGGATGATGCTAATGCACATAAGGACAGGATGACAAAACACAAAAGGGGGGAGAGCGACAATAGATACACTGGGTCAATTGCTGCACCAACACCACCGTTGGTGTAAATAGCACCCTCACACACAGGGAACAGGCCTACACACTATGCATTGCACCACCACTGATATCGCTAGCCAGCAAGGTATGAGGAGGGGCACACACCGCCAACTGCAGCACACCTGGGGCCACCCAGCCCTGACCAGTAGTGTATGCTTACAAGCTAGGTAGGCAGGATTATCCCTTCAGAACCCTAGCCACCAGAGGACCTATGCTGCTATGTCAGGCCTCGCCTAGGGGCACCCACTGACACACATCCACCACCCAGATACCACCCCATCAGGTGTGAGTTGTAATGATAACCACTGTACTCACCCCCTTGTGGCTGCTGTGATGCCCTCAAGCGCCCATCCAGCTCTGGATAGGCCACCACCAGTATGCTGGGCATCAGGGGGGTCAGGGTTCAACGGGCACCCCTTCCTCATTGGGAGGCCATCCCCAGCTTGGCCCCGCCGTCTTCCGTGCCCAGCGTCTCAGGTCCGCCCACTGTTTGTGACAGTGAGTGCTCCATCTGCCATAGACCCCCAGGGTCTGCACTTCCTTGACGATGGCACACCATATACCCTTCTTTTGATGGGCGCTAACCTGCAGAGGCAATACACACAGGAAAATACTATTAGACAAACAGTCCAGCCTGTTACAAATATGGCTCACCGTACCTGTTCCCATCACTATTGGCACACACATAGCCCAGCACGAATGCTGTAAAGAGGACATCTACCAACCCCCCTTACACTAGGCCATCACACACACCACTCCATGCATTCATGCCACATGCATCGTGCCCACAGTGTACTCACCTGTTGGGCTGGAGACCCATACAACAGTCCGTATTGGGGTAGGACCCCATCCACCAGTCTCTGCAACTCCTCCGAAGTGAAGGCATCGGCCCTTTCCCCGGTCACACAGGCCATGGTAGGTTCCAGACTCAGGTCACAGCAGCACATGCAGTGTAGGTCATCTCCTATGAAAGGTCAGGTAGCAAGTGAGGAATCAGATAGAAAATGGAGGTCACGTCCGCGACGGTGCATACTGTCACCACCGACATAGATCACCATTGGCCACTGTACCCAATAGGGCCCAATTCCAACTAATGAGGAATTGCACAGTGGTTCCCGACCACCTCCCGCCACTGCGCACAACATCAGCAGAATTACCTCACTTCCACCTGTCCTTCCACACATGACAGGCGGACGCCTTTTCAGGGGGGGGCAGCACTATGGATTCATGCGGCGTCACAGGAGAAATAGGCACAAAATGGACAAATCACACTGTCCCTTTACAAGTTTACAGAGTGAAAATTCCTGTTGTGGCTCAAATGTTTAATTTATGATAGCCTCCTCACTCTTGTGTCCCTTAGATACATACTGCTGCGAACGAATAGGAGATGGAGACATACCCCGTGTACAGACCCCTGGTGGACTTGGCTACACTGGAAGACAGGCACATTATCCTCACCCATAGACTGGACAGGTCCACAATCACAGAGCTGTGTGCCCAATTGGAGCCTGACCTGATGTCTGCTATCCGTCACCCCACTGGGATCCTCCCTCTTGTGCAAGTGGTATCAGTGCTCTATTTCCTAGCAACTAGTTCTTTCCAAGTGACAATGGGCTTGGCAGCAGGAATGTCACAGCCGATGGTCTCAAACGGGATGACAAGAGTCTTGTCTGCCCTGATAAAACACATGTGCAGCTACATTGTTTTTCACCAGGTTTAGGATTTGTCCACAGTGAACGCCGAGTTTTATGCAATGGGACATTTCCCCAACATTATTGGGGCGATTGATGGAACACATATTGCATTTGTCCATCCTCACCTGGCTGAATAAACAGGTTTTCAGGAATCGTAAGAGTTTCCACTCTATGAATGTGCAGATGGTGTGCTTGGCGGACCAGTACATCTCCCACGTCAATGCTAAGTATCCTGGGTCGGTGCTTGATGCCTTTGTCCTGAGGAATAGCAGCATCCCAAATGTGATGGCACAGGGTGTGGCTAATAGATGAGCCCTGGTTCCCACCCAGTAGATGTTGGTGTATGTGTATGGTGTGGGCCATATAGGATAGTGTGTGGCTAAATGTTGTCCCTCATGAATTGCAGGTGACTCTGGTTACCCAAACCTATCATGGCTGTTGACTCCTGTGAGGAATGCTAGGACAAGGGCAGAAGAACATTACAATGAGGCACATGGTTGAACAAGAAGGATCATTGAAAGGACCTTTAGCCTCCTGAAGGCCAAGTTCCGGTGCCTCCATCTAACAGGTGGATCCCTGTGCTGCTCACCCAGGAAGGTCTGCCAGATAGTAGTGGCATGCTGCATGTTGACCAACCTGGCCCTCAGATGCCATGTCCCTTTTCTGCAGGAGGAGGAGCCTGGAGATGCCCGTGTGACAGCAGTAGATCCTGTGGACAGTGAGGATGAGGTGGCATAGGACGAGAATGAGGACAACAGAACATCAGTTATTCAACAATAATTCCAATGACACACAGGTAGGACAGTGGAACTTTACATTTCAATGCCTTTGGTTCTAATCTGTGTGGCAATGGCATGCTAATATTTCCCACTTCTACACCAACTTACTTCATTTGACTTGACATATACTCCTGATGTGATCACTACAGCCAGCTACAGGTCATTAATCTATGCTCATTCTATGTACAGTTAATTTGCAATGTTTGTACCTGTTTCAATCAATACATATTTGATATACATGACATAGTCCAAATTGATTTTTTTCAAAGGGTGTTTATTGAAGTACTAACGCCAAGGGATTGTTCCAGTCTGTTTGTAGCACAGGTGCATTATCCAAGGAGACATAGGAAGGGGAGTATTGACAGTTCAAGGTGGACAGGGTGGCTGAGTGGGACACAAGGGTGACAGTCAGCCGTTGTCCAGGATCTGGCCCATCATGTCCTGGGAATGTTGATAGGCTCCCAGGATCTTGGCGAGTGCCTCCTGGAGATTTGGTTCCCTGGGCCTGTCCTCCCACTAGCACACAGCAGTCCTCGCAGTTTCCCTGTTGGCCTGTGCCTCTGTCCCCTGAACTTTGTGCCCACTGCCACTGACCCCAGGTCCCTGATTGTCCTGGGTGCGAGGTGTGGCCTGGGGTCCCTGTAGAGGTGGACACACTGCTGATTGATGGGTCCTGGGCACAGAGGTGTGGTTACACTGGGTGGGCCTGGGTAACTGGCTATCCAGTGGTCCCTGATGGGCCAGAAGGTCATCAAGATCCTGAAGACCAGAGTTGCTGTCCTCACTGTGGGCCTCTTCAGTTGGGGGACTGGAAAGTGCTAGCACATAATCTCCGCTGACATTGGCTGGGGTATCTGTGTGAATGTAAATGATGTGTTGTGGTTAATGTGTCTGACATATTGTACTACTGTGGCTTCCTCTCTATGGTTTGATTTTCCCTGCCAGCTTTCACCTTTGTATATTAGTGTATGGTGGGATTGTTAGTTCTCTCTCCTATGCATGCTTTAGTGATGAGTGTCCATACAAGGCTGTGAGGGGTGTCCATGCATCGGTATAGAATGCAGGGCTTGGCATTGGGATGAGTGAGATGTGATTGTGGGGCAAGTGGGAAGTAGTGGAGTGATGGGGATGAGGGTGAGGGTATGTGATGGCAAGCAGGTAGAGGGGTGATAATAGTAGAGAGTTAACTTACCAGAGTCCAGTCTTCCACCAACTTCGGCCAGGCCCTCAGGATGCAGTATTGGCAAGACTTGCTCCTCCCATGCTGTGAGTTGTGGGGGAGTCGGTGGGAATACCCCTGCAGTCTGTTGTCCAATGTGGTGTTATTTTCTATGTGGTGTCCATTGTGAACGCGGCAGTATGTACTGCCTATTGTTGAATGTCCGCTGTGGGGATTCATGGGTCAGAATGTGGCGGGCGTTGTTCTGTTGCCGTAATGGTGTGGATTTTGATACCGCAACTTTATCAGTGACCTTTGGACTGGCTGATTTGTGTATGTGGCTGAATTCTGTTGGATTGGTGTTTGTGTGTCATAATATGGTGAATGGATATCCACCGCTGTGGTGGTAAGTTGGCGGCCGTCAGTGTGGCATTAAGTGGGATTTACTGCCAATGTCGTAATGAGAGCCTAAATGTAAAAAGATGCTTTCTAGTGCCTAAGAGCAAAAAGCACCAAACATGGACATCTGGTCGCGCTTGACTGGGAGAAAGTCACAGTTAGAGTCTCAGTGCAATGGAGACCCAGTCGGATACACTGAGCTGTAGGCCTTGTTCAAAATGTTGCCTTCAGTCTAAGGGCCTGATTACCAGATTGGTGGTCCTGTGACTGCCATGTTGGTGGTGGCAGTCTGACCACCAATGGTCTGGTGGAGTGGACCGTGGTATTGCAAGTATGGTGGGCACATAAACAGAAGACTGCCAGCCCCGCCAGCCTCTATAGACCGCCATGGTCACCTGGAAACACAAACAGGATGGCGGAGTCTGTGTTTCTGCCAGCGTCATTACGAGTTTGTACATCTCCAATGTGACCGTGAATGTCAAACCACCAGGGAGAAGCTGGGGGAAACAGACAGTTTAAAGTGAGATATTCACCTGCAGACAACTGCACATGTCCAGAGCCACCATGGAGCCCTTCGCAAATGTCATGCTGCTGCTCATGCTTGTCGAAAGACAATAAGATCAACGCCCCATGGATGACATCAACTCTAAGCACACACACCTACATGCATCATTAACCTTAAAAACAACTTGTAGTGCTGGCAAAAACATCATAGGGGAAATGGCACAGACAGAAGGAACACATCTCAAACCACACACACTCACTGACATACAGCAACACAGACACCTACACATTCACAATACGCACACTTTGGCCAGCACACTTGCATTGCACTGCATCACTACACAAATACATATGACTCCACAGCTCAGGCAGAGGGACACCGAAGGCTACACAGCATAGTCACACCCAGCAACAACAACACACCTATAGCACATATACAAATACAAATCGTACATTCACATTCAATTCTGGCCCCAGCTGGGTCTCTGCGATCATCTTGGGCCACCATTTCAGGTCCTCCCATCTCTTTCTGCAGTTGACCGACTGTGGCCCCCAAGGGTCGGCACCTTCTTGGTGATGGCTCTCCAAATCCCTAAATCTGTGATCAACATTATCTGGATCAATCCATGTCCACTTCCTATGTCAGAACAGCATCAGATACCTGCCTATGTCACAACTCTGAAATTCCCACATGACGTTTGATGGGCATTGACCTGCATGGATGCACAAACACAAGAAAGGAAATTATTTTCCCAGATCACATACAAAATGGCAAAGACACATATGTGTCAGTACACATTGCAATGAACAATCTGTTTAGTCCAAAATCCCAAGTGGGGCACATACCAGTCACTGAGTACATGGACAAGACTACAAGCATTTCCCAATCTGCAGACTAAACCACCACTCTGCTCAGGGATGCCATCAACTAGGTTGGTCAACTGACATCTTGTGGGATATGCCCTGGCATTCTGACAGAGATTTCAAAAGTATGGGACACAACACAACTCTTGGGCTTCCTAAGCCACCGTTACTGCAGCTTTACTATAATTTTTGCCACACATGGGCACAATCTAGCCTGTGAAGAGGAAATATATGTTGAAGTACAGGGAACAAAGTGGACATGAGGTGCCTACCAGCTTCTCTGGTGTACCATAGAGCTGTCCATAGAGGAGTAGGCCCTCCTCCACCAGCTTCTCCAGCTCATCCCGGTAGAAGGCAGTAGTACTATCACCTGTTGGACATGGCATGATTGTTCCCGGAGGCGGTACACAGCAGTTCAAGTCATGGAGGTCTTGCTGGCACCAGTGTTAGGAATTAAGTGAGGGATTATTCATAACATAGCATTCACATCTGCCACGTACACCACCGTCACTGCCGGCGGACACATCTATTGGTCCAAGACCACCACTGGCAACTTTAGCCTATGGCTGTGTCTGTCACTGTTGCAACTGCCTACCTCCATGACGAATTCCGCCGGCAGACATGGGCAGTTCTTAGTGTCCAATAGAGTAGGTCAGACATCCAACACAAAAGTATTTTATGTGGTATTTGGCTAATAATAATTGTGTCACAATTCCGAATATTGGTCTAAACAACTGATAAGTGCTGGTCTTGTCCTGTCATGTACGTCCTTCTACTTTGACAGCATTTTTATATCACAGATATCACCCCCCCCAGTCATTTAGAATTCAGGAACTTATGTCACATTCCGAGTACCATGTTGCATGGAAAAATCCATTACTGTCCAGATAGATGATTGTTGGACTTTTGATCACTTTATCACTGCTGACCAGTGCTAAAGTGCAGGTGCTCTCCCATCTAAAGTTGGTATGATTTGCTTATACCTAATTGGCATATTTAATTTACCTGTAAGTCCCTTGTACAGTGGTATCTCTATACCCAGGGCCTGTGAAGTAAATACTACTAGTGGGCCTGCAGCACTGCTTGCGCCACCCACTGAAGTAGACTTTCAAACCTGTCTCAGGCCTGCTAGTGCAGGGCCTGTGTGCACGGTTTTCTGCCACAAGGACCTGGCATCTAAATTTACTTGCCAGACCCAGAACTCCCCTTTTACTACATAAAAGTCACCCCTAAGGTACGCCCTAGCTAGCCCTATGGGCAGGGTGCCGTGTATGTAGAAGGCAGGACATGTGCCAGGTTGTGTGGCCTGTCCTGGTAGTGACAAACAGCCTAACTTGGTATCTCACTGCTGTGAGTGCTGCCTTCTCATAGGATTGCATTAGAAATGTCCTGCCTTATGTGTAAGGGGTATTGTCCGATTTATGAGGGGTAGCATAGGCATGTTTGGTGTGGTTGTAAGGGTGATAATAAATGCTGCTTACTGGTGTAGGTCACAGAGGTGCATCTGCATACTGAATAGTCTTCCTGGGCTGAGAGAAGAGAAAGGAGGGGCACATCTACCTTTGTAAAGGCTGTGCCCTGGCCTCACACAATAGGGTCGTTTACCCCCCACTGATGTTTGGAGCCTGTGCCGGAGGAGAGAGGAGGCACTCCCAGAACCAGTTGGAACTGGTTGGAACCTCCTCTCCCCATCATTGTAAAACACTGTTAAGACTGAGTATAAATACAGGGGAGCTTTCCCCACAATTTGGAGACTTTTTGAATCATCTTGGAACTGGATACAGAAGGCTGGAATAACTCACCAGGGACCACCAGGGACTGCTGCTGTGCCGACCTGTGACCTGCTGGGTCACTGTGAAGGACTTGCCACTTGCTGCACCCTCTTTGTGCTGGCCTGTTGCTGGGCCCCTCCACCTGTGGGCCTTTGTCCAAAACATTGTCCCCCAGGAGCAGGGTGCTGTGGCCCCTTACCCCTGAATCTATTTTTAACACAAGGAGTGCTTCATCTGCTCTGTGTTCAGCGCTTTGGAAAAGTGCTCTCCAGCTGTGTTGTGCCTGAAATTCATTGTCACGACAAGGGCTTAATTTAATGCCCCAGCACTTTGAAAAGCGCGTTGTGGTGCCTGAGGATCACCGCCGCAGCCGGGGAAGCTGTTCCACTCAAACGCGAGTGAAGCATGCTTCACGGTGCACCCGGGGCATGAAGGAAACCTTTCTTCAGAGGACCGAAGCAAGCGTGCTCCTATTGGAGCCCTTGGGCGAGGTCCGCTCTGTAGAGCACCCACAGGACACCGGAAGGCCCTGATTCGGGCCACGAATGTCACCAGAGGCAGGAACGAGAGGAGGATGCCTCTCCTTCATCTGCTGAGCCCCGGAGGGCTCTTTGTTGATCTGCAGGTGGGGCGGCACCCTCACCGGAAGCCCGCCCGTGCCGCAGACCCCTTGTTGGCCGCTCGCGGGCCGGTGCCAGTGTTGTGGCCCCCCCTCAACTCGGAGGGCCAGTTTAGGCCCGAGGGGACCCAAAGCAGTCACAGGCCCCATCTTCAGAGGGGATGCGTGGCACCCCATACACTATCTTGAGGACTTTGGCCTCCCCTTGTGAGGGCCGGTTGAGGCCTGGACGGGCCCCCAGTGATCACAGGCCCCTGGAGTAGCCTGTCCACAGCACAGAGGAGGTGCGTGCCAGCCCCTCTGCCTCCAAAGATACCAGAGGCCCCTGTTTGGTGCAAAGGAGCGCCAGGAGCCCCATTTTTCGTTTCCCAGGCACTGGAGGTGCCTTTATCACCAGAACAGGTACTTCCTAAAGGAACCATATATATTTCTAAGTTCTTGCTACAGACTTTGTTGTTACATATTTTGCCTACCTGATTATGATGTTTTATATATGTATGCAAATGTTCCTATTATGGGCATTCTATACTAATATGTTTTTATGACTTGCCATATGGTTTATAATGTTCCTACTATGGGTATTTATGATATTCTATAACAAGTGCTTCAGTGTAATAACATGTTTCCTGACCACTGCTTATGTTGCAGAATACTGAGTAACCTGTGTGTTATATGTGACTACTGCTAGTTTGCAGAGTAACTAATGTGTAACGTTCTGACAACTGCTAAGGTAGCAGAATAGTACTGATATGTGATGTTTGGACTAATAATTGCGTTGTGTACAATACAGTATATTTTCATATACCTTGGTGTTATGTTTCCTTTGTGGTGGGGATAGTGCGTCAAGTGTGTTGTGTGTTTTGTACAAACGCTCTACACATTGCCTCTGGGACAGGCCTGACTGCTCGTGCCAAGCTACCAAGGGGGTGAGCAAGGGTTATCTTGGACATTTAACTCCCTTGCCCTGACTAGAGTGGGTGGGTTCTGCCTGGCTGAGGTGCATACCCTACTCAACCAGAAACCCAATTTCTAACATTAGTGGCAGCGGTGAGCTTGCACAATAACATTGTGACTCCTTATTTCACTACAAGTATTGCGTTTAGACCATCACATGTATTACTTCTCTTAACTTTCTCTCTTTGGCCATTTTTCCTGTTTTCAGTTCTCACACTTGGGTATTTGGATTGTCACACTTTTGTTTATTGTACCTTTTAAAAAATGGGGCTTACCTTTGATTTAGAGGACCTGCCGTTTTACACACAGGAGGAATTAAAGGTGTTCTGTAGAGAGAAAGGGCTGCCTGTAGAAGGGGACCTCAGGAGATCTCTGAATTTCTTTGAAAGGCTTGTGACATATACCCGGGGAGGAGTGTGCTGAGGGGGTACCTAGAGGATCCTGAGTGTAGCAAGGGTTCCCAATGGGAGGGCTCCCAGACCTCATCCCTAGAGAGTGGTGGAGATACTGATCAGGAGGGTAAGAATGACCGGGCGGGGACGCCAGTTGACAGGGAAGGCGCCTGTGATAGGGAGTCCCTTGCTGTGTCCAGTATAAGAAGCAGGGCTACCTCTCATTCCTTGATGAGCTAAGAGATAGGCGGGAAGAGAGGGACCTAAAGTTGCAGTTAGCGCACCTAGCTGTTGAGGAGAGAAGGGCTGGGTGGAGAAGGCTTTAGTACAGGAGGGGATGGCAGAGGCAGAGAGGGCCTTTGCCAGAGAAAGACTTGCTCTAGAGCGAAGTCTGAAGGTTCTGTACTCACCATGGCTGCAGGTGGAGTCCCTGCATGATGGTACACATGTTGCCTTAGTTCCCCTGCAAAACAAAGAACACGTCTATCAGAACAGGAAGAACTTCCATTATTCAATATCTAAGATGTTTGTTTGGCAGACCTCTGCATTTCACAGTTCCGTGCCCATTATCCGGGTACAGTCCATGAATTTTTCATCATGCGGAACAGCTCAATTCCAAATCTGCTTATGTCACACCTGTACTCAGATAGGACCTGGCTGATTGGTAAGTAATATATGTCATGTGTGTTTGTATCAAATGTGTGCTACAGAAATAACAATGAGAAGGACTAATTGTTGCACATGTGTCCCATTCCATAACAGAGGACACTGAATACTCAAACCATCCATGGTTGTTGACACCTGTAAGGAAACCAACTATGCCAGGGGAAGTCCACTTCAAAGATGCCCATGGAAGAACATGTAGTATAATGTAGCAGGCTTTTGGCTCCTGAAAGCCAGATTTAGAAGCATAGACAAGATTGGTGGAGCCCTCCTCGACTCAGCTCAAAAAGTATGTATGAGAACAGTGGCCTGCTGCATGCGCCACAACATTGCACTGAGGAGGACCATCCCATATATACCAGTTGAGATGAAGCTAGCAGTGCCACCTGGTGAGAATCCTGAAATGCCAAGTGAGGATGACAGTGAGGAGGAGGAAGGTGAAAATTTGAAGACTTTGCTTGATTGTAAGTGGGCGGTAACATGTGATTTCGGGGATTGTATGGCAAATTGTAGTTGACATGGATGTTGTGACTAGGGCATGTTTTTCACAACAGACAGGGGATCTCACATCATGCAGTCTATAGCCAAGGTGTGATTGCAAATTCAGACTGAAAATAAGCTAACACCATCATTATCTTCTTTATCTTCTTTATTTGTGTCACGGTAATGGCAATGTGAATGGATCTACTGAAGTCTAACATGCGGGTATGGTCATATGTATGTATTTTTTCTGCCTGAACTCCTGGCATTGTGTTTCATTCAGGTCTCTTCACCATGCCATCCTCATGTGGGTATTTCAGAGTTGTGTCATTGTTGCTATCCTGATATATGAAGTGGACATAGATTGATCCAGGTAATGTTGGTCACAGATTTGGGATGTATAAGTCCTTTGTCAAAAGCATTTAGGAGAGTGGGTGTGTGGAATTCTGAAGTACACATTGCATTTGTTTGAAGTGGTGGGTTGATCCAATTGTCTCATGTGTGTGATCATATGGTCTTCATACATGTTGTCATCCAGTGCAGTTTGTGCATTCTTCAATCACATTATGTTGACAATGATCCTGTATGATATGCATGTTACTGTGTTTCCATATTGCAGGCCACAGTACCTGTGCAACAACACTGGCATAGGTTTGTATCATAACATCAGATGCTTGTTCATTGCAATAGGATGGACCTATGGTTAGGGACTGTTGTACTGCTGTCTGTCTGTCTCATATTGTATGTCAGGTTGGTAGACCTGGTTTTGGTATGTGATAAGACTCAAGCTGGTGACAACATCCACTAATCTGTTAGCCTACTCTACAGGACAAGCTTATCACCCGGGGGTGTCAAGGCGCTGGCTGGGGGTGGCGGATCAGTAGAAGAGCCAGGACTTGCAGTCCTTCATGAACTGAGCTAGCGATGGGGACTGCCTGAGGTGGAGTGGCATCGTGTTCCAGGTCTGCGCAGTGAGTGAAGAGAAGGATCTTCATCCAGCCGTGTTCTTCCGTATCCTGAGGATGATAGCGAGAGCCAGTTGCACTGAGCGGAGTTGCCTGGAGGGGGAGTTGAAGGAGAGGTAGTGGTTGATGTAGGCAGGTCTGACATTGTGGACGGCCTGGTACGCATGGGTCAGGAGTTTCAAGGTGATGGGCTTGTGGATGGGGAGCCAGTGTAGGTCTCTCAGGTGAGCGGTTATGTGGCTGTGACGGGGGATGTCCAGGATCGAGTTTACTGCTGACGAGTACCAGGGTGACTGTTCTTCAAGCTACAAGGAGTCATCACTGGTGAAAGTGGCGGGGCCCAGGATGAGGATCTCCATCTTGTCCGAGTTGAGCTTGAGGCAGCAGTCCCTTATCCAGCTGGCGAGTGCCTTTCTTCCATTGTGAAGGGTATTTTTGGCTGTTTATGATCCATCGGTGAGGGAGAGAATGAGCTCTGTGTTTTTGGCATATGAGACGATGTTGAGCCCATGGTGTCTGACTATCTCGGCGAGTGGGGTCACGTAGATGTTGAAAAGGGTGGGGCTCAGGAAGGAGCCCTGGGTAGCTCTGCATCTGGTTTCCATTGGTTTTGAGGTGAAAGGTGGGAGCCTGACTCTCTGGGTTCAGCCAGTGAGGAAGGAGCGGATCCATTCCAGGGCTTTGCAGCGGATGCGGGCATTGTGTAGTCTGGTGCAGAGGGTGTTGTGGGAGATGGTGTCGAAGGTGGCGGAGAGGACAAGGAAGATGAGGGCAGCTGTTTTGCCGCAGTCCAGTAGGGTGCAGATGTCATCCATGGCTGCTAGGATTGCAGATTCAGGGCTGTAGTTGCTCCTGAATCTGGTTTGGGAGGGGTCGAGTATGTGGTTGGCTTGTATGAACTCAGTGAGCTGTGAGTTAATCACTTTTTTGATTACTTTGTCTGGAAATGGAAGCAGTGAGATTAGTCTACAGTTTTTCAGCTTCATAGGGTGTACAGAAGGTTTCTTCAGGAGAGACTTTATCTCCACGTGTTTCAAGGCATCTGGAAATGTGGCTGTTTCGATGAAGCGGTTAATAGTACGACATAGCTTGGGACCGATGATGGCACTGGCATGACTAAAGATGTGGTGGAGGCATGGGTTTGACG
The DNA here is from genome assembly GCF_031143425.1 of Pleurodeles waltl. Classification (NCBI taxonomy): domain Eukaryota; kingdom Metazoa; phylum Chordata; class Amphibia; order Caudata; family Salamandridae; genus Pleurodeles; species Pleurodeles waltl. Next base: position 504,075,526 of record NC_090445.1, read on the forward strand.
GTGCACCAGAGTGGGTGGTATTAATGAGCTTGAGGGTGTCTTCCAGGGTGAGAAGGGTCCAGTGTTGCATGATCGGTTGTGATAAGCCTCTGTGGTGGTGCTGGTGGACGGGTGGAGGGTCTTTGCTTGTGAATCCTTCCTGAAGATGTCTTGAATTTTCTGGTGGAAGAAGGTGGCAAAGCTGTTGTAGAGGTCCTGGGACGGTTTACTGTCTGTGGTGTCCATTTCGGGTTTTGTGAATTCCTTGACTATGGTGAAAAGTTCCTTGCTGTTGTGTGCTTTGGAGTTGATTCTCTCCTGAATGGCTGATTTTCTAGTCAATCTTATGAGCTGGTGGTGTGATGTGACAGCATCTTAGAAGGCTTTGTGGTCTATTGAGCTCTTACTGTTTCTCCACTTTCTCTTGGGTCGTCTGCATGCGCTCTTTGATTTTTGGAGGTGGGGGGAGAACCAGCTGCTTCTCCTGTGGAGTTGATTACCGGCCAGTTTCCCTAGGGGGGGCTAGGGTGTTGGTGCAGTTGTTGATGCATTTGTGGAGGATGTGGGCCAAGGCATTGGTGGCCATGGTGTCTGGAGGTGGGGAGTGGCAGAATGTTGTGGTCAGTTGAGCTTCAGTGACCTTGGTCCAGTTCCTGCATGGGGGCAGGGGACGTGGTACTGTTCAACCATTGTGGTGAAGGAAAAGTGGACGCAGTGGTGGTTGGTCCAGTGTAGTTTGGAGATATGTGAAAAGAAGATGTGGTTTCTGATTGAGAAGACAGTGTCGAGGGTGTGTCTTGCTGAGTGCATGGGGAGGTTGACCAGTGGCTTGAGTCCTAACATGGTGAGGTTCTCCATGAGGGTAGAGGTGTTCAGGTCACTGTGGTTGTCAAGGTGAAAGTTAAGGTCACCAAGAAGCATGTAGTCTATTGAGGGAAGGGCATTGGGAGCGATGAAGACAGCCAGTGCTTCATAGAAGGGTGGGGGAGATCCGAATAGAGTTTATAGATGAGCATTGTGCGGAGGGTGGTGCTTGGATAAGTCTAGATCTGAAAGTGAGGGTGTTGGTATTGGGGGTCGGGACCTCAACACTGGTTGAGAGGCAGAGACATTTTTTATGGATGATAGCGACACCTCCTCCTGGTCGGTTGATGCGGTCTTGATGTATGATCTTGCAGCCATCGGGGATGGCAGTGGCGATGTGCAGAGCAGAGGAGGTGGTGATCCAGGTCTCTGTGAAGAAGGCGCCATCGCAAGTGATGGAGTCGAGGAGGTCCCAAACTTCTATTATGTGGTTTGTGAGGGAGCGAGTGTTGAGTGGTATATATCTGAGGTGTCCGGGAGGTCCAGCGGAGGTGGATTTAGGGTGCAAGGACAATTGAAGGTGCAGTGTGGCAGGAGAACAGGCCTTGAATGTTCTTAGGTGAGGTGCGGTGGCAGGTGGTTGAGCCTCCAGTGTTCAGGGCATGCAGGGTACTGGAGTCATATCAGTGGATGGAACAGGAACCATGGTCCATGGTGCTAAGTGTGTTTCAGGTGCGGAAGGGAAAAGACGGGATTGCCTTTGACATGCCGTCAGTGCACCCCTTTGGGCTTCACCAAGAAAAGGACTTTGCCTTGCTTCTCCAGCTCCAGGAGTGGACTGCATGTAAGCTACAGATACAAAGGGAACACCCAGAGTAACCTCCATCAAGTCCTGTGAGAAGAGCCCAACTGACCAGCATCCAGTGGCTTTTTGAGGATTCTGACCAGGTGCATTCTTGGAACTGTAGTACCAGCTTCCAAGGAGCAACTCAGAGCTTCTGGAACATTGGAATGAGCTTGTGTACACGTCAAGGTCCCAAAAAGTACTTCTGGAAGCAACTTTGTAATAAAGCACCATAAGGTGACTGACCCGTCAGCGAGAGTATAGCCTGCTACGTTGAACCGTGGCCCGGCCTGAATTTCATGTTCATCCAACTGAGACTCCAGGAGCTTTTCCCCAACAATGAGTCTTCCAGGAGTTAACCGGGACCTCGCGCTGAGCCAAGCTGACGCATGGCATTGCAAGTCGGCCTGAAGAGTAGCCTTGCCCAACAACAAGAGAAAAGGTTCCAGAAAAGTTTCTAAGTGTGAAAGTAAAACTTTCGCTGAGGCCTCCAGCTCAGTTTATCTGAGCACGGCTCCATCGCAGTCAGTTTCAACTATTGACTTTGCCGCAGTCAAGCATGACCAGATGTCTCCGGTTGGCCCTTTTTGTTTTTAGGCAATAGAAAGCATTTTTTGTTTTGCCTTTTAATCCTTACAAATTTATATCTCTGGTTTCCTACATTTGATATTTGTCATTTTGGTGTCATTTGAAAGATAAAAATATTTCCTATTTGCATACATTGGTGTTGGATTTTTATTGTGTGTGGTGTTCTACTTACTTACTGTTTTGTTGAGGTTAAATACTTTACACACTTGTCTCCTAAGTGAAACCTAACTGCTCTTGGCCCAGATACCAAGGCTTGAGCAAGGATTAATTTAATGAGACATTGACTGTACATTATAGAGGATTGTGACCTATTCCTAAGTATAAATACCTACTTGTCCTTATCAATAATCCACTTTCCCACAGTCAATGTTACATTTATTATAACTAGTACAAAGAAAGAGTTTTACCAAAAGCAGCCCTGTAGTGCCCATTACTGATTGTTCATCATCTGGCAGCCTGGGCCACGCTACCTTAATGAGGTGTGAAGTGGTCTGGGGTGAAACAAAAGAAGCATCTGGAGGGAGGGGAATTGTTGTAGCAAATGGCATGTAGTGAATACTAGTTTGTTTTAATGGGAAACAGGAGTTAGCTTAGCCTTTGGCTTGCAGGCTCGTGCCTCCTATCACCTAGTGACAAAGATAAACAAATTGTAGGTGTTCACATTAGGTTCTTTCCCTCTTCACACCTTTGAGGGAATTGTTTACATAAATTGCAGTCTCAAGGATATCTTGCTATCTATTGTTTGGGAACAGACATGTGTCAGGGGTCCGAGCAGATCTCTCCAAATGCACCTCACTTAAACAGCTAGTCAGAGGGATTCCAACCAGATGCCATTGCTGCTATCGATGCTGCACGTCGCCTTGGCGCTGACCCAGTATTCGTGTTCCTGCGGAGTCTGAGCTAGAAACCTCATTCCAAGGTAACAAGGGTTGGGGGCTCTTTTCATGGACATGACATTGGCAGATTAGGTTTAACACACCTAGCTCTCTTTTAGGTTAGAGATTACCTACATGACATTAGGGTATTAGGACATATTTTACATTTTATGTCATTTCATGACATTGCAGGATGGTGGGGGCCTTTGTATTAATGACTCTTGTCTTTACTATTCTGTTTCTTGCATAATTCATTTTTCTAATCATTGCAGCCCATGCAACTTATCATAGATTGCAGTTTTATTAAATAAAACCTATTGAAACCTTACTGCATCGTCGTCAATGCCTCTGTTTGATTGAGTCATGTTGTTAATATGATAAAGGGGTACTCTCTGTTTAACCACGACACTCCCTGAGATGTTACACTCTTGAGTCCATCCATATAGGCTGCCACAAATCACTTTTTACTGTGTGGGTTTCTGGTGAGGTGCTGCTTGTGAGCCAGGAGGGTTGCGACAACGGTTACAACTTGTTGTAGGACAGGCATAGTCGCCTACAAACACAAGTACTGTCATCCTCAAACCAACAGTCTTGCCTAGAGCAAGACCTCTTCTCCCAGCCAAATGGGAGCCCCAGTAATTGGATTAGGACATAGGCTGAATGGTGTGTGTTCTTGGATTTTTGAAGAATGTTGCTTTCTGGGACAGATTTTTGCCACAATTTGCTGGAAGTGGTCACCCCAGAGGGTGGCAATCTGCACCCCATTAGATATGGGTGCCCCCTGCTTGCCAACCCAGGAGCAAGTATAAATATGGAAGAGCTTCCCAGCAACTCATATCCCTGCTGGAAGAAAATCAGAAGAAGATGGACTGCCCTGCTGAATCTGCAGGACTGCACCCACAAGGACTGCACCACCTCTACTCTCTGGGCTTCACCGCAAGATTGACTTTGCCTTGCTTCTAAAGATCCAGAAGTGCACGCCCTGAAAACATCATGTACAAAGGAGCTGCCAAGAGTTCCCTGCATTAAGTCCTGAAAGAAGAGCCAAGCTGACCAGCATCCAGTGGCCTTTTGAGGATTCTGACTAGGTGCATGATCGGAATTGCAGTTTGAACTCCCAAGGACCAACTCAAAGTTTCTGGAACCTTGGATCAAGTATGTGGACACTGCAATACCCCAAAAAGGACTTCTGGAAGAAGATGTAGATGTTTGGAGAAGTTTAGACTAACTGTGTAAAATAGCTCCATAAGGTGACCGACCCATCAATGAGAGTCAAGCCAGCAACACCATACCACGACCCAGCTTGGATTTCAGGTTCGTCCTGCTGAAGTGCCACAGCTTTTCCCCATCTACAAGACTTTGATAAGTTGACCAGGATCTTACGCTGAACCAAGCTGACTATGGTGCACCACAATCTGGCCTGAAGAGGAGCCTTGAGCGACAATAAGAGAAAAAGCTCCAGAAGAAAGACTAAGGGCCACATTACGACTTTGGTGGTCGGACTTCCACACCCCCATAGTGGCGGCTGCCAAAAGACCGCCATGTTGGTTACACCTTACACAGCCAGGACTACCAAAACCCAACCAAAAAAAAGCAACACTGCCAGTATGTTGGAGGGTGGGAAATAGTTGGTCTGACCACAAGCAACAACAGCCTATCAACCAACCACAGATCCTATTACAAGTTCACAACTGCCACCACAGTAATACACAACACCACATTAGACGATTTTTTTTATAACAACACATCTGACACACATTCACACTCCAACTCACCTACAAACCCCACTATAAAACACACCCCTTCACACACCATAATACATTGCAACTCCTACGCAAGGCACACCATCCAGAGCCCCCCCAAAAATAATATTTCCAATTTAATTACCACCCCTCCATCTCTCACTGAGCAAATATCCCCATCACACCCATTTGCACCCCTCCACTCCATTTACTATCCATCACCTTTTCAATTCCCAGCACCTCTGTTTATCATTGTTTATTGCATTTCACCACCATGGCACTCCAGAAAAATTCCTGTTTCACAAAAGATGAGGTAAGTGTCATGGTGGATGAAATCATTAGAGCATAGCCACATCTATTTAAAGCCCAAGTCCAGCACACTACTATCACAAGGAAAATGGAAATGTGGCAAAGGACAGTTGACAGAGTGAATTCGGTAGGCCCCACACGCACACAAGCGACATCAGGAAGAGGTGGAACGACCTCAGGAGCAAGGCATGTTCCATGGCATCCAGGCACCAGCTGCATTTCCAGAAGACTGGTGGTGGCACTCCACCTCCTCCCTTACAATTCACATACAGGCAGGAGAAGGTCTGGGCTATCCTGCACGCTGAGGGCTTTAAAGGAATACCTGGGGGAGAGTAGTCGGGTAAGTCACAATGATGAAAATGGCATCAAAATGTAGTAGCATGCACACTCCCTGCTCACCTTTTGTCACCATCACTGTCGCCTTACTCAACATTGCAGTGTCCACCTGCCCACAAAACCCTGTCTGGCCTCCAATATATGAACTATACTCACCTGGGGGAACTACATCTCTGTATAGTTGGTGTAGTGCAGGGATTGACAGCACTACAAATCCCAGCAGGCACTGTTCCACCATTACTTAAACCAGAACAGTGTAGCCTACTCTAATTTAACATTTAGTACAAACTCCAAATTGATGTGTACTCACCTGAGAGGATGGCATCTGTATAATCTGCATGTAGGACAGGCAGTGGCAGGAATGCTAAAGCCAGGAAGCCCTGCTATTCTCACTCTACTCAGCCACAACACTGTCCTCTGCTACTATGACCGTTTTCCCTCTTCTCAACCTTTAAACTGTACTCACCTGAGAGGATGGCATCTGTATAGTCTGTGTGTAGGACAGACACTGACAGCAATGCTAAGCCAAGAGGTGCCATATACCCAATGCCAAACATCAGCCCACTGTGCATCTGTTCACCTATCTCGGTATGTGAACTTGCAATGGAACTTTACTCACCTGAGAGGATGACCCATGTATATTGTGTGTACATCTTGAAGTAACATGACCATATAACCAAGGAGGACAAGATACAGATCATGGTACAGTCCATGATGTGGCTAACCACCTAGATCCATCTTGAGCAGCTATGCCAAGATGCCAAAAATGTGGATAGGAAGGACAGCCCAACCTGTGTGCCAAACTAATTAAAGACATATCAAAGGCACCAAAATGCATAATCTGAATAGTATTGGCAGCAGACATATTCCCAAAACACTGACCACATGATGACAACTATCACATATACAACACAGTTCTGTATCTGCCTTCATGACAGTCAACTAGGTCTTAAGATGACCTAAACCGCATCCTGCCCAGTCACTGTTTTCCATGCACTGCTGGCAAGATATAAGTCTATGTTGACTGAAATCGAATAGGTATGTTACCCGAATGTCAGGTCGACTCAGTTTATAGCATGTGTGGCGGTCACATAAGGAAAATTAGCAAACCCAATTTATTAATGGCCTTAGTCAAATGTCACTGTTTACTATTGGAGGGAGATGTCTCTCACATGAACATGTTTACCTGCCACTCAGAAAACAGAGCCCACTCAAGATACTGCCACTACCCCCATGGGTGAAGCCCTCAGAGAGACCCCTACCCAGCACTGTGTTTCATGCCCTCCTGCCTGCCTCCCAGCTGAGCGACCCCTTCCATCTCCCTCCCCTTCTTAATGGCGGCCACTGTATGGTGAAAGGAGCTACTTCCCTGACCTCTGGTCGGCAGTCGCATTGCTCCCCTGCATAGCTCCACCTGTTGTTGCTGGTGCCCTTCACCGTCTGAGCCTGCCTGACTCATTGTGTTTGAGGCCCTCCTCCACCTGCAGGCTCCCGCCTGTGCCTCAACCGTGGTGGCCTAGCGGTTGCCTTCGTTTCTCTCCCTGCTCCCATTTCTGTGCCCTCTTTCTGCCTTTTTGCTGTGTTGCCTTTCTTTGTGTTTGTTTAAACACTTTTCAGTTTTTCCATTTTTTCCTCTGTTCTCCGATCTCCACCCCTCCCCTGCCACTGCTGCCCCTGTAGCCCCATCCCCTCCGAGCTCGGTGTTTCCCACCCTCCCAACTGAGCGACCCCTCTCATCTCCCCCTCCTTCTCCCCTTTTTGGCTGCCAGGGACTGACCAATCAGAAAAAGGCACAACAGTTCTCATTTTGGTTACTTTTAGAAAAAGTTCTAAAATTCTCTCTGTACTACTTATAATAGATCCAAGCTTGGCAAGTTGCTGGATTTATTCTAACTTTTAATTTGATACCAAACTTGATGGATGTAGCTCTTTTCTAGTGGAGATTAGACTTTACTAATTTTCAATTAAGCCCCCCAGTATTAGGCTGTAGAGTTAATACTCTACCGTGGGGAAAAAACAAATTTGTCTGTTTTTCCCTTACCAGGTCTTATAAAATATCTTTTATACATTCTCTGCTTATAGTTACACTGCACTCAACCCTTGGGGACACTTAAGACAGACCTCAGGGTGACATATGTAAAAGTGAGGTAGTTTGAGACTTTGGGAGTACTTTTAATTCTAAAGTCGAATTGTGGGTTAACTTTAATATAAAAGCAGCCAGCAAGGCAGGCCTGGTTTTACATGATACCAGAGACTACAGCAGGGCACCCAGGAGTGCCCTAAATACACTGAGGTCCCTAAACCTACATGCCCTACCAGTTACTTGGCACTTAAAGGTATGCCTAATTTACATGGATCTAGGGGTCATGTTTAGCACAAGTGGATCATGGGTCTACCATGTTGCTCATAGTAGGCTAAAGTTTACTAGGGCAATGGGCTCTTTGTTGAATCTTCTGCTGCCCAAGGGAAAACATCTTATGCAAATATATTCTTCCCAGTGTGTTCCAAAATCAACATGTGGGTCAGGAATCAGGGGCCTAGTGGAGCCAACAAACCTCCAGAGGGAGGAGAATTGCTGTTGTTGGAGAATGCTCTCCACGTTTCCTACCTCCTCCAGCTTTATATGCCATAATGAACTTGGTCTGAGTTATTTGTGTTACTTCATTTGCAGTAGGCTGGTACTATTATGGGATCTGACAAATAAGTCTTAACCAGAGAGATAATTCCTGACTGCCTGGCTTGCAATAGGGACCCTCCCATACCCTGGCTAGCATACGTCAGACAGTCCCTGGAGGCAATTGGTTTGGGTTATCTTTTTCTTCATGGTACATTATCGGTTCCTAGTGGCAGCCAACGTGTCCAAGGATAATTGCTGGAGTATGCTAAAGCAGAGAGGGTGCAGATAAAGGCAGTAAAATCCACTGTAAAAATGTATTTATGTTTTCACCTGAGCGATGTTCCCAATAATTATTTATAGAATACCAACAGGAGCTGGCCCAGATTTGTATTATTTAGCTTCCGGGCAGGAATAATGAAATACATTCTTTGTTTGCGGTCTGGATTTTGTTATGTTGGCTCTCACTGTACCAATGAGGCTGCTGGATTTGGGTGGTACCATCACCTGAATTGAGTTCAATCCCACACCATGTGACAACTGTCAGCCTAATCCATTTCCTGCCAGTCCAGCAGCGCTGCATCTCTGCCCAAGAGCAGGGACAATTTGTGGCAAATGGGTACATGACAAGGTGACCTCTGATGGAAATTGTGGTGGATCAGATCTCAGCCTTTTCTCTCAGTAACCTTGCCCTCACACATGCAAAGACAAACAGAGGCAGAAAATTGTTCAATAAGATTTATTGAATCAGCTGTGTCTTAGATAAAATGGCATGAAATGCATTAATTGGAATGCTGAAACATACTAGAAGCAAAATGGTGACAAGAAAAGTGAAACACAGAAAAATTACCAGTGTACTGTCACTAAGCACAACATATGCAATTTCTATATAAGCTATGTTAGAGCACAGCACGATAAGCACTAATCCACCCTTCAGGATTCCCACTCTGGGAGGACATTATCCCCTGTACCTGATTATGACAGTAGTGAAGACACCTGTTATCTATGGAGACACCATCCCATGTGGGCCAGAGAACCAGTGGTCTAATTGAGCAGCTGTAATTAAGTCAGACAGCATGCGGTCATAGGGGGTCATTCTGACCTCGGCGGTAAAAGGCGCCTACCGCCGGTCAGAAATCCTCCATAATCCCGCCGCGGTCGCGGAAACCCGCCACGGTCATTCTGACCCGCAGAAGGCAAACCTCCGAAAATCCGACCGCCACAACAGACCGCCAGACCAGCGGTCGGCGGAAAGGTGGAGGTGACCAAACCTCCACCGCCACGCCACCAGAAATACGCCCATCCCATTACGACCCACGAATCCACGCGGCGGTCATTCAAACGCGGTATTCCATTGGCGGGACACACCGGCGCGGTCAGAATACCCACCAACGAACAAAACTCACCCACATTGGACGATTTGAATCCCACACACCTGATACACATACACACACCACTCCCACACACACAATACAATATAAAACACCCACCCACATCACCCACAAACCCCTACGCTTACAAAATCGTAAAGAAGGCAAGAGCGAGACACCAGCATCCAAAACATAACAGCCACAGCCACTCAACACCATCACCCACACACTATCCACACACAAAACAACACACACCACCACACTCAACTCACTTAAATACACATACTCCACCCCACACATCATACACACCACCCCATGGCACCCCAAAGACAACCCCGCTTCACAGACGAAGAACTCAGGGTTATGGTGGAGGAAATCGTTCGTGTAGAGCCCCAGCTGTTCGGCACACAGGTCCAATACACCAGCATTGCCCGGAGGACGGAGCTATGGCAGAGGATTGTCGACAGGGTGAACGCAGTGGGACAGCACCCCAGAAATCGGGAAGACATCAGGAAGCGATGGAACGACCTACGGGGGAAGGTGCGTTCCATGGTATCCAGGCACAACATCGCCGTGCAGAAGACTGGCGGAGGACCCCCACCTCAACCCCCACAATTCACATCATGGGAGGAGGAAGTCTTGAACATCCTGCATCCTGACGGCCTCGCAGGAGTCGGCGGAGGAATGGATACTGGTAAGTTGAAGCTTCAATACTGCTTCCCCCCCACCTGCATGCCAAATCAGACCCCAACCCTCACCCCCATCCTCGAACCCCACCCTCACCCCCACCCCCATCCTCACCCCCACCCTCACCCCCACCACCATCCTCACCCCCACCCTCACCCCCACCACCATCCTCACCCCCACCACCATCCTCACCCCCACCCCCAGCACACCTATTCCCCGCCAATGTCTCACCATCACAACCCACACATCCCAAAACCTAGGCCTGCATGCGTCCACTAAGCATGGACACCCATCACCAAAGCATGCCCAATGCATATACACATCCCCCCCACAAGCCACCCTCACCAAAGCCCCCACACACGAATGCCAGCACTTGGGGACACGGGAACCCACAGATACACCCATATGCCACTCATTGAAACTATAACCATACCTCTATACCCCTGCAGGACCCGACCGTCAACACACCGCGGCGGAGGGGCCAGAATTATCCCCACCCCCCACCCAAGAGGCCGTCAGCGATGACAGCAGCTCTGTCGATCTGGACACCGATGACCAGCCCGGACCATCGGGGACCTCTGGACAGTCGGTTCCCCTCACACAGGCACAGGCCACTATAGACCCTAACCCCTCTGGGAACACCAGCACAGCTCCCACCCAGCGGGCCCATGCCTCTGTCTCCAGGGCGCGTCAATCTGCGGTGTGTCTACCACTACAGGGCACCCAGGATAACCCACCACCCCAACAACAACAGGGACCTGGGGGCAGTGGTAGTGGGCACACCGGCCAGGGGGCAGAGGCCCAAGGAAACAGGGCAACTCGGCGGGCAGCTGTGCGACAGGGGGGGGAGGAGAGGCCCAGGGAACCCACTCTCCACGAGGTCCTCACCACCATCATGGGAGCATACAACCGCTCCCAGGAGACGATGGCGACGGTACTGGCCCGGTTCCAGGAGATCCAGGTGCTGCAGGAGGAACACTATCGGGGGTACAGGGAGGACATCCGAGCCATCAACACCACCCTGGTTACCATGGTAGGGCTGCTGCAGGACCTCGTAAACAGCAGGGCGGACACTGAACAACACCCAAGGGCCCCTGCCACTAGCCGGGACCAAGAACAGCCATCCACCTCCGCCGACGCTAGTGGACAGGAGGCCCCCGCACAGCAGCAGCCCACCAGACCCCCACCTCCTGCAGGAGAAGAACCACCCCGCAAGAGGGCCCTGAGATCTCGCAAGACAGAGTAGGATGTCAAGACCCCCGCCAGCAATGGATACCACCTGATGTCATCCCACTGTCCCACATTGTCACCCTGTCCATCCTCGAACTGCCCATGCTCCATCTCTCCACAGGCCTCTGGACAATGCACCTGTGTGACTGTTACTCTGGACTCTGCCATGGACATTCCTTCACCATAGCCCCCACCCACTTGAAACCACCCATCCCATTTTGAGCACTTCAATAAACACCTATTTTGCACCAAAATATCAGGAGTCTGGCTGTGATTTCAATAGATTGTAATTGACATGACAGTGCAAATATGTCCTTGTACATGGTGAAGTCAACAAACAGCTGCCACAAAGCTGTAGTCCATGGGGAAACGAAGCACAGGACTCGTACTGGGGACCCCAGATCTGAAATAGGGAGGGAAAAGCCAAAACTCAGTCATCATACACTGGGGCAAATAGACAGGCAGCAGAGATGCTGCAGAGTAGTTAACTTTTACTAAATTATCTTCGAAATGTTACCTGTGTCCTATTGGAAGTACTGTTCAATGATTCTGTCCCTGTTGTCTGTTTCAGCCCCGTCGTCTTCCTCCTCGTCACTCTCCTCAGGTTCCACCGCTGCCACAACTCCACCGTCTCGACCATCCTCCTGCAGGAAAGGCACCTGGCGTCGCAAAGCCAGGTTGTGAAGCATGCAGCAGGCCACGATGATGTGACACACCTTCTTAGGTGAGTACATTAGGGATCCACCGGTCATATGCAGGCAGCGAAACCTGGCCTTTAGGAGGCCAAAGGTGCGTTCGATCACCCTCCTAGTACGCCCATGGGCCTCATTGTACCGTTCCTCTGCCCTGGTCCGGGGATTCCTTACTGGGGTCAGTAGCCACGACAGGTTGGGGTACCCAGAGTCCCCCACTAGCCATACACGGTGTCTCTGTAGCTGTTCCATCACGTAAGGGATGCTGCTATTCCTGAGGATGTAGGCGTCATGCACTGACCCTGGGAATTTGGCATTTACATGCGAGATGTACTGGTCAGCCAAACACACCACCTGGATGTTCATTGAATGGTAACTTTTTCTGTTCCTGTACACCTGCTCCCTGTCTCTTGGGGGAACCAAAGCCACATGGGTCCCATCAATGGCACCAATTACGTTGGGAATATGTCCAAGGGCGTAGAAATCACCCTTCACTGTAGCCAGTTCGCCCACCTCAGGGAAAATGATGTAGTTCCTCACGGATTTCATCAGGGCAGACAACACTCTGGATAACACCTTTGAAAACATGGGCTGAGACATCCCAGAAGCAATTCCCACGGTTGTCTGAAATGACCCACTTGCCAAGTACTGACATGACCTGCACCAGAGGGGGAATCCCTGTGGGTTGGCGGATGGGGGACATCAGGTCGGGCTCCAGCCGGGCACACAGTTCATGGATAGTGGCACGGTTAAGACGGTAGGTCAGGATAATGTGGCGTTCTTCCATTGTCGACAGGTCCACCAGCGGTCGGTACACGGGAGGATTCATCCGTCTCCTCGCCCAACCCAGCGGACGGTGCCTAGGAAGGACAACATGGAGCACACAGTCAGGCAACACACAGGTACGTACTCACAGCTAGCACAGTATACGATTCTCTATGCAGTGAATGGCGTGTATGAGTGGCTATGCAAGGCCTAGGCCTGTGTGACGCAGTTGAAATTGAGCCATGTGGGCCCTGGAAATGGCGGCTGCCTGACCTGTGAAGTGTGACAATGGGATGTGAGGTCAATGCGCTGGCGTGGCACACCGCGGCGGGCGGCGGGCCAAGACCGCGGCGCGAAGCCGCATTGGTTAACATTGAAGCCTATGGGTTTCAGGAGCCAATGGCGAAGGGCGCCGGTGGTGGCGGGACGCACCGCCGCGGTACGCCCCGCCGCGGACGTGACCGCCATTTTCTATCTACTTATCCACTTGCGACTTGAACTTTCACAGGAGAGGACCTATACTGCAAGTGTTGCTGTGACCTCGGTCTGGAAGGGACAATGGCTGCTGCGACTGGGGAAAGGGCCCCTGCCTTCACTGGAGAGGAGTTGGAGAAACTTGTGGATGGGGTCCTCCCCCAGTATGCGCTACTCTACGGTGCTCCAGACCAACAAGTGAGTTTAATTCTATCTGGATTTGGGGCCACTGGCTGGCTTGGGGGCCTGGCGGGGATGGGGGGCATGTTGGGGCTGGCGGGGGGCCTGGCGGGGGGCCTGGCGGGGATGGGGTGCATGTTGGGCATGGCGGGGGGCCTGGCGGGGGGCCTGGCGGGGATGGGGGGCATGTTGGGCATGGCGGGGGGCCTGGCGGGGGGCCTGGCGCGGGGCCTGGCGGGGATGGGGGGCATGTTGGGCATGGCAGGGGGCCTGGCGGGGGGCCTGGCGGGGATGGGGTGCATGTTGGGGCTGGCGGGGGGCCTGGCGGGGATGGGGTGCATGTTGGGGCTGGCGGGGGGCCTGGCGGGGATGGGGGGCGTTGGGCCACTGGAAAGGAAAATGCTGAGTAACTTGAACGTGGTATTTCTCCCTCCCTGTACGTGTCACATAGGTCCGCGCCCATGAGAAGATCGGGATTTGGCATGCCATCGCCAAGGAAGTCCGGGGCCTGGGGGTCCACCATCGACGGGGCACCCACTGCCGCAAGAGGTGGGAGGACATCCGCCGCGGGACCAAGAAGACCGCCGAGTCTCTGCTGGGGATGGCCTCCCAACGTAGGCGGGGTGCCTGCCGTCAACTGAGCCCCCTGATGTTCCGGATCCTGGCGGTGGCCTACCCTGATTTGGATGGGCGCGTGAGGGCAGCACAGCAGACACAAGGGGGTGAGTACAAGCATCATCTACTCTGTTGTCGTGCAGTGGAGGTGTCTGGGTGGGGGAGGAGGGCTGTGGGTCCCCCTAGGCCAGGGCGATATCTGTAGGCTGGGCACCCCCGTAAGCCCCTGTGTCCCCAGCCACCACCCTCAGTAGTGTGTCAGTACAGCCATCCCTGGGCCGTGTCATCCATGGGTGCAGTTGACAACTCTAGGCGTGTAGGGCATGTTCCACGGAATGCGTAGCGTACCCCAAGTGCGCAACTTAGTGCAGGGGGCATCTGTGTCTGTCATGTCCGCTAACTGTACCGGAGATCCATGTACTCAATATCCCTTTATTTCTCTCTCCCCCCCCCTTTTTGTTTGTCTTTCTGTGCTTGTGTGCATCAGCATCATCAGGCGGAGGAGAAGTGGCATCGGGGCAGGAGGGAGCTGCATCTCACATGGCCCAGGAGGGCCATGCCACAGAGTCAGACTGGACCAGTGAGACGGAGGGCGAGGGGAGCTCCACGACGGGGACGACTGGAGCCTGCAGCGACACGGACACGTCCTCGGAAGGGGGCTCCCTTGCGGGGGTGGCACCATCCGTGCCCCCCGCCATTACAGGTACAGCCGCCACCCAGCGCCCCATCTCCGCCCTCCCAGCAGCCCCTCCGCGTTCGCCCCGTGCCCGCTCTGCCAGGAAGCCGGGCATCTCCTTCGCCCCAGGCACCTCAGGCCCTGCCCCTGTTACCCCCGCTGCCCTCAGTGAGGAGGTCATTGACCTCCTCCGAACGCTCATTGTTGGGCAGACTACCCTTTTGAATGCCATCCAGGGGGTGGAGAGGGAGGTTCATCGCAGCAATGCGTACCTGGAGGGCATTCATTCGGGTCAGGCTGCCCATCAGCGATCGTTCCAGGCTCTGGCCTCAGCACTGACGGCAGCCATTGTCCCTGTCTCCTGCCTGCCTCTACTAACTCCCTCCTCCCAGTCTCCTGTTCCTCTGCCTGTCCCACCCACACCATCAGACCAGCCTGCACACACCTCAACACCCAAGAGAAGCTCATCCAAACATAAGCACCACAGATCACGCAGACATTCACACACGCAACATTCCGATGCAGACATGCCAACAGTCACTACCACCTCTGTTACCCCCACCTCCTCGTCTCCCTCCTCCCTCCCTGTGACGTCTACACTCACACCTCCATTCACCTCACCATCAGCCAGTGTTTCCATCACCAGCACACCCTCCACTCCAGTCCGCACACGTGCAGTCACCATCCCCACTGCCATTTACACGTCCCCTGTGTCCTCTCCCACTGTGTCTGTCACCCCCTCTTCCACACCACACAAACGCAGCCACCCACCCACCCAACAGCCATCCACCTCACGACAGCCTATCCCTCCTGCACCTGCACCCAAAGACAGCAAACGTGACTCACCTACAACCACATCCTCTCCCTCCACTCCCATTCCCACTGTACCTACCACTCTCCATTGTCCCAAGAAGCTCTTCCTCGCCACTACTAACTTCTTTCCTGACCCTGAGCCCCCCCCTCCTTCTCGTCGGGGTAAGAAGAGCACCTCAGCCACCACCAGCCCTGCAGCCCCCTTGACAAGGGTGCAGGGGTATTGGAGCCCGCCAGCCCGCATGTCTGGATCTTCGCCCAGCAGCAAGGGGACAGCTAGCCCACCCCCTGGGAAGAGGAGCAGAAGGCGGAAGGGGCGCCGCAGGAGCCCGCCTTCTACATCCCCCCCGGACACCACCCAGAGACAGTCACCAGCCACAGCTCCAAAGGGAGGCAAGGGCCACAGGCCGACGACTAAGGAGGGCAAGGGCAGCAAGTTGGAGAGATCAGGCAGCAGGCCTGCTGCCCAGGAGGAGCCCACAACCCCCATAGCCGCTGCCCCGGGAGGAACCGGCACAGCTGCCCCGGGAGAGCCCACCACCCCCATAGCCGCTGCCCAGGGAGGACCCAGCCCAGCTGGCCAGGAGGGCCCCACCACCCACAGCCCAGGTGGGCAGTGAAGGAGCACCATCCCCGCTGCCCAGGAGGGCACCACCAGGCAATTAGCAGTTGGCCATAGACCGTCCGCCGTCTCAAGAACCGCTGAACTGGGCCCCGCCGTCTCAAGAACCGCTGAACTGGGCCCCGCCGTCTCAAGAACCGCTGAACTGGGCCCTTCAAGGCAAGAAGCGCTGAACTGGGCCCCGCCGTCTCAAGGACCGCTGAACTGGGCCCCGCCGTCTCAAGAACCGCTGAACTGGGCCCCGCCGTCTCCAGAACCGCTGAACTGGGCCCCGCCGTCTCAAGAACCGCTGAACTGGGCCCCGCCGTCTCAAGAACCGCTGAACTGGGCCCCGCCGTCTCAAGAACCGCTGAACTGGGCCCCGCCGTCTCAAGAACCGCTGAACTGGGCCCCGCCGTCTCAAGAACCGCTGAACTGGGCCCCGCCGTCTCAAGAACCGCTGAACTGGGCCCCGCCGTCTCAAGAACCGCTGAACTGGGCCCCGCCGTCTCAAGAACCGCTGAACTGGGCCCCGCCGTCTCAAGAACCGCTGAACTGGGCCCCGCCGTCTCAAGAACCGCTGAACTGGGCCCCGCCGTCTCAAGAACCGCTGAACTGGGCCCCGCCGTCTCAAGAACCGCTGAACTGGGCCCCGCCGTCTCCAGAACCGCTGAACTGGGCCCCGCCGTCTCAAGAACCGCTGAACTGGGCCCCGCCGTCTCCAGAACCGCTGAACTGGGCCCCGCCGTCTCAAGAACCGCTGAACTGGGCCCTTCAAGGCAAGAAGCGCTGAACTGGGCCCCGCCGTCTCCAGAACCGCTGAACTGGGCCCCGCCGTCTCAAGAACCGCTGAACTGGGCCCTTCAGGGCAAGAACCGCTGGCCCTTTGGCAGACGTGGCAGGGCAGGATCTATCTCGGGCAGGGCTGCAGGATGTCCTCTGGCCAACTTGCCTCCTCCAGTGGCAGTGGGGTCTGTTATGGACTGTATGGACTGTGGCTTTGCTCTCCCCAGGATGGCCCAGTGGGCAGGCCACCCACTGTATGGACTGTTTGGACTGTGGCTTTGCTCTCCCCAGGATGGCCCAGTGGGCAGGCCACCCACTGTATGGACTGTTTGGACTGTGGCTTTGCTCTCCCCAGGATGGCCCAGTGGGCAGGCCACCCACTGTATGGACTGTATGGACTGTGGCTTTGCACTCCCCAGGATGGCCCAGTGGGCAGGCCACCCACTGTATGGACTGTATGGACTGTGGCTTTGCACTCCCCAGGATGGCCCAGTGGGCAGGCCACCCACTGTATGGACTGTATGGACTGTGGCTTTGCACTCCCCAGGATGGCCCAGTGGGCAGGCCACCCACTGTATGGACTGTATGGACTGTGGCTTTGCACTCCCCAGGATGGCCCAGTGGGCAGGCCACCCACTGTATGGACTGTATGGACTGTGGCTTTGCACTCCCCAGGATGGGCCCGTGGTCATGGAGTCCCCTCGTGGATCTGGCGTCGTGTACTCAAGTGGCTGAGGTGCCCCCCCTTCCCTTCCCCCTGAGGTGCCTGTCCTATTTTCTTTCTGATGCCCCTGCAGTGTTCTCCCCGTGGAGTTCTTGTCGTGGGACTGGGCCTTGCCCCTTTGCACAGGACCCCTGTGATCCACGGACAGTGGTTGGACTACATTTAGTAGCTGTATATATTTTGTACATAGTTTATTTATTTATTTGGATTACTGGTGTCCATATTTCAATATATCTGGCCGTTTATGATCTCTTCTTTTGGTCTTTGCATTATTTCGGAGGGGGGTGGTTTGTGGGTTGTGACAGTGATCTGTGGGAATGCATTGATATGTGTGTTGTAGTGGGTGTGGGTGGGTGGGTGTGTGCCGGTAATCTTTTCCCTCCCCTGTGTCGTAGGTGCAGTACTCACCGATGTCTTCCGCGCCGCCGGGCGTGCTCCTGGTATATGAGGAGGAATAGGAGTGCGGGGATGACCTGTAACTCTGGCTCCATACTGCCGGAATCTCGCGTGGAGTGCGTAGAGGTGAGCGTTTTCCCGTTCGTAGTCTGTTTCCGCCGTGTTCTTATCGGCGGTGCTCCCGCCCCGGAAAAGGTGGCAGATTGGTGGGTCGTAATAGGGTGGGCGGTACTTTGTCTGCCGCCGGGCTGTTGGCGGGAACCGCCGCGCTGTTTGTTTGTACCGCTGTGGCGGTCGGAGTGTTAAGTTGGCGGGCTGTGTTGGCGGTTCCCGCCAGGGTCAGAATGCCATTTTTAATACCGCCGGTCTGTTCGCGGTCCGACCGCCGCCTCTCCGCCGACCGCCAAGGTCAGAATGAGGGCCATAGTCACCTGACTGGAACCTCCCTCTAACGTTCATGGGACAGGGAAATGTTTTTATAGTAAAATGACTGATGTTCTGAGAAAATGTCCCCATGCAAAAATATGGCATTGGTGATAAAAGCTGCTTACCGTCGTGCTGACAGCCGGCAACTTACCGCTGCGCTGGCAAATATCCGTTCATCATATTATGACACACACACACCAATCTGACAAAATACAGCCACATACACAAATCCGCCAGACCAAAGGTCATTGATAAACTGCCGGTCTCAAAACCCACACCGTTACGCCAACGGAACAACGCCCATCACATTATGACCCATGAATCACCACAGCGGACATTCAACGGCGGTAAACCATTGGCGGTACATACTGCTGTGCTCACAATGGACCCCCACGGACAAAACAACACAACACTGGACAATTCAAACAACACACACCTTACACCCATACACACACCACACACCCACACCACTATAAAACACACACCCACAGTACCCACAACCCTTTACGAATATAAATCATTGCCAACAGACAGACACCAAGACCTCTGTGACAACTAGACACACACACACCACTTACACCCATACACCCCTCACGCACTCCACATCACACACCCCAACACATTACCCAACACACCCTCACCAACACACATCACCTAAGACCAATGGCACCAGAAAGGCACCCCCGTTTCACTGAGGAGGAGTTTAGGGTCATTGTGGAGGAAATCATCAGGGTAGAGCCACAGCTATTTGGAACACAGGTGCAGCAAATATCAATAGCAAGGAGGATGGAGCTATGGTGGAGAATCGTGGACAGGGACAACGCCATGGGACAGGACCCCAGAACAAGGGATAATATCAGGAAGAGGTGGAATGACCAACGGGGGAAGGTATGTTCCATAGCAGCTAGACACCAGACTGGAGGTGGACCCCTACCTCCTCCCCCACAGCTCACAGCATGGGAGGAGCAGGAACAGGCAATACTACATCCTGAGGGCCTGGCCAGAGTTGTAGGAGGACTGGACACTGGTAAGTCAACTTTTAACAATTATCAGCCCCCATACCTGCATGCCATCACACACTGTCACTCCCATCACTGTACTCCATCCCACACACTCCACCATTACATCACACTAATCCCAATGCCAAGCCCAGCATGTTGTACCAATTCATGGACACCCCTACCAGACCTGCATGGACACTCATCATTAAAGCATGCACAGCATAGGGAAACTAACAATCCCACAATACACTAACATACACAAGCAAAAGCTGGCAGGGCAACAACAACCATAGAGGGGAAGCTAGGGAAGTACAAATGTGAGACACCTGAAGCATAATACATCATTTACATCCCCACAGGTACCCCAGCCAATGTCACTGGAGATAAGGTGCCATCACTATCCAGTCCCCTAACAGAAGAAGCCCACAGTGATGACAGTAACTCTGGACTTCAGGATCTGAACGATCTACATAGCCCATTAGGGACCACTGGACAGTCTGTCACCCAAGTCCAGTCACAGACCACTACAGAGCCTCCCCCATCAGGATCCAACACCACAGCACCCACCCAGTGTACCCACACCTCTGTCCTCAGGACACTTCAGCAGTTTACCCACCTGTACAAGCACCCCAGGCCACACCTCGCCCCTGAGGCAATCAGGGACCCAGGGTCAGTGGCAG
Source organism: Pleurodeles waltl (assembly GCF_031143425.1). Taxonomy (NCBI): domain Eukaryota; kingdom Metazoa; phylum Chordata; class Amphibia; order Caudata; family Salamandridae; genus Pleurodeles; species Pleurodeles waltl. The sequence goes on from NC_090445.1 coordinate 504,095,733, forward strand.
TAGGCACACCGTTAAGGAGACAGAGGCACAGGCCAACACAATGCTGTGTTTCAGCAGGACAGGACCAGGGAACCGACTCTCCAAGAGGCACTTTCTGAGATCCTGGGAGCCTACCAACATTCCCAGGACACGATGGGCCAGATCATAGACATCATGCAGGAGAACAGGCAGCTGCATGAGGAACAGTATCAGGGAATCAGGGAGGACTTGCAGGCCATCAACAACACCCTGATCTCCATTGCAGGGGTGCTGACAGACATGGCCAACATTATGAGGGAGGCAGTGTCACACCAGCGGGACCCTACCACTAGCCAGTCATCTGAACAGCCCTCCACTTCCACTTCCACTGCCTCTAGTGGCCAGGATGCCATGCCACAGGACCAACAGGCCACCAGCACCCCTCCCCCTGCAAAAGGTGAACCACCCCCCAAACGTTCCCTGTGAACCAGACAGAAGCCAGAGACACTTGCCAAGACCACCGCCAGGAATTAAGACTCTCTTGATTGTCCCCTTATGTCCCACTCTGTCACCTTGTCCACCTTGTACTGCCTTTGCTCCCATGCCTATGTCCAAATGGACATTGCACCTATGCTACAAACAGATTGGAACAATACCTGGGACTTTCCTCCATTATCACCCCATTCCATTGCACTTTCCCCTCTATATTTTAGCACTACAAGAAACACCCTTGGATAAAAATTGACTACTAGTATTTCATGCATTGCAAATTTGTATTGATTGAAACAGCTACAACCATTGCAAATTAACTGTACATAGAATGAGCATAGAATGAATGACCTGTAGCTGCCTCTTGTGATCACACCAGGAGAATGTGTCATATCACCAACATCTGCAAAATGAATATTCAGAGGTAACAGTAAGTGGGCAAAGAATTGGGAAATGCTTGCATGCCAATGCCTCACAGAATACAACCAAAGTCACAGAAATATGAACTTGCACTCTCACCTGTGTGTCATTGGAAGTACTGACGTATGATAGATGTTCTGTTGTCCACATCCTCATCCTCTGCCTTCTCATTCTCAGTGTCCTCAGGGTCTACTGCTGACACAGGGGCATCTCCAGTCTCCTCCTCCTACAGAAAAGGTACATGGCGTCTGAGGGCCAGGTTGTGCAACATGCAGCATGCCATTACTATCTGGAAGACCTTCTTGGGTGAGTAGCACAGGGATCCACCTGAACCTGGCCTTCAGGAGGCCGAAGGTCCTCTCGATGATACGCCTGGTTCACCCATGAGTCTCATTATAAGGTTCTACAGCCCTTTGTCCTGGCATTCTTCACAGGGGTCAGCAGCCACAATAGTTTTGGGTAGCCAGAGTCACCTGCAAGTATTGAGGGACAACATTTAGCCACACACAATCCTATTGGGTTGACACCAGAGGCATACACTAACATACAGTAGGTGGGGACCAAGGCTCACCTATTAACAACACCCTGTGCTTTTGTAGTTGGGCCATCACATTTGGGATGCTACTATTCCTCAGGACAAAGGCCTCATGCACCATCCTTGGATACTTAGCATTGACGTGGGAGATGTACTGGTCCGTCAGGCACAACATCTGCACATTAATGGAGTGGAAACTCTTACGATTCCTGAACACCTGTTCATTCTGGCGGGGGGAGCACAAGTGCAATATGTGTTCCGTCAATCACACCAATTATATTGGGGATATGTCCCATTGCATAGAATCCAGCCTTTACAGTGGCCAACCTGGGGGAATGCAATGTAGCTGCACATGTGTTTTCTCAGGGCAGACAACACTCTTGTTAGCACATTTGAGAACATTGGCTGTGACATCCCTGCTGCCAAGCCCACTGTCACTTGGAAAGAACCAGTTGCCAGGAAATGGAGAACTGATAGCACTTGCACAAGTGGGGGGATCCCAGTGGGGTGACGGATAGCAGATATCAGGTCAGGCTCCAATTGGGCACACAGCTCTGTGATTGTGGCACTGTCCAGTCTATAGGTGAGTATTATGTGCCTCTCCTCCAGTGTAGCCAAGGCCACCAGGGATCTGTACACGTGGGTTTGTCTCCATCTCCTATTTATCCACAGCGGTAGGTATCTAAGGGACACAAGAGTGAGTAGGCTATCACAAACTAAACAATGTAGCCACAACAGCAGTCCTCAAAGTGCAACCATGTTATGGGACAGTGAAATTCGTGAAGTATGTGCATATTTATCCTTTGACTCACCATTAATCGATAGGCCTGTTCACCCCCCCATAAATGGCGTCAACCTGTCCTGTGTGTAGGGACAGGTGGAAGTGAGGTAATGCCACTGACGACGTGTGCCGTGGCGGTAGGCGGTCCTGAACCGCCATGCAAATCCTCATTGTTTTTTATTGGGCCCTGTGAGGTACAGTGGCCAATGGTGATCTATGCCGGCGGTATGCACCGCCACAGACATGACCGCCATTTCCTATCAAATTCCTCGCTTGTTTTCTGAACTTCCATAGGAGAGGACCTACACTGCATTTGCTGCTGTGACCTGTATCTGGAATCTACCATGGTCCGTGTGACCAGGGAAAGGGCCCCAGCCTTCTCTTCTGAGGAGTTTTAGCAACTGGTGGATGGGGTCCTACCCCAGTATAGACTGCAGTATGGTCCTCCAGACCAAAAGGTGAGTATACCTTGTGCATGATGCATGTGGCATGAATGCTTGGAGTTGTGTGTGAAGGCCTTGTGTAAGGGGGTGGGTTGATGTCTTCTTGGCAGTGTACATGTTGTAGGCTGGGCTATGTGTGCCAATGGTGATGGAAACGGGTATGGTGGGCCATTTGTGTGACTGGCTGGACTGTTTGTTTATTGGTGTTGTCCTGTCTGTATTGCCTCAACACCCATCAAAAGAAGGGTATATGGCGTGCATCGACAAGGATGTGCGGACCCTGGGGGTCTATGGCAGGCGGAGCACCCACTGTCTCAAACGGTGGGAGGACCTGAGACGTTGGGCACGAAAGACTGTGGAGGCCCAGCTGGGGATGGCCTCCAATGTCGGACCCTGACACCCCTAATTGCCTGCCTACTAGCGGTGGCCTACCCTGAGCTGGATGAGCACTTGAGAGCATCACAGCAGCCACAAGGGAGTGAGTACAGCTGCTATCATTACAACTTACGACTGAAGGGGTGGTATCCGGGTGGTAGTTGTGTGTCAGTGGGTTCCCCTAGGCCAGGCCAGACATAGCAGCGTAGGCTGGTGGCTAAGGGTTTGAATGTGAAATACTGCTTACCTAGCTTGTTACTACTGGCCAGGGCTGCTTGGGTCCCAGGCGTGCTGCAATTGGCAGTGTTTGCCCCTCCTCATTCCTTGGTGACTAGCCATTTCACTGGTAGTGCCATGCATAGTGCGTAGGCCTGTTCCCTGTGTGTGAGGGTGCTGTGTACGCCAACGGTGGTGTTGGTGTAGTCATTGACCTTGTGTATCCTTTGTCTCTCTCCGTCCTTTCTTGTTTTGTCATCCTGTCCTTATGTGCATTAGCATCATCTGGCGGAGGAGCAGAGGCACCGGCGACAGAGGGAGCTGCATCCCAGAGGACCCTAGAGGCAGAGTCCACCAATGCTGAGGGCACCAGTGGGACGGAGGGCGAGGGGAGCACCACGGCAGAGACTGGAGGGGACAATAGAGACTCTGATCCCCCCTCCGATGGGAGCTCCCTGGTGGTGGCGGACACCTCTGTGACCACCCCAGCTGCAGATACAGCTGCCACCCCCATACCAGTACTGTACTCCTAGTAGTCCCTCAGTGAGTTGCCCGTGCCTGCTCACCCAGGAGGGTGGGAATCTCCTTCACTCCAGGCACCTCAGGCCCTGCCCCAGTTAGCCCTGCTTCCCTGAGTGAGGAGGCTATTGATCTCCTGAGATCCATCTCTGTAGGGCAGTCAACCATTGTGAATGCCATCCAGGGGCTGGCAGCCCAGATGCAGCAAACAAATGCATTCCTGGAGGGCATTCACAGTGGATTAGGGGCCCAACAGAGATCGATTCAGGCTCTGGCCTCCTCTCTGATGGCAGCCATTGTCCCTGTTTCAACCCTCCCCACTCCAATTTCCACTCCCCAGTCCCATTCTCCTCAACCCCAACCAATCCCAAGCACACAGACAAACAAGCATGCACACAAGACAACACCCAAGAGTGGCACAGGCAAACACAAGCACCACACTTCATCCCACAGGCACTCACACACATACCATTCAGTTGCAGACATCACAACATCCACTATCTCCACTGTCTCCCACTCCTCCTCTCCCTCCTAGCACAGATATCTCATAAGGATATGCAGGCTACACTTCAGCTCCCTTTGTGTCACTGTCTAAGGAGAGGTGCAAACAGCCCAACTATCAAACTGACCCAGACAGGGAATCCACAAACAGGCAGAGTCACAGAATGGTGTAAGCAACAAAATGCCCACAATCATAAAACCAACTTTACTAAAAGATGTTTTTTTAAAATTGTGAGCTCAGAGGCCCCAAACTCCAGATATCTATCTGCTCCCAAAAGGGAATCTACGCTTTAATCATTTTTAAAGGCAGCTCCATGTTAACCTATGAGAGAGATAGGCCTTGCAACAGTGAAAACCGAATTTGGCAGTATTTCAGTGTCAGGACATATAAACACATTAGTATATGTCCTACCTCAAACATGCACGGCACCCTGCCCATGGGGCTACCTAGGGCCTAACTTAGGGGTGTCTTACATGTAAGGAAAGGGAAGGTTTAGGCCTGGCAAGTGGGTGCACTTGCCAAGTCGAATTGGCAGTTAAAATCTGCACACACAGACACTGCAGTGGCAGGTTTAAGCCATGTTTACCGGGCTACTAATGTGGGTGGCACAACCAGTGTTGCAGGCCCACTAGTAGCATTTGATTACCAGGCCGTGGGCACCTCTAGTGCACTGTACTAGGGACTTACAAGTAAGTCAAATATGCTAATCATGGAAATCCAGCTAAACATACATTTTACAAAGAAGCACTTGCACTTTAGTACTGGTTAGCAGTGGTAAAGTGTCCAGAGTAACATAAACAGCAAAATCAGAGTCCAGCACACATCAACAATATGGGAAATAGAGGCAAAAAGTTAGGGGAGACCACGCCAAGTATGCCAAGTCTAACAGGGGAAGAGCCCATCCACCAGTGCCAGGAAGGGTAAGGGATCCCCAACCCATGAGCAGGAGGAGAGGAGGCAATCAATGCCAGCGGAAGCTGGCAGCCAAACAACGCCACCACCAGCAGCTGTCACAGGCCCCCACTGCCAGCCGTGGTTGTGCAGCCATCAGAGAGTGCAGGGGCTGAGCGGGAGCCTCCCACAACCACCACCACAGTGCAGCCATCTGAGCGTGCAGGGACTGAGCAGGAGCCTCCCGCAACCACCACCACAGTGCAGCCGTCACTGCCGGCGGACACCATATAGTACAGCCTCCAAGGGCTGCTGTGCGGCCTGTCCCCACCAGAACCAGTGGGAAAGACACCCAATCAAGAGACTGGGACTTTGTACTCCCCAGGACAAAGAGCACAGGGTATATAGACCCCTCCAGAACCAGTGGGGAAGACACCCACTTGAGAGACTGTGGCCTTGCACTCCCAGGAAAAAGAGCAATGGGCATGTTGCCCCATCCAGTACCAGTGGGAAGACACCCACTTGAGAGACTTTGGCCTTGCACTCCCCAGGACAAAGAGCAAAGGGCATGTTGCCCCCTCCAGAACCAGTGGGGAAGACACCCACTCAAGAGACTGTGGCCTTGCACTCCCCAGGACAAAGAGCACAGGGCATGTTGGCTCCTCTAAAACCAGTGGGCTTGTTCCCGCATCCGGCTGAGGTGCCTCCTCTCCCCCTGAGGTGCCTGCCTATTTGCCAACTGATGCCCCTGCAGTGTTTTCTCTGGATGGGTGCAGGATTCGAGAGGGGCCTTGGACTGTACTCTGTGGCCATTTGGGTCCTGTGAACTATGAACTGGGCAGTGTCCCTTTTTTATACATGTGTACAGTTCTATTTAGTGTGTAAATCGGATTTTTAATTTTATTGTTGGACTGATTACAATAATTTTTGTAAATTCCTGTTGCCTTTGCTTTATTCTGCAGATTTTCGTGGTCAAATTGTTTTTGTAATGTATATGGTTGCATGTATGTATGACCGGGTCTGGTGGCTAGTGGACTAATGCGTCCAATGTATGGGCTTGTGTTTGACCTCATGGTCACAGGTTCAAATCCTGGCAGGTTCACTCAGCCTTTCATCCAAAATTCTGAGGTTGATAAAATGAGTACCATTGAGTTGGGTAACATTAAACATCTGTTATTCAGCGCCAAGATGCCTACGGGTGAACGTGTGCTTTACAAATACGTATGGTGTGTGTGTCGGTGGTGCGTGTGCCACTCTTGTTTTCCTCTCACCCTCCCTTGTGTGCTAGGCATCTGTACTCACCGTCATTGTCTTCGCCAGCATTGGTGTTCCAGGTGGAGCATAACGTAGAAGATAATTGGAAAGACTTGCAGTTCTGGTTCCATGGTGGCGTGGTTCTTCCCTGTGTCTCCAACGCCGAGTCCTTTCTCTTCTTTGATGTGTTTCCACCAGGCTTTTGATGGCGTTAGTACCACCCCGGAAAAGGTGTCAGTTCTGTGACCGTGGTGACTGTTGTTTCTGCCCTGGCAGTCGGTGTGGTACATTGGCTGACTATTGGAGGTATCACCGCCATGGTCATAATTTGGCCGCAATTACTGCCAGTCTGTTGATGGTATTACCGCCACTTTATCACTGACCGCCAGTGTCGTAATGAGGGCCTATGTGTGTTTCTGTTAATATTAGAGACGCAGTGCACTATTTGTGCCGGCAATCCTATCTCGCTGCAGCCTTGAGAAAAGCACAGAGTGAAACAATGTTGCACTAAAAGATGTAATGCTTTCCTAGGCAAAAAAAAAACAAGATAAAGAAATAAAAACACCACTCCAAATGTGGCCGATTTTAAAATAATAAAATGAAATAAATTAAAATGTTACTAGGCTAAAGGGCACAAGCAGCAGACCTAGTTGCTAAAATAACGTACCCAGAGAAATCACTAAAATGGCTCTACAACACCCTCCCCTTGTCGGTTCAGAAGTGGTAAAGCAGCCTAGTTCTAAATGTAAAAGCAACTAAAATGTAATGCTTTGTTTAAAACATATATACATAAACATCAATTGTGACAATCTAAAACACACTACTTGAGCATGTGAACGTAAAGGGAACATTAGAAAATATCAAGTTAAGAGTTTAGCATTGTAGCCAATGAAACAGAATTTCAAAGTCAGTGTTATTTTGAAAATGTCCAATTACACCTGGGACAATTAAAGCAAGGAAATGTTCCACTTTGGCAGGTGGTAATGTTACCAAATCGTTGCCAATTAAAACTAAAGAGCACTCATGTCTAAAGCCTGAACTCTACCTGAGGGAGCAGGATTCCACGCTGTGCTCGATGTTGAGTCAAGAGCTGCATCATCCATGAAGGGCAGCTTATAGACAGCTCTCTCTAGCAAACGCACCCTCAACACATGTCTGGTAATGAGCCCTCAGCAAAAACATCAAAAGTTCTGTGTCCAATGAAAGTAAGTGCTGTGTAGAAAGACACACTTTCAGTGATCATTAAAAAAGGCACAAGAGGCATCGAAACATGGGCTGCACACAATCCAAAACTGGTCTGAATGACAGCGATCAGTTGCACTCAAGTTCTTCCAGGAGTGGTGGTCCAAAGTACTGTGTCATGCGTTCACGACCTAATTGCACTGGTGAAAGAACCTCCTTGTTCTGATGGGGCTTGCCATTGCGAATAAAAAACAGCCATAGCAAGATTCCACCCATTATAGCCAAAGTAATTGGAACTCCCCTGAAAATATTGAGTGTATGGCTGAAGGTATTAAGCCAAATATAGAGGAGAAGGTATTAACGAAACCAGGAACAAACAGTCTTAAATAAATGTGCAATTCCAGTAGTACTAGACGTGTTAAAAATGTGTCTCATGAGTTCACAAAAGTGTATTGGAAAGTTAGCATTTGAAAGGTACTGTATTTCTGCAGATGACCTCGCCATTTGCAGCGCATAGATATCGCAATCAGATGTCAGTGCCACATGTTTTTGAAACAATAAGCCTTTAGTCTGCCTAACTTGTCAAAGGTCATATTTAAAGTAGCAATATGAGGCCAAATATCTGCTACTTTCACCTGTTGTGTAGGGGGATAAGAATATTCCCACAACAGTTCTCACTGTTAAGAAGCATGTACCTTCCAGAAGAGAGCACCTGCAATGCAGATTTATTCACTCGGACCTGAACTCTGTTCAGCTAGCAAGCCAGATTCAATGCTGAAGTGTTACACACCCTATGCAAGGAGAGCTGCCTACAAATCATTGAATGGCTCACAGAAGTCTCACATTCACAGCCGCTAAGAAAGAACTCTTCTATGCCATTGAGACATTTGTTCGAAAAGGGAAGCTCCCACACCTCATGAATGTAACTATCTCCTAGCCTTTCATATCTGCCAACTGTAATGTGTTTTAAGAAGGATGTACATTGCATTGAAATAGGCAGATTAATAGCCCCATGTATTAACAATTCAGCAGATGGCATTTCAGCCACAGTAAAAGGCAACGTTTCAGATTTTTTGCTGTTTAACATAACAGAAGTTTCTTCCTTCTTAGCCATTATTTGTTGCTGTCCCATCAAATTAAATGCTGAAAATATGTCCCTTGCGTTAACATGTTGCCAGTGTCTATAGTGTCCAACCCAGCTGCATAATGGACCATAGTTGACTCTGTCCATGATTCAAAAATGACGTGTCACTTTGTCAAATGTCTATTGCAGATAAAAACAATATTGTTTAAAGTGTATATGCAGTAGGACAAGGTGTTAATCCGTTATCTACAGCAGCTAATGCCTTCTGTAAATTTTTCTGATCTGTTTAACTGGGCAGCGGCTTCTTGTTAAAAGAGTTTCCAAATTTCATTGTAAACAGCATGTAAGAAGCACTTTTTATGTCTTCTTCTGGGGCCTAACAGGGAATCCTGCAAGTCTGCGTTAGTAGAGGGGAGACTGAGGTGTTCTTTAACAGCATCTAGTGAGGAACTTCTTAACCTTTGCTGGCATAATTTCTCTACACTGTATGTTGTTACTCTACCCAAACGTTCTGATCATACATAGCAAGTGTCTGGTTTACTAGTTCTAAAACCCACTGTGGAGTTTATAAAACGCACATGACAACCATTTGTGTCCTGTGGCCACAATAACCACCCTCCAGGGCATGAAAGTGATGTTTTAAATGTTCCATTTTGGACCTACCCATTGAGCTGATCTTTAGTTGCATTAATATATTTTTGCCACTTATAAACCATAGCAGGGTAAAGGATACTGGGCGCATTCAAATCCTTAATTCTTGCCAATCACAAACAACCTATATGTTGTAAAGTTTCATTTAAAAATATCACTTGAACTGGTATCAGGCATGCTCCAAATAAAGTTTCCTTTCCTCTTATTTGCCAATTTTTTTGTTCCCCATACACTTTTTAAATCGATCGAGTTCAGACAACATTCATAGCATTCTATAGCCAACGGGGAAACAAAGGAATCAGAATAAATCTATTTTGCATCAGTTAATAAGATATGGTGCATATCCATTATTGACAATTCAAAATAATACGATTCAGCATTTTTAATGTGCCCAGAAAATATGCAAAATATTAAGAGTATGTTTTCAAACTCCCCATTGGGGGAGTTGGACAATGTTCCTATTGTGTGTAATTAAAAATATTCTTTGTGGTACTTGCTCTGTGAATGTAATGATGTCCATCCTAGTTGTAGTAGATTGTAGCCCTCATTATGACCTTGGCTGGAAATACCGAATACAACTGTGCTGCCAGTATACCACCACGGAGACAGACATCCATCTGCCAGATTATGACGCACACACAAAACCGACAAAAGAGAGCCAGGGCAACAGCAATAATATAGGGGAAGCTAGGGATGCAGACTATGTCACACATATGAACCACAATACACCACTTACATCTTCATAGGTGCCCGAGCCAATCTCAGCATCGAGGAGGTGCCACGGCTACACAGTGCCCCACTAGAAGATGCCCCCAGTGACAACAGCAACTCTGGAGTTCTGGATCTGGATGAACTCCCTGGCCCATCAGGGACCACTGGTCAGTCAGCTCCCCCAGCCCACACCCAGTCCACCACAGAGCCTCCCACCTCAGTATCCAATACCACAGCAGCCACCCAACGTCTCCAGACCACAGTCCCCAGGACACATCAATCAGCAGTGTGACCACCTGTACAGGGACCCCAGTTCACACCTCACATGCAAAAAAATGAGGGTCCTTGGCAGTGGGCACACTGTTCAGGGGACACAGGCACAGGAGGCCAGGGACAGTCAGAGGACAGTTGTGTGCCAAAGGGAGGACAGGCCCAGGGAACCGACTGCCCATGAGGCACTCACTAATGTCCTCGGGCTTATTAACAATCCCAGGACAAGATGGGTGAGGTGATAAACATCGTGCAGGAAAACCAGCGGCTGCAGGAGGAACAACAGAAGGAAATCAAGAGAGAATTGCAGGACCTGAACACCACCATGGTCTCCATTGCAGGGGTGCTGGGTGATTTAGCCAACATCATGAGGGACTAAGAATCACACCAGCAGGCCACTTCCACTAGCCAGTCTACTGACCAGCCTTCCACATCTGCTGCAGCTAGGGGACAGGAGGCCCAGCCACAGGACCTACAGGCCACCAGTACCTTCCCCCTGCAGAAGGTGAACCATCCCGCAAATGGTCCCTGCAACCCAGACAGTCACCAGAGTCACTTGCCAGGACAAAGACCACCACCAGGAAATGAGGCTCTTCTGAATGTCCCCCTTCTGTCCCCCTTCTGTTCCACTGTGTCCCCTTGTCCACTTTGAACTGCTATTGCTCCCCTTCCCATGGCCCCTTTGACACTGGACCTGTGCTACAAAGAGACTGGCCCACTACACTGGACTATTCCCAACCATCACCCTGCACTATTCCACTTCCTATTGTATACCAATTTTCAATAAACACCCTTGGACACAACTTGAGTAATAGTGCATTATCTACAGGTAATGTATAATGTGTTGAACTGTAATGAACTGCATGATCCTGTGCGTATGTCCAGTAACATTTTGGTCCATCCAACTAATGTGTCTCAGCAGTCTGTAAATATCACAGCAGTACACTGTTGGAACAGCACCAACATCTGCAATATGGGAAGGCATAGGTGACAGTCAGGTGGGATGCAAAGGTAATGACTTGCATTATGCTGCAGTTACACAGCACAACACTAAAATGTAGAGATGTTTAGTTCAACATTCTTACCTGAGTGTCATTGGATGTACTACAGAATCAAATGTGACCTGTTGTCCACAACCTCATCCTCTTCCTCCTCCTCACTGTCCTTAGTGTCCACTGCTGCCACTGCTTCCACAGCTGCATTGAAACTCCCCCTCCTGCAGATAGGGTACATTCCATCTGAGGGCCAAATTATGCAGCATACAGCACACGAGAACAATTCTGTAGACCTTCTCAGGGAAGTAGCATAGGGATCCACCTGTCAGATGGAGGTACCTGAACCTAGCATTCAGGAGACCGAAGGTCCTTTCTAAAATTCTCCTGGTACACCCATGAGCATCATTGTACCTATTTTCAGCCCCTGTTCTCGAATTTCTAACAGGGGTCAGGGGTCAGGAGCCAGGACAGGTTTGGATAGCCGGAATCACCTGCAAGAAGTAAGACACACACATTAGCCCTGCACAATGGCATGTGCTATGACTCCTGAAGGCATACACTGATATGAATTGGGTGTGGGACTCAGGCTCACCTATTAGCCACACTCTGTGCCTCTATAGTTGTGCCATCAGCTGTGGGACACTGCTATTCCTCAGGACAAAGACATCAGGCAGGGACCCTGGGTACTTGGCAATGAAGTGGGAGATGTGCTGGTCAGCAAGGCACACCATCTGAACATTGGGTGAGTGGAAACTCTTCTGATTCCTCTACACTTGTTCATTGGCCCTGGGGGGAACTAAGGCAATATGGGTCCCATCAATGGCCCCAATAACATAGGGCATATGTCCCATTGCATAGAATCCAGCCTTCACAGTGGGTAGATCATCTACCTAGGGGAATGCGATGTAGCTGCACATGTGTTTGATCAAGGCTGCCAAAACCCTTGCAAGCACAATAGAGAACATTGGCTGTGACATCCCTGCAGCCAAGCCCACTGTCACCTGGAAAGAGCCAGTTACCAGGAAATGGAGCACTGCGAGTACCTGCACAAGTGGGGGGATTGCTGTGGTGCTACAGATAGCAGGTATCAGATCTGGCTCCAATTGTTCACACAGCTCTGTGATCGTGGCCCTGTCCAGATGATAGGTGAGTATTATGTGCCAGTCCTCCAGTGTAGCCAAGTCCACAAGGTGTCTGTACACATGTGTTTGCCTACCCCTATTCCTCCACAGTGGTTGGTACCTAAGGGACCCAAAAGTAAGAAAGGAGTGACAACAGCAACCATGAACACACTACAGCAGTGTACAAAGAGCATGCTTGTATGTTGGACACTGGAATTGTGTAGGTGAGCACATTCAACTACAATGATGCACTTATCAATCTGGAAATGCATACAAGCATTAGAAAATGGCATCCGCCTGTCCTGTATTCATGGACAGTTGGAAGTTACCTCACTCCGCTGGCGTTCGCCTCATGGCGGGAGGCGGTCTACACTGCTGTGTAATTCCTCTTTGGCTAACATGGCCCTCTATGGAGAATGGGAACCAATGATGATCAATGTTGGTGTTGTTGGTGTTCACCACCACGGACATGACCGCCATTTCCTTTCTACCACTTTACTTGATTCCTGACCTTCCACAGGACGACATCTCCACTGCATGTGCTGCTGGGACCTGTGTCTGGAACCTGCTATACCTTGTGCAACAGGGGACAGGGCCTCAGCCTTCACATTGAGAGCCTCGTGGATGGGGTCCTACCCCAGTATGGGCAGTTGTATGGGCCTCCAGACCAACAGGTGAGTACACCATGGGTATGTTGCATGCAACATACCTGCATAGAGATGTGTGTGTGTGTGCTGGCAGTGTGTAAGATGGGGGGTATGGCTGGTGGCAGCGCTAATGCAGGGGTGTGGGTCATGTGTCTGCCTCATGAGGGGATAATGCTTTTTGTGGGCCATATGTATTACAAGCTGGATTGTCTGGTTAAGGGTGTCCCACTTTCTGTGTGTTCTCTGCAGGTCAGCTCCCATCAGAAGAAGGGGTAGTGGTGTGCCATTGCAAGGATGTGCGGACCCTGGGAGTCTATAGTAGACAGAGTATCCACTGTTGGAAACAGTGGGAGGATCTGAGATGCTGGGCCCGGCTGGGGACAGACTCCAAATGAGGGAGGGCTGCCCATCGGCACCTGACCCCCTGATGACCCGCAAACTGGTGATGGCCTTCCCAGAGCTGGATGGGCTCTTGAGGGCATCACATCAGCCACAAGGGGGTGAGTATAGTGTGTTTGTCAACCAACTCTGTTGAATGACATGGGATTTGGGTGTAGAGTACTAGTCAGTGGATGCCCCAACATGCCAGTTCAGACATTGGTGCGTGGTCCGGCTCAGGTTAATAGGGTGGAAAGCATGTATTAGATAGCTAGGCAGCTGGCTTCCCATTTTAGACAGGGCTTAACTGGTCCCAGTTGGTGTGTAGTTCGCAGTGTTTGGCTCCTATCTGCTGTGGTAATTAGCCAATGGTATGCCAGTGTGGTCCATACTGCCCATTCTCAGTCTCAGTGTATGACAGTGATTTGTCTGCCATCTGTAATGTTGGTGATGAGATTGACCCAGTGCTCCATTTCTCTCCCCCTCTTCTTTTGTCTACCTATCCTTCTGTGCATTAGCATCATCTGTCAAAGGAGCAGGGGCATCGGCGAGTGAGGGAGCTGCAGCCCATGGGATCCAGGAGGCAGAGTACACCGACACCGATGGGACCAGTGGGACGGAGGGCAAGGGGAGCACCACAGCGGGGGCAGGAGGTGATACCAATTATCTGATTTGTCCTTTGATGGGAGCTCCCTGGTGGTGGAGGAGGTGTCTGGGACCACCCAAGCTACACGTTCTCCCTCCACCCTCAGTACCAGCATCGCCCTCCCAGTAGCCTCCCACTGAGTTGCCTGTGCCCGCTCAACCAGAAGGGTGGGTGTCTCCTTCACCCCAAGCACCTCAGGTCGTGCCCCAGTGAGCCCTGCTGCCCTCAGTGAGGAGGCTATTGGCCACCTGAGATCCATCTCTGTAGGGCAGTCAACCACAGTGAATGCCACCCAGTGGCTGGCATCACAAATGCAGCAATCCAATGCCTTCCTGGAGGGCATCCACAGTGGCTTAGCGGCCCTTCAGAGATGGTTTCATGCTCTGGCCTCTTGAATGATGCCAGCCAGTGTCCCTGATTCATCCATTCCCCCTCCAAGTACCACTACCCAGTCTCAGTCTCCTCACCCTCAATCTATCCCACGCACACCTTCTGACAAGCATGTACCAAAAACAACACACAAGACTCTCACAGACAAACACAGGCAGCACACTTCAATCCCCAACCACTTACACAGCCAAAACACAGATGCACACACAACATCATCCACTGCCTCCACTGTGTCCCCCTCCTCCTCCTTCCTCACAGTCGCATACTCATTCACACCTGCATGCACTGCATCAACAGTCCCAGAACCTGCCACCTGTACAGCCTTGCCCACAGTCACCACAAAAGTAGACCCACAGATTTGCACCCCACACACCACATGTGCAGTCACCACCACCGCCACCACCTCATGCAGCACACCCACCTCACTTGCAGACACCACCACAACATCCAACCACACATCCTGTTTGTCCTCCCCAACCCTGTCTGCCCCATTCAGAGACACACACACTCGCACTCAGACCCCAAACAGCCATTCACCTCACACCCGCACACTGTTCAAGCATCTGCACCCAAGTCCAGCACACCTCCTCCTCCTACAACCACTCCCTCTATCTCCTGTCCCACCCCTCCTCCCACATCCTGCCCCTTGGCCCCAAGAAGCTTTTCCTTGCCTGCCTTGACCTTTTCCCTCCCCCATCCTGCCTGTAATAGGAAGGTACCACCACCTGAGCCCAGTACCTCAAGCACCCAGTGTGACACAGCTCCACCCCCAAAGTCTCCAGCTGCCACTAAGGGGCACCAGAGTGTGACACTTGCCTCCCGCACCAAGGACACTCCTCCCGCCCAAAATCAGAGGGCTAAAGTGCCACCCCCTCCCAAACAGAATGGCAAGACCATGGGACCACCTCCAAACCTAGGGCCAAGGAGGCCCCACCCAAATCCCAGGACAAGGAGGCCCCAACCAAATCCAAGGCTAAGGAGGCCCCACCAAAATCCCAGGCCATGGAGGCCCCACCACAATCACAGGCCAAGGAGGCCCCACAAAACTCCTAGTCCAAGCAGGGCTCACCAAAATCAAAGGCCAAGGAGGGCCCACAGAATTCCATGCCCAAGGAGGCCCAACTCGAAACCATGGCCAAGGAGGCCCCATTCATAACTGTGCCCAAGGAGCCCCATGCAGAAACAGAGGCCATGGAGCAGCATCCCGAACCAGAGGCCAAGAAACACCATGAATAACCAGTGGTCAGGCAGCCCCCTCCAGAACCAGTGGGCAGGAAGCCCCCTCAGAACCAGTGGGCCGCAAGCCCCCTCCAGGACCAGTGGGCAGGAAGCCCCCTCCAGAACCAGTGGTCAGGAAGCCCCCTCCAGAACCAATGGGCAGCCAGCCCCCTTTAGAACCAGTGGGCTGGAAGCTCCCTCCAGAACCAGTGAGCAGGAAGCCTCCCCCAGAACCAGTGGTCAGGAAGCCCTCTCCAGAACCAGTGGGCAGGAAGCCCCCTCTCAATGAGTGCACCTCCAATCACCCCACCCCTTGATCTGCCTGCCTATTTCCAACATGATGCTCCATAACAGTGAAGTCCAGTTGTTGTCAGGAGTCAGGTTGGGGCTTGGACTTTGCCCTGTGAGCATTTGTGACTTTGGATTGGCCTTTGGGCTTGCATGTATGTACTTCTGCAGTGTTGTATGTTTTTGCATTTTACATATTGTTACAACAGGAATACAGTGGTTGGAGCTGTGCATGTGTCCTGGGTTTCTGTACTCTGGGGTTCTGTTACTGTTATTTTCCCCTGCATCTGGTTCTGGGTGTGTGGTCTGTGTACGGTGTGTGTTGTATGTGTGTTGTCACTTTCTCCCCTCTCTCCCTTCCCTTTGGCTAGGCGGCTGTACTCACTGTCATCGTCGTTGGTGCTCCAGGATGGCCATCGCGTGGTACAGCATCAGGAAGACTTGCAGTTCAGACTCCATGGCGACCGCGGACTCCTATGTGTCCCAGGAGGTGAGCGTCTCCTTTTATATGATGTGTTTCTGCCATTCTTTTGGTAGCGTTGCTAACGCCTCGTAAATCCTGGAGGTGTGCTATGTCATAATATGGTGGGTGGATCCTTGTCTTACGCCTTCCTGTAGGTGGCTTCCTCTGTGTTCGGTGTTCATACAGCACTGGCGGTTGGTTTGGTACATTGGCTGTCTATGGGAGGGCTCACCGCCATGGTCATTATTTGGCTGTCATTACCGCCAGCTTGTTGGCGGTGATAGCGTCACTTTAATCCTGGCGGACAGAAGACCTCCAGGGTCATAATGACCACCTATATCTCCATAATTTTCTTTCGATTGGTAAACATCTTCACTTTCAAATACAGTAAAATATTCTAATTCAGGTAACATAGAATGAACTGTTTTTACATCCCAATCATCATAAACAACTCCGGGTGTATTACATCATTCATTGAAAGTTTAAATACATATGGAATTTGAATCACCTCTGTCAGTCCATATATATCAACAGATACTTAATCCCAAACAGTCTCATCAGGAATTGGTATAGCTGAAACGTTCACTAGGGACAAATCTGTGCAACCCTTATGGGAGGTAAAATGTAGTTTTAGGACCTCATCCACCAGTTCAACTATAGAGCGTTCAGGAAGGTAATGACCATTTATTAATAAGAAAAAAATGATGACAATCCCAATACAAAGAAGGAAGGCAAGTATAGTTAATAAGAGCCACAACTAGTTCCATGGAAGAATGAAAAAGTTAATTTTGAGCCAATTTATCAGCTTACATGCTCTTGACCGCGTTATTGCACAAGAGGCAGATGAGTTGATGAGTCAATGACCTCGGTAAAATATCCAGAAGCAGTTTGTATAAAAACTGGAGCATTTTTTGGAAGGGGAGAACTGGCAGAAGTCTCCCTTGGAGGTCCATAACTGACTATTCCATTCATTTGAATTGAATTTGAATAAAATCGCTCAGCATTGTTGACATTGCTAGTCACAGAAGAAGTTAATTGGACAAATGAAAGATCATTTTCCACCCTCCCCAAGTTCGTAGAGGTGTCAGCGTTTCTGCTCAAAACCTTTAGAGCAACATCCTGGTCTGTAGTGAGAGGGAGTCAGGTCCTACCCAGGGGTCCTCTAGGTCTGCTGTGCAGGATCAGCCATATGGTGTAGCTTGACATAACAGTTCTGGTTAAGTGCATTCCCATGACTGGAACCACTGCATGATAAGAAGGACCAAACTCCTTTATCACAGGAATTGTTTCACGCACTAGATCGCCAACATTTGGAATCCAGCCAGTTGGTATTATTGGTGCATCCCTTATTGCCAAGGAGGTGGCACTGGCAGATGCATTGTCATCACAGATTTGTTGTGGGTCCTGCAAGACAGTGACACATTTGTTTATGCAAAAAAGTTATCCGCCGCCTCCACACCAGGACCATCAATATCTGGAACACACATTTATGTTCCAAATAGGCATTCATATGGTGTACGCCCTACCAGGGACCTTCTGGGCAGAATATTAAGCACTATTTGGACTCATCCAGGTGATTAAGCCAACTACGACCCATGCCTAATACTCTAGCTGTTAAGGATTGCTTTAAGACGCCGTTGTCTTCGCTCTACAACACTATTTCCCTCGGGATAATACAGAGACAAACAATAAAGTTGGACCCCTAATGAAGCCATGGCGTCGCTGAATGCCCTTGAGGTGAAAGTAGGGCCTTGGTCCAAGTGGAAAGCTTTAATAAAAATTCCAGCATTAGCCGATCGCTGTGGCATACCCATAGAAATCTGGGGCATGAGTCGACAGTGACTAGGATGTATTTGCATGCACCATCAGGTGTCAAGGGGCCACAATGGTCCAGGTACACACACTGTAGAGCTTTTGCTTTAAATAAAGAGGGGTGTCTGCGGTGGGCATTTGACAGTGGACCCTTTTATTTGCTGACAATTGTCATAATAAAGAACATACTGCTTGGTCTGTTTACATAGAAAAGGCCACCAGTAACGTGCTTATAATAATGAAATAGTAGCCACCAGACCAGCATGGGCAGAAGCAATTCCCTCATGCCCTGCTTTAATCAACCCAGGTTTTTGATCTTTGTTGGGGATCACACGATCACCCTCCCCTGGTATTGTTACAAGGGCAGTAATGAAGCTAGATATTCAGCAGAATATGCTTTTGGCATGGGCTTGCCTTCAGCCGAAGCTTTCTCAGCAGCCAGTGTTTAAACATCCTACCTCATCCTTGAAAGAGTTATTGCAGCAACAGAAGGTGTAGATACTGCTAACTTGGCCGTTTCATCAGCCAAGGCATTTCTGGAAACGTGTATCCCAACACGTTGGTGTCCCCATGTGTCAACTACATGGACAGTGGGTAGCGTTTCTTTTAGATCCGCTACGTTCCCCCGCAGTAGTCTGTGTTAGATCATCTTGCCTTTTGAATTCTATGAACCCATTCTGGAGCCAGTGTAACGCTATCTGTATTTACCCACTGGCTCCATCTTGACCACTGACTCCATTTTGTGCTTAGCTTAGCTTCAAACACCTTCACATTGGTAGGCAGGTATTTTTTCAGCGCACAGCTTGTTAACATGTTTCCGCTTTTTCTCACAAGGAAGGGAACATAACATGGGGGAGGAATACAGATAAGGATGTACCAGGGTGAGAATGTTTATGGGATAGCAGGGTACAACTTGGTCTTGGAAATACACCATGAGATCTGGCCAGTCTCTATCATGTTTTTTCAACACTGACCTGGTACGGCCAGCACTTTAATTTCACAACTTACTCAAAGGGAAGGAGGTTTCTGGAACCTTCCTCTTAAGTTTGTTTAAAATATATAGGGTGGGGAAGCTTGACAACAGGGAGAGAAAGACCCCACCTCTGGGAATGGACGCATTGCCCAGAGAGTAATCCTATTGGGTTGTTCTCTTTTGTCTCAGTTGACACAGGTTCCACAACTTGAAGTTGGCAGACAAAGGATGATGTTGGATTCAAGCCCCATGGTGATGCATTTTTAATTCTTATATCTATCTTTGCTGTGTGCATGCATAAATACATAGACCCTCTTTACGACCTTGGCGGGCGGCTGAAGCCACCCGCCAAGATCGGACCGCCGGGCGGCCGCCAATGCGGCCGCACCCCTGCCGCGGCCATTTGGAGATCCCTGCTAGTTTCCGCCCACCGGCCCAGCGGGGATCTCGGCCGCGACACAGGAGCGGGCTCCAAATGGAGCTGGCGGTGTTGCGGCCGTGCGACGGGTGCAGTTACACCAGTCGTGCTTTTCACTGTCTGCTATGCTTCCGCCGCAGTCGTAATGATCTGGGAAGCACCGCCAGCCGGTTGGTGGTGCTTCCGTCATTAGGGTTGTAATGACCCCCATAGTCACTATCTATATATCTATTAGATTAATTGTTGATGCATTGCCTTTTCTTTGATTATTATTGTTCCACTGCTGTGATTTTTTCAAGAGTTGCATGTGTGCTACTGAAATTATTATCTTCAGACTAACTTGCTCCATTCTTTGAATTCCTTTCACTTCATTCCCTCTCGGTCTGAAGTAAGGCAGAACAGCCAGTAATAAAGCTATTCATTTGAGGATTATACACAGTAATACTAATCACAGATGATTACTGTTAACTATCCTGTATCAATGTGTTCCAGTGCTATCAACAGAGCCTTGAGCTCTGCTAGTTGTGCAGTTCAGTCCCCTAAGGTCTACGTGCAGGTGTGTTGTGGATGGAATTCACCATCCTTCATGTAGCCACTAACAACTGCATGGGCAGCGTGGTATTGATGTTTAGTGCCTACTGCTGGTTGGTCTTAGCCATCAGTGTACATAATTATTTGATATTGCTCAATAAACAATGTGTTTGCTGGAACTGGGTATTCGTGTTCATATTTGAGAATTCTTGAGTTTGTAGCTTTGGGTCAAAAACATAATCAACATCATTGACTGTCAAAGACGTTGCTGATTTACTCCAAAGTGGATGTAGCACCTTAACATTAGGAAAGCTGGCTTTTGTGACAGCCTCGAGGGCTGTAATCAGAGATATGACAATAATGCATTTCCCCTGGGCAAGAGGTCTCTCTTTAATGACAGCCATTTGAACAGCAATCAGAATTTATTCTGTGGGAGCAAAGCATTGTTAAGCTATGGAATACAAATGTGATTTGTGTGCAATAGGGACGGTATCATCCTCATTGAATGTTACACAGGTGAAACCAATGACACCAATAATTACTCTGATGACCAAATACATTTTGTGGTCTTGTGTGTAAGTGTTTAGCTGCAAGCATGTCTTGTTGCAATGCTCTGAGAATGTGTGTGTGTTTGGCTGTCCAATATTTGTTTGAAAAGTCAGGATGTATTAAGTCATATAATGGTTTAATGTGTTGTGCATAATCTGGAATGTAAGTTCTGACAAAGTTTAAAAAGCCCAACAATGTCTGGAGCTTTCTAATGGTGTTTGGTGGTTACAATTGTGCACATATTTCTAAAAATTGGGGATCTAGGCTCTTGCCTTCATCTAATAGTTTGTATTCCAAAAAGAGGACACTAAGGAAGGCTTTTTTTGTTTTCTTGAAATTAAGTTTATGGCCTAATTCGGCAAATCCCAGAACAATGCGGCTCACCCGTCTTATATGTTGAATGAGATAGGGCAATACCTCAGGGTCAATGTTGTATAAAATTGGAAGTGACACAATCTGAAAACAATCCTGGAATGTTTTGATACTCCTCTGGGGGTCTTCAATTTTTTTCTGTGATCCTCAAGCGCTAAAAATTGTTAAATCCCTACTTTCAGGGGCTATACTTTGGCAGAAAATCCCATTGGAAATATTCAAGGTTGTTTTGTTTTTTTACATTATATTATTAATAGGTTCTGTACTGTGTGCAGTTTAAATGGCAAATGTGCATGTGTGACTATTGAAATGTCTGTAATATAAGACTACTCTCTACAAATGGTCTGGTTTAGCTACGAGGAACAAAGTGTTGTTCATTGGTGAAACACAGGGTTCAATTGCACCCTGGTGCTTTAGCTGTGTGAGGATTACCCTCACGGGGGTGCTAGCTTTATGCTTTATTGGATATTGGGGTTGAGGATGTGCTTGGAATCTAATTGATATTATATGGTAAGGAGATCCTTTATACTGACCTCAGTGTTAGAAATTTCTGCATGACTGGGGTATGCACCTAAGCCAAGCAGAATCCACAAATCTAGAAAGGGTGTGGGAGTTACACACTGAAGATAACCCCTGCCCCTGGTAGCTTGCCACAAGCAGTCAGCCTTATCCCAAAGGCAATGTGTAAAGTGATTGCACAACACACAACACATGTGACACAATAAATACACCACAAGGAAACACAGCACCAAGTTATATTGCAGGAAATGCCATAATTAACATAACAAAACATACTAGAAGCAAAATGGTGACAAGAAAAGTGAAACAGAGGAAAAGTCCCATCATACTGTCACTATGCACAATATATGCTACTCATACCTAAGCTATGTTAGAGCATAGCAGGATAAGTTCTAATTCGCCCTTCAGGATTCCCTCCTGCCAAGACATCATCCCCCATACCTGAGTATGACAGTAGTGAAGAAGCCTATTATCTATAGAGACACCATCCCCATGTGGGCCAGGGAACCAGTGGTCTCAGCGAGCAGCTGTAACGAAGTCAGATAGCATGCAGTTGTGGTTATCTGGCTGGAACCTCCCTCTAATGTGCATGGGCCATGGAAATGTTCTTATGATAAAATGACTCATGTTCTGAAAAAATTTCCCCACGTAAAATTGTGTGTATTTCTGTGAATGTTAAAGATGCCGTGCACCACTTGTGCTGATAATCCTATCTCACTGCAGCCTTGAGTAAAGCACAGAGTGAACAAATGTTGTGTTAAGAAATGCAATGCTTTCCTAGGCAAAATGACAACAAGATATAAAAAATGAAATACCACCACAAATGTGGCTGATTCTAAAATAATAATATGAAATAAAATAAAATGTCACTAGGCTTAAGGGCACAAGCAGCAGGCCTAGTTGCTAAAATAGTGTGCCCAGAGGCATTACTAAAAAGGCTCTACAACAATTTCAATTAAAGCTTGACTCCATACCTTGTCCATGTCGCAATGTGCATAAACAGACTATGTTGTATTTTCTTTTTGTATGTGATTATTATAGAATGAATGTAAAAAGGTTTCTGGTCCCCCTTTTGAAGTGTAGACACCAGCGGATCTGCCTGGTGGCTTATCATATCTTATTGAGCTAGGCAGATGATGAAATATGCAGGGATGTTCTGCTATTTCTCTAAGCTGCAATGCATGCAAGGAAGTCTATGCTTCTTGATTAGTGTACACATGGTATACAAGGAAGTTTATGCTCCCTGATTAGGGTACACATTGGGCCTGATTCTAACTTTGGAGGACGGTGTTAAACCGTCCCAAAAGTGGCGGATATACCACCTACCGTATTATGAGTCCATTATATCCTATGGAACTCGTAATACGGTAGGTGGTATATCCGCCACTTTTGGGACGGTTTAACACCGTCCTCCAAAGTTAGAATCAGGCCCATTGTGTTAATTGGTGCTTCGACTGTTTTAACCTTGCCTGTATTTATCCTTTCCTACAGGTTCTTAGTGTTTTATTGTTTTAACTGCTTTTTATTGGCTTTATTTTTCTATGTGTTTTGTATGCTTTTATGGCTGATCTCAGCCCAATAAAGATGTTATGGTGATTTTACACAGAGCACTGGCACTAAGACTGGTTAGCAGAGAGTTGGATTCAGTCCCTTTCAGTTACTGTTTGGGCACTGTGATCGGTTCCCGTGTGGAAGGAATACTCGAACGCGTTGGTCAGGTGTACCAGTGTTTTATTAGAACAAGAGGTTAGTCGGTGAGGTATGGTGAAGTAAGTTTTAGAGGTTTTCTCCTTTGGGTGGTGGGTGTTTTCTTGTTGTGGTCGCTCTCACTCTTCTCTCTCTTTTATGTCCTTGGTGTAAAGGTGTCCCAGGAGGTACATGTGAAGAGAACAGAGGACATAGGGTAAGTGGAGGGATCTCTTTTGGGGTTTTATCTTTCCTTTCTCTTTCTAGTCTCTGCCTGTTTTATTTCACGTTTTACAACGGCTATGATTTCACTGTCTCTCTTTTGCTTGCTGTCTCTCTTTGTACGTCTGTTCTGACACTGGTCTTCTGGCTTTTCAGTGCATTAATGTCTTTTCCCTTCTTTCGTTGTGCCTTCTATAGTTTCTTAGATGCAGTGCCTTTCAAGTGCCTTAGTCTAAATACAAAAGTGCTTTAGTGTGCTCGATGCGAGAGGGTGTCGGTGCTCTGTTTCCCCCACCTCCTCCCCTTTTATTCCCTCGTTCCTCCCCACCTTTCTTCTCCCCCCTCCCTCTACCCCTTTCATACAACTCTCTCACTCTCGCCCTCTTTCTCTCTCTTTTCCCCACTCAGGTATGTAATCTCACGCACCTAGGTTCGCCACGCTTCTCCAGAAGCGTGGCGGGCATTAGCGTTTCGTCCTCCTGGCTGCCTGCTCCCGCGGGACCTGTCAGACGTCTCCGGCTGGTTTCTCCGAGGTGCATTCAGCAGTTGCTGGGTCCGGGTCTCGAAGCGCCGCCCTTCTTCCTCTTTGGTGACCTCCGGTAGCCCGATTCTTTCCTCCTCTTGTGATCGTCCGTCCGCTTCCTCCACACCATCGATACCCGCCAGTGCTGTCGGAGGCAAATTTAACCTGGCGCCGGCCCGCCAGTCCTGAGAGTCGCACCAATCACGGGACGGAAGGCGGGTCAGGCAACGGTCCCCAGGGGCAGAGTCAGTACAGGACCTGGAAGTGTGCGGGTGATCGCCAATCAACCCGTCACAAACACTCCCCCTAGAGAGTGGACTGTCGAGACACGGTGATGCAGGATACCGGGACTGAAAATCAGCCGTCACCATTTGGCTACCTGGGAGATGCCGGATCTGAAACGAAAAAGGCTGTAAGGAAAGGAGCCAGCACAGAACCCAGGAATTGGTGTCCTTATGATGGGCGAGCCAGGTGAGAGGGACATGGTCTGTGACCAGGGTAAAAGTTCGGCCAGACAGATAATATCGAAGAGATTCAATAGCCTGTTTAATGGCCAAGCACTCCTTTTCTATAGCCGGATAGTGCCGTTCACGCGGGAGAAGTTTCCGGCTGATGTACAGAAGGGGGTGGAGAGACTCATCATCCTGAGGTTGCGTTAGCACAGCCCCAAGGCCCACCTCCGAGGCATCAGTTAAGAGCACAAAAGGTTTATCAAAATCCGGACAACAGAGGACTGGTGCAGAGATAGGAGCGGTCTTGAGTTTGTCAAAACTACCCAACTCGGTATCCGAAGGAGGTCTAAGAGTATTGGGACATGTCTTTCGCAACAAGTTAGAAAGGGGTTCGGCGATTGTTGAAAAATGGGGAATAAAACGTCTGTAATAGCCAACAAGCCCCAAAAATGCCCTAATATCTTTTTTCTTTTTCGGATAGGACATCTGGGAAATAGCGTCTAGTTTCTCTACTTGGGGTCTTATTTTACCCTCTCCTACAACGTAACCAAGATATTTAATACTAGTTTGCCCCAGCCTACATTTCTCTGGATTGGCGGTTAACTGAGCTTTTCTAAGGACACTTAGAACGGACTCAAGGTGGGACATGTGTTCAGCCCATGTTTTGCTATAGATCATGATGTCATCCAGATAGGCAGCTGCATACTGCCTATATGGTCGTAAAATGTCATCCATGAGCCTTTGGAAGGTGGCAGGGGCCCCGTGTAACCCAAACGGCAAGACAGTGAATTGGTATAAGCCTGAAGGGGTGGCAAAGGCTGTTTTTTCTTTATCCTCTTCTCTCAAGGGTATTTGCCAATATCCCTTCGTGAGGTCCAGTGTGGATAGATATTTGGCTTGACCCAACCTTTCAACCAGCTCGTCAATTCTAGGCATAGGATATGCATCAAAGTATGTTAACTTATTGACACCCCTATAATCAACACAAAATCGGGTGCTGCCGTCGGGTTTAGGAACTAACACGACTGGCGAGCACCAAGGGCTGGCTGATGGCTCAATAATACCAGCTGCTAACATGGCCTGGACTTCCTTCTCTATAATTTTCTGTTTGGCTTCAGGGATGCGGTACGGACTCTGTCGAGATACCGTATTTTCTTTAAGGCGAATGGGATGTTGTATTAAGGAGGTTCTTCCCGGATATTTGGAAAATACTTCTTGATTTTGGGTCACCACGTGCTGTAGCTGGTTAAGGTATTGTCGCGTCAGATTAGGATTGATCCAGGGCTTTCCTGGACTAGATACATTGTGGGGTGTAAGGATGGGATACGGAATGTCCTCATTTACCTCGGCGGTGACATAATGGATGGTTTGTCCATCAGTGGGTTCTATCCATTTCTTAAGAAGGTTGATATGATATATCTGTTCTCTTCCGCCATTTTGGGAGATGGATAACTTATATATGGTGGGGTTTATTTGGGCAGTTACTTCAAAGGGACCTTGCCATCGGGCCAATAATTTATTATCAGTGCTGGGGAGTAAGACCAGTGCTTTATCACCGACTGCCAATGTTCTAACAGCACTGTGAGTGTCATATGACTGCTTTTGCTTCTGCTGGGCAGCACGCAAGGCAGTGTGGGCTTCTTCCCATACTGTATTGAGGTTTTCTCGCAAATCTCGGGTATAAGTTAACAAATCTTTGACCTCTTCTTCAGTGTCTTCCCATTGTTTCGCTAACATATCTAGCAACGTACGAGGTTGTCGGCCGAAGAACATTTCAAAGGGGCTATGACCTAAAGAGGATTGCATATGGGTCCGGATAGCGTATAGGACCAGAGGAAGTTTCTTTTCCCAATCCTTACCCGCCTCAGATATACTTTTCCGTAAGAGAGACTTAATGGTTTTGTTGCATCTCTCCACTAGTCCGTCTGTTTGGGGGTGGTATACAGAAGTACGGATTTGTTTCACCCCTAGTGATTGACAAACCTCAGTCATTAGTCTCGACATAAAAGGAGTCCCCTGATCCGTTAATATTTCATTCGGGAATCCTACCCTCGAAAAGAACTCTATCATTGCCTGGGCAACTGCTTTCGTATGCATACTGGGGAGGGCAATAGCTTCTGGATATCTTGTGGCATAATCTACTAATACTAATACATATTGTCTACCTCGGGTAGAAGGGGTGAGAGGTCCAATAATATCCATTCCAACTCTGGTAAAGGGAATATCTATGACTGGAAGTGGTTGTAAGGGAACAGGTCTTGTATTAGAGGGATTGTATAGCTGGCATTTTGTACACTCGGAGCAATGCCTACGAACCTCTCCATAAACACCTGGCCAATAGAATCGTTTCAGTACAGCTTCCTCTGTTTTCTCTCTTCCTAAATGGCCTTCCCCCTGATCCCCATGTGCTAGCTGTAATACCTGTTAGCAGTGGCTACGAGGAACCACTAATTGCAGGACATTCCCTCTTGAGTTGTTGGGTTTCCTATACAATAGATTATTTTGGATCAGGAATCTGGGACCTACCCCTTGTACTGCCCCGACGGTTGCCTGTTGCCATGCATGCTTCAATGTGGGGTCTTCATTCTGATTCCGTCGGAAATCCCCAGGGATCGTACAAACTGTTCCCGCATTTCTAAGTTTCTCCGAGGAGGCGTTATTCTGCTTATAAGAATGCTGTTGCTCCCTTTTTTGTCTCCTACTGAGATTAGCTCGCACGGGTTTTAGGTCCTCTATAACCACCCCACTGGGTGCCTCCTTCCACCAGTCTCTAAACACATGCTCCTGTCCAGCCTTCTCTAATAAAGAAGGAAATCCCTCATAGTCAGTCCCTAGTATAATGTCTTCCTCTAACTTAGAGAGTACCCCGACCTGTAATTCCTCAGGTTGTTCACTCCATTTCAACCAGATTGTGGCAAGGGGTTAGTATCGTCGATCACGTGTACACAGGCGATGAGTACTTGAGTTTCCGGATCATCCTGACCTGGTAATACCAGATTCCCTCTGATAACACTCTGGCTGCAGCCTGAATCAATTAACGCTATTCTTTCTATACCATTGACAAGGATAGGGAGGGTATATTTAGGTTTTCCCCCTCCCGTCCAAAATACTCTCCCTTTAGTCAGGCCGATCTCCATGGGTTCTTCTGCGTCTTTTCTTTGAGGGCAATACCTGGCTATGTGGCCCCATTCAGAGCAGTTGTAACATTGGGGGCATGTGCCGGGATATCTGGAACCGACTGGGCCCATAGGTTGAGGGCGGTCAGATACATGGCTCGCCATAGGTTGATGGGGAATAGTTCTAGATACACCTGGTCGGATTGGAGGGGGAGGAGCTTTTCTTCAGGTAGCGCTGAAGTCCGGACTCCTATGATAAGCACAGGCTAGATCCATAGCCGTTTCATTAGTGAGACCGGTATGTTGCCGTACCCAATTGCGAGTAGTGGAAGGTAATGCGTCCAGGAATTGCTCTAGGACTATAATATCAAACATTTCTTCCCTGGATTTTTCAGAGGGATGTAACCACCTGCCAGCTGCGTGTTGCACGCGGTAGTATAAAGTGCGAGTGTTCTCCTGATGCTGCCATTTCATTTGTCTGAATCTGGTCCGGTAGCTTTCACTGTCGAGGCCCACTCTTTCTAGAATGGCTTTCTTGATGTCTCTATAGGGAAGAGTCCCACTCGGATTAATTGCTTGATAGGCAGACTGCAGGTGACCAGTGAGAAGTGGGGCGATGTACAGGCCCCATTTATCCTCGGGCCAATTAGCTGTGCTAGCTACCCTCTCAAAGTTTGTGAAGAATGAGTCTGGATCTTCCTGCTCCTGATACCGCTGCAACACACTGCTCGGTACATTAGGGTGTACTTTAGTATGGGCGATAGTGTCTGTCAGCTTCCCCAATGCGGTCTCATGCACCAGCTGATTATTGGCCATAATTGTGGCGTGACTCTTAAGAGCAGTTTGTAATGCCTCCGCTCTTCTTTTGCCTCTTTCATTTGTTGTTCCCATATTAACTGTAGGTGGCGTTGTCCTTCAGCTAATTGTGCGATTACATCGGCCATGGTTGCCTTTTCTTCCATGGCGGGGATACTATCCGATCCCACTTCTGACACCACTTGTGATCGGTTCCCGTGTGGAAGGAATACTCGAACGCGTTGGTCAGGTGTACCAGTGTTTTATTAGAACAAGAGGATAGTCGGTGAGGTATGGTGCAGGTAAGTTTTATAGGTTTTCTCCTTTGGGTGGTGGGTGTTTTCTTGT